>NC_041389.1:685624073-685744685 GCF_002162155.2 Triticum dicoccoides | reverse complement strand
AGTGTTTTCGAGGCGGGCGGGGCGGCACACCGCCGGCCGCGGGCGGCGGGGGGATGCTGTTTGGCCGGTGGTGGCTGGCGGCTCAGGGGGGTGGAGGTTGAAGATGAACTGCAGGCCCTTGATTTCATATCCAACGGCTGGAAAATCGACTAACCAGAGGCTAAAAAGTCGGTCGACTGACGTGTAGCCTCACCTTGCTAGTGCGTTCAGTTTCGACAGTAAAATTCAGTCTCGAAATCAAAATTCAGTTTCGACAGTTAAGTTCAGTTTCGACGGTTAAATTCAGTTTCGACAGTTAAGTTCAGAGATGAGCGGTTGATGTATTTTACATCTAGCACTTTTTGGTTATGTATTTTACATCATGTATTGGAGATGCTATTAGAATTCCACTCAGGTTAACGTTGTCTCTCTTGTCCTGCTTCAGCCTCGGCGTCGTACAACTCACCAGAGCTGCTCCAACGACGAAACCCTCCATCACAGCGGAGTAGTACCTCGGGCTCCATCTCCAGACGCCTAAGATCTTCTTCCCCTCCTTCGACAGCCAAGTCAGCCGGAGCATCCTCACTGGCCAACCCAATCACGCTAAGATCGACATGGCTTCGCCAAAAAGGTTGCACACTTGTTGCATCTCTTTTTTACTCTACAGGTTAATATTGTCATCTGAGCACACGTAGTAACGGGAAATACGATTATTCCTACTATATGACAAGCAGTGAGGTACCAGGCAACTTAGCTATCCGTGATGGACTATCTTGAACGCCATCATTATTTATCTCTGCGCGTTTGAGCTGTGCATTTGTCGATGGCCCTGGGAGTTGAGCTAGTAGGGCAGTGGCCTGGGTCCAAAGTAATAGAAGTATCACAAAAACATTTTTTAGTGTAGGCTTTTCCTTGCTCAAGCCTGCCTACTAGAATCGCCAGTGCTTGAAAGGAAAAGTGAATGGAAAACATAGGAATTGGAAAGTTTCCTATGGTACTACTATTCATGAATTTGGTCCAAAGGAATGGAGCAAAGGAAAACTGTAGGATTTGTTCTTTTAGTGTCTCCTTGAAAGAAAAAACGTAGGAATTTTAATTTTCACTTCCCCCCTTTTCAAATCCCTATTCATCAAGCACAAGACTACGAGATAGTAGCATGATAGCATTATAACCGTACATTTTCTTGTGGTTTGACTTAATCTCACCATGCTTTTTTCCATCATGTGATCTTCCAATTGTTGTGAATCAAACACCCAGATTGGCAGAAATCCTGTGTTTTTAAATTCTCTGTTTCGCACGTGCATTCCTATCCTATTCCTCTCTATTTCCTATCCCTGCATTGTTAGAATCCTAAAATTCAAACAAGCCCTTACTCAATTACTTCTGTTACAGATATGTGTCAAAGAAAAGCTTGTGTGGTTTGTCCTGCTCCTGCGGCGCTGTGTTCCACCCCAGCTCAGCTGCTCCAACGACGAAAGGGTTCACCACAGCAGGGATCCGCTCTCCAGACTGTTTTTCGCCGCCTCAGATCTTCTTCCCCGCCGCTGGCAGCCACGACAACTGCATTACCATCATCAAATGAGCATATGACCTTGAGCACTACACGGGTCCGCAAGAGAGGTCGCACTCTTCCGTGTCTGCTTACATTATGCATCGCTTAATATGATGACATGCTACTTTATCTTCGTGTTCACCTATTAGACTCCGAGTCAGGTCCAAACTAATGCTGAAACTTTTTAAATGGTTGTGGGGTACATATTGGGGCAGCAATCAGTACTATCTGTCTACTATCTGGTTAATCTCTGGTATCTACTATGAGTTTCATGTTGGGTGCAAACAAACATTAAAGGAGCCATTATCTGTATTTTTTAACTAAAGCTATTATCTGCCTGCTATCATTGGTTTTGGGTCTATCCATAATTTGCTACCATCACTCTGGATTTGTGCATGCACTCCTTACATAATCTCACTATTTTATTACTATGCATGCCATTTATTATACACAATGGAACTGATCATGTAGAGCAAAAGAGACGAGCCTTGCGTGGCAATAAAATTTCATGCAGATGTCGCTCCATGGTGGGCGCAAAGGCAGCCCCCTCCACCCATTTTGGTTCGTAATGAAGAAGAAGAGAACTGTTCTGAGGGGGATTCAGAAGGAGAAGACCGCTCCTATTTACCCCATGAGGTCTTCGCTCTAACTTGGCATGCTGATGTTGGTAATACCATGCATATGGTGTGTTGCATTGCTTACTCTATACATTAAAGATGTCATCTGCTTAGTTTAGACATGCTTTGTGTCAATGCCATCTGTTTAGTTTCTTTATCGTATATGTGAATCATGCAATGCCATCTTGTTTAGCCAGGCATCATATATGTGAATTTTGCAATTCCACCCTAGTTAGCCAGTCATTTTATATGTGAATTATATCATGCCATCATTTTTTTATTACGTGTTAAATTTGTCAACAATTTTAGTACATTCAATTACTCTTCCTGTCCATCAACCATTTGGCACAGTCATGGAAAAAATCTGGAGTGGAAACAAGGTCTTCAGAGCAGACAATGCTATCTGACGAAGCGCATGTCTTGCTGGTTACTGATAGCTCCTCAGAGGAGGATTCAGAGACAGATGACCAGTCATATCCCCCCCGAGGTGCATGCTCTAACTTGGCAGGGTTATGTTGCTCATATCATGCGTATGGTATCTTGCATTGCTATGTCATTTGCTTAGTTTAGACATGCTTTGTGTGAACGCCACCTGTTTAGTGTCTAATTACCATATATGTGAATTATGCAATGCCATCTTGTTGCAAGACATTATATATGTGAATTATGCAATGTTATCTTGTTGCAAGGCATTATGTATGTGAATTATGCAATGCCATGCTGTTTAGGCAAGCATCATATATGTGAGTTATATAATGCTGTCCTTTTTTTTGTATTTCTCATTGCTTTTGTCGATAATGTTTGTATATTCAACTGCTCTTCCTGTGCATCAGCCATTTGAATTGGTGATGGAGAAATCTGGAGTGAAAACAAGGTCTTCAGAGCAGACAATGCTACCTGCTGAAGCAGATATCTTGCTGGTTATAGATAGCTCTTCAGAGGAGGATTCAGAGGCAGATGAACAGTCCTATTATCCCCCTGAGGTGTATGCTCAAACTTGGCAGGGTTATATTACTCATATCATGCATATGTTGTATTGCAATGCTTAGTTTTTACATCATATACACAATATTGAATGCCATCTCCTTAGTTGACACATCATATATGTGATTGCCCTCTTCTCACTTCCTTAGTATATAAATCATATATTTGAATTATGTCATGCCATGATGTTTACATAGACAGCATGTATCTGAATTATGGCATGCCAACCCACTTTCTAAAGACATAATATAACTATATCATCTCATCCTGTTTACATAGTCATCATATTTTAAATTATGTCATTCTATCCGTGAATTATATCATGCCATCATGTTTCCATCGACGGCATGTTTGTGATTTATGGCATGCCAACCACTTTAATAGACACATCGTATAGTTATATCATGTCATACTGTTTACATAGTCATCATATTTTGAAGTATGTCATTCTATCCTGTTTAGTTAGCCATCATACATGTGAAATTGTGTCATGCTATCCTGTTTAATTAGCCATCATATATGTGAAATTATGTCCTGCTATTCTGTTTGGTTAGACAACATAAATGTGAATTATTTCCTGCCCTGTTTTCTTCCCTACTATCCATTGCACCTGTCTATGTTACAATGTCTGTACATTCAATTACTTTTCTTGTTTATCAGGCATTTCAATTGGAGGGAGTGATGGCAGTATCTGTGGTAGTAAAAACACGGTCTTCAGAAAAGATCGTGCTACCTGCCGATGTAGATAGAACCACGGTGTACTTACCCAAGAACCAGCCCCACCACACATAACCCAAACTGATGCAGATTGTACCCCTACCCAGTTGGACAGAGAACCAGCTACACCTCTTCTAACCCCAACCCCAGCAGATAGTAACCGAATTCCCGTTGACACAACACCGTCTCCACCATAGAGCACCCAAACACGAGCAGATAGTAAGGCAACTGCAGTGCCCAAAGCACGAGGACCACCACTGCGAACCCCAAGTCAACGCTTAAAGCAGAAGAAGAATTGTTCTCAGGTCAGGTTCCGTAGCTATGGTTCATACTACTTTGCTCTTGCATCACTGTATTTACTCATACCAACTAATTTCAAATTTGAAGGATGCAATTGAAACTCCAATGGCGCAACAGGTATGTTTTAAACCTGTTTCTTTAATGTGTTTGGCTGTTTGCTGTTGTAAGTTGCTCTATGTTGATTTCAGTTTCAATTTAATAAATAATTATGTTCTCATGCCATACACATTACAAGTGTTGTTATTGTTGTGTAGTTTCCCACACTTATATTCTGTCTATGCTGCTTTGTCTTAAATAGATATGATTTGAACTGTAGCTATCTTGATTTGGCAACATAAACTTGAATGATATAGACCATACGGTGACCATACTACATAGATATATGTTTGTTTCATGCTGTTATCCTGTCCACCTCACTACTGAACTGGTTTACCAAAATGAGTTTCATATACTACATTGTAAACCTATGATGTGTTTGTTTGTTTCTCTTTTAGAACGCAGACAAAATATTGGAGAAGAGTACCCCGTTATGCAATGGTAAAGGAAGTAATGCCGATAAGGTTCAAGATAGTGAGACATCCCTGTTGGTCTCCAAGAAAGCTGATAAAACTATATTGAAGACACTGAGACAACCCCAAAGTCCTGTCTTGATGTAGTGTTCGAGTTACTGGTTACTAATGCTGGCACCACCTCTTCAAACTCGTTGCCTGAATCAGTTCGGTTTCTTGAGTCTCAACTTCAAGTTGAAAGACATCGATCAGATGTTATGCGACAGGAAGCCGAAGGACTGAGGAAGTCCCTGCATAATTCAGATGCATACTTTCTGGTGCAACAACAAGTGCTGGAGGACTTAAGCACCAAACAAGAGAAAGTTAATAAGCTTGCTAAGCATCTTGCCAGCATTATGGGTACCTAGGATATTGTTTCTTGAGTTCTTCTAAAGTGGTTTCAGTTCTGGACTTGTTTTGCTGCGACGTTTCTATGCTGCTGTGTTCCCTATATTTGCACTGGTGACGAACTTTGATGCCCAGTGGATATAATATATGTAATTGCCGTGATAGCCTAGAGTAAGTTGCTTGTTTACTTATTTCCTTATTGTCTTGTTTATTTGTTTGCTTGTAGTCAGTGCAGTTCTTTTTCCGCGGTTTGCTAGTGGCCGCAATAACCTATTTTTTAAAACTAGGCCACAATAACCATGGGCTACATATTTACTGTAGTTACCATTTCCCTCCTACTGGTCGTAGCAACAATGGGCTTTCTACGTGTCGTAGAAATAATGGGCCTTATACGGGTCGTAGACACAATGGCCTTCTACGGGCCGTATCATCAATGGGCCTTGTACGGGCCGTATGATCGGTTGGCCATACAGACTGCATTATGGCCGTAAACGAGTTAGAGTTGGAATCGTATGTTCATGGCCGACCATAACGGGCCATCGTTAATCGGCCGTATTTGATGACGCTATGAAAATGGCCCAACATATTAACGGGCCACAAACGGACCGACTGTAACCTCGGGCTGAATTTAGCCCACAAGCAGAAAATGACAGTAACGGTCCGTAAGTAAACGAATGCTGGAAATGAGCCCAAGAATAAATGGGCTCTGAGAAGGCCGAAAGATAACATGGGCTAGAATCGGCCCAATGGAATAACAGGCCATTAATGGGTATAAAGTGATACACTGTTCATTACGGGCCAGTTTCATCACGGGCCGTTAATGGGTATAAAGTGATACACTGTTCATTGCGGGCCAGTTTCACCATCGGCCGTTAATGGGCCAAGAGTTACAAAGGGCCTCATATGGGCCGAAAGACATCATGGGCCATACATGGGCCAGAAGTGAAAACGGGCTGGAATCATATTGGATGGCCCAGATGACGCTGCTGGGCCTAATTTGGATAGGGCGTAACGGGCCTTGGGTTAGCGGGCTATAAATGGGCTATATGCGAACAGGCCGTTAACTGGCTTTCCATGGGCCGGCCCGACACCTTTTTACCAATTAAAACGGGCCGGCCAAGAACGGGCCTCTGTTGGGGCGTGCCACGTGTCGACGTATCATAGGCGCCTTCTGTCCAATGAGTGGATGACATCTGTCCCAATGATGAGCCGACACATGTTTCCTCCAGCCAATGATGATTTTACACGTGGAAGATCCCCATTGGTCCGGGCTGTTAACGGGTTATCAGATCCAAAACCCGACCCGCTAGCTTAACGGCGTTTCGTAACGGTGGATGCCACGTGTCGGTCACCCTTGACGAAAACACTTCTGTGACGCGCGATTTATCGTCATGGAAGTGGACACTTCTGTGATGATAATTTTGGTAATGTCATGGAACACTTCTACGACAGCACAGGTATGACTATCTTGATTCTGTCATAAAATCGTCATGGATGTACATGCATGACAGAAAACGCGACCTACTGTGACAAACACGTATCATCACGGAACTGTATGTTTTTTGTAGTGTACGACAATCAAATAGGCTGCATCATACGGACAACTGCCACCATCAACGATGAGAAACTACAGAAGATAGATAATATGAGGCCTGGAGCTGATGCGGTTCCCCGTGAGTGCGCCGCCAGGTTTAGATGTGCCAGCGGGGGCAGATTCTAGTGTGGACGGCTAGATTTGCCCTGAAGAGGTCGCGGCGGAGGCAGGAACTGCAGACAAGGCGCAGTGTTCAGAGCAGTCGATAGAGCAATTGGACCCAAAAACCCCAGGATGAACACAAAGGTACGACTGATTCCAGTTGAAATTCATGATGAATTGCAGTTCCAGTATTACAATGATATGAAGAAAATATGTGGACGGTAGCATAATCTAATAGGTCAGCGTAGATTCAGATATTGTAAATCATATATTGGTGTCTGCATCCCCTAGTGAATTAGAGAAGTATAACTTGTCAGCTGGAAAAAATAGTGATGCGAAAAGGCTTTGAGGGGAAATTAAACAATAAGCTGGTTGCTATGTCAGTCATACATAATTCAGTTTTCAGGAAACTGAACCAACATCTAATTTAAACTTGTTTGCCATTTGAGCAGAGAGCATGTGGGTGCCAAAATTTTATTTCTAGATGTATCTGCATTGAATCATCAAGCAGAAATGTATAAGGGTGCGTTTGGGAGCTTAAGTATTTTTGATGTTTTGTAGGAATACTGTGGTTTCTAAAAAAACTTCGGTATTAAATACTTTGATTTGTTTGGATAGAAAAAATACTGCAGTTTAAGAAACCATAGTATCTCTAAAACTGTGGTATTTTTGTAGTATTTGAAAAAGAGGTCGGGACCTCTTTTTTTTTAAACTGAGAAACGCTGGTTCATTGGTCTCTCTGAGTCCATCTTCTTATGACCAATACTTGCCAGATGATATATCTATCTGGCCAGAGTACACGCACGGATGACTTAGCGCCGGCCGGAAACACGTACAGGGGTGTATTCCTCCCGATCTCTTCCAGGTATTCAACAGGTCGGCGATCAGCCGTATGACGCTTCCAGGTTCCATTTTCCTATGAGAGCCCTCGATCTTTATGTCTTGGCCACTTTTTACCACTGCTTCTAGACACGCGAGTTGCACCTTAAGTGCCTGTCAAAATGCTCTAGCACGTAGGAGTAGTAGAGAACGTGCTCATGCCCAGCATGCATACGGCGGCCGTTAGCACAAGTTGATCCGGCCGTGAGTGCATGTTCAAGATTATCCATGCAATGACAAAACAATCGGTCAAAATCAGAGAAACCTAATAAAACTGCCATTTGCCGAATGCCTCCACAGTTTTACCAAAACTAAGAAAAACTACGCTTTTTAGAAACTAAAAGTGTTTATTGCCCACACATTAAAATACTGAGGTTTTGAAATACTGTGGTTTTGCAAAAACTGTGTTGCTTCATGTGGACAAACTAGTGATGCATATTAGATTTGATTGGAAATTAGGCAGTAACCTGGATACTATGTTAGTCATACATAATTCAGTTTCAGAAGACTGAACAAACAGCTTATCTGTACTTGTTTGCCCTTTGAGCAGAGTTCGTGTGGGTGCTGCTGCTCTAGGCAGGGCTCCTTGTGCAGATAGAGTAACAGCCTTCGAGAAGACTGTACGGCAATTTGCAGAGGATCCAGGTGACATTGTTATTGTTCCAAAGATAGGAACATCTTTCGACACACTAGGTGAAGCATACGACTTTTACAATTTATATTCTTGGGAAAAAGGTTTGGCATCCGATATTGAAAGAGCAGGCTGAATGTGAACCGGAATAGTTATTTTGTAATGGAAAATCATCATGTGGTATGTAATGACTGTGTATTTTTGTTTTTGGGTTCTACAGGGGAAGCCATTTGTTGAAAACACACGGTCTTGTCACTGTCAATGCCCCACACTCGTAAGGCTATTGTGTTCCAAGGATAATGGATGGTACATAGATGAGCATCGGGATGTGCACAACCATGCATTGACGCACACATATGGACAAACACTCCACTGGCCATCGCACAAGCATATTGATCAGCATATCAGGTACCTTGTGAAGCAGATAAGGCAAAATAATGTCACTCTAGCGAAAGTGTACAACATCATCGGAAGCTTCTTTGGGAAGATGGAGAATGTACAATTCACAAAGAGAGCTCTGCGGAATCTGCGTGGAAAGATAAGCCGTGAGCAGTCAGAAGACGATGTGAGGAAAACAATGGAAGTATTCCAAGAACTATGTTCAAAGGACCCCCAATTCACTTATTGAGTTCAAGCAGACAATGAAGGCAGAATTAACACTTTGATGTGGGCTACCGGCAACAGCAGGCTGCAATACAGTTTCTTTGGTGATGTTGTTACATTTGACGCAACTTACCGGACAAACCTCTATTACATGCCGTTTGTTTATTTGTGGGGGTGAACAATCATTTTCAGAGCATAATCCTTGCTGGATTATTGGTGCGAAGTGGAACAATTGAAACATTTGAATGGGTTTTCTCATGATTCATTAGGATAATGGGTGGTAAGGCATCGCAAACAATCTTGACAGGTAAGTAAAGTAAGATTTGGTAGTGAACGAGTTTCGGTATTATTGTGTGACATAAAGCCAGAAAATCTAATGTTGGTCTAATCTTTACCTTTGTAGATCAGAACAGGGCTATGGAGGTTGCCATAAAGAATGTGATGCCCGGCACAGCTCACCGATGATGCAGTGGCATGTGCTAAAGAAGGCAAAAGAGTCACTTGGTCCATTGTACTCCAAAATAGTGATTTCCGTCCCGAGTTCCGCAAGGTTGTCAACCACATGTTAACCATAGAGGAGTTTGAGGAAGGTTGGAAGTACCTTATAAAGAAATACAACCTGAAGAGCCACCACTACATGACTAATTTGTAGGAGATAAGGCATAAGTGGGCGAAGCCATACTTCAAAGGCATGTTCTGTGCAAAGATGACTAGCACTCAACGAAGTGAAAGCGCTAACCACAAGTTAAAGAACTATGCGCCGCCTGGGAGCCCAATGCATATCTTTGTCAGGAAGTATATGAGCTTAATATTTGACCGGGAGGCAGAAGAGAATTATGAGAAGCGGACAGCAATAGTAAGCAGTGTCTCCATGATAACAATTGCTATGGTTTAATTACACACTGAATAAGTGAATGCATGTACTGACACTAGTTTGTTTGCTTCTCCAGGGGAGGCCACTCATGCGAGCAAATTTGGCTACAGAGAGGCATATGCTGGGAAAATATACACTAGGGCTATGTTTGAGCAATTCAGACAAATATTGTATGAGTGCGGTGCATATCAGGTTGAGGAAATCGACAAAGGAAAAAATTACATTGCAATACATACCGATGCAGCGCGGAGGGAAAAGTGGTGTAAAACGTCATACAAGGTATCGGTTATGGAAGGAGGGGATGAGTTTGACTGTGAGTGTGGTCAGTTTGCACACATGGGCCTGCCTGCAGCCACATCCTAAAGGTGATTTACATGTCCTGTTTATCATGATATTTACACTGTTTTAAATTATCAAATTATGAAGATAGATCAAAAAGCTAAGACGCTGTGTCCTCCGTTCATGTTGACAAATGCAGGTAATGGACTTCATCCATGTCACGGAGATCCCAAAAAAAGCACATTCTGAAGTGGTGGACACGAGATGCAAGAGATATCCTTCCAGCACACCTCACACAGTACCAGAGGGACAATGCTCAAGAAAACCCCTCAGTTTCCAGCATTTCAATATGTATATGCAAGCTATGGAACTTTTGCGAATGGGAGACTGCGGTGTGTCTGCTTATGAGTATTTGATTTCATTGTTCAAACACTGTGCAATGGAGATGAAGCCATTCACAGAAGTGCGAGATGGTTTGGGTTTGGAAGACAGGTTAGGAGATAATATGAAGGCCCCATTAACCCCTTGTGCAGGAACAGAAGGTACACATATTACAATTGGGGATGGTGACTGCAACTCATCAAACGAGTCTGGAAATGTCTTGGCAACCTTGTTGCCGCTAGCTAAACAGAAGCAAATGGGAAGACCAACAAGAAGTAGGGAGAAAGCGCCATATGAGGGTTTAAGTAAGAGAACACGATTTTGTGGGATATGCAGGCAGCAAGGACACAAACGCACAACTTTCCCTCAACGGGGGTATGCACAACAAGGCTCGTAAGCCGGCGAGATGCAAGAACTGTAGCGTTGAAGGGAACCGCCGGAACAATTGCCACAATGCTGCAGAACTAAGGCTGACCTAATAATGTAGAAGTTGATCGGGTTTCTAACCCCTGGTTTTGCTCCATCGTCGCCTACTTCTTGGTTACCTACATCGTTTTGTTGCTCCGGTTGATCTTGTTGCCACGTCTAGCGAGTAGACTACCCCTCGAGCCTCTTCATACTTTAGCTCACCTTGCTATGTGCTATGAATCGCATCAAGAGCATAAGCTGCGCGTGTGAATGTTGATTGCAGATCCGGTCAGGAAGATGGCTAGGCCTCCTGGGATGCCGAAGCGACCAAGATCGCGCAGCCGCAGTAGGGGACGTCCCAAGAAGAGGACCAGGCGGTGCGGGAGCGATGCCATGGTGGTGGCCAATGCACCAAGACGAGAACCGGCTTATAGATCAATGTTCGCGACTGGCTCTTTCCTAGGGTTAGGTACTTTATTTTACCATGCAATGGAGCCGAGCAGCATGGCTGGCTTGCTGACAAACATATATGCTGGACCAATAGATAGGGTTTTCACTGCTGAACAAAAGGGTAGAGTTGACACTAGAACTGGATCACTGAGGATGCCAGATGGGCAAGTTAGAGCAATCAGAGATGTGGATGCTGTTATGATCCTAGGCGTACGTGGCCATGGAAGGATAGTGGAATTTGGCACGCCTACGGACAGATCTGGACTTGTTAGGAGAATCATGGGGATGATAGGCCTGCGAGGTAGAGGTGGCCTGAAGGTTTCTGATCTTGAATATGTCATTAGTAGGCTAAATCCTTGTTGCATGAACGAGCAGCAGACCATAGCATTCACAGTAGCATCGACCGTGGTACCATAAATGACAAAACGACTCAGTGGGGACAGAATCTATGACGGAACGGTCCAATCCGTCCTCCCTCAGTCTGATCCGCCGTGTTGCTAACTTACGGAGTTAATTGAGCTGTGGGCCATGTCCTATTTCGGTAAATAACACGGAGGAGCATATACCTCATGCTATACAGACTACAACACAGATCACAAGATATATAAATGGTCCTGATTCCAGGAGCCTGTGAGCTCGGGATCACATCAGCATTTTCGTCAACATCGTTTCTTCTGCTGAGCATGTGGAGTTACTTTCTTGCCGAAGGAGAATACAAATGGTGTGTGAACTTGACGTCACAAGAGCTGTGATTCAAACTGACAACCAAGGAGTTGCTCGTGCTCTCTGTTCGGAACAGCTTGATCGGTCCAGGTTTGGATCTCTCAGCCATGAGATCAAGGATTTGATGGCTCACGTTGGTGATTTTCGAGTGACATGGACAGGACGAGAAGCCAACCAAGTTGCTCATATTTTAGCTAGGGAGGGCTGCCTTTTTAGTTTATGTATGTAAATCATGGTTTAGTATTTTTCCTTGTTGTATTCGAGCTGCTGTTGTGGCTGATGGAGTCACAAAATAAGTAATAATAAGGCAGGTATTTCCTCTCTCTCTCAAAAAAAAAAGCAAATTTTGTGCAAAATAGAAAACAAACTTCCTTTCTTTCGTTTTTTTAATCTTACGCGTTTTTAGTAACGGCAATTTACGGTGGATCCAAAATCCCCAATGTCGTCGATTCCACCATTCCCCCCAACACAACACACTCAAACACCGATCGAGACGGCCGGAGTCCAGACCTAGCAAGTACCATGGGAGCAGCTCTATCGCGCCGCCAAGCAACTACCGTGTGCGCCCCGCCGCCGGAGCTCCCCAGCGAGCTCATCGAAGAGATCCTCTTCCGCCTCCCGCCCGACGACCCGGCCTGCCTCCTCCGTGCCTCCCTCATCTGCAAGGCCTGGAGCCACACCGCCTCCCGCCCTGGATTCCGACGTCGCCTCCGCAAGCGCCACGGGGCAGCCCCCGTGCTCGGCTTCCTCCACAACTGGGACGACGAGCGCATCCCCCACTTCGTCCCCACCGTCGCCTCCTCCTTCTCGCTGGCCGTGCCAGACTGGCGCTCCTGGCGGGCCATCGACTGCCGCCACGGCCGCGCCCTCTTCCGCTCCAAGGGCGCCTGGGAGCTCCTCGTGTGGGAGCCAATCACGGGCGCCCAGCAGCGCCTAGCGGTGCCCCCGGCGTTCAAGATCTGCGTCCCGTTCGAGCCGGCCTATGCCGTCTTCTGCGCGGCCGATGGGTGCGACCACCGCGACTGCCTCGGAGGCCCTTTCGGCGTGGCCTTCGTCTTCTGCTTCGAGGACGAAGATGCTGCCGATGAGGAGTATGTCACGTCGGCGTGCGTATACTCGTCAGAGCACGGAACCTGGGGCCAGCTGATCTCGATGCGCAGCGAGTTCATGATAAGCTTTGAAAATTCTTCCAGCGGCGTGCTCATTAGGAGGTCCCTGCTCTATTTCTTGTCCAACGGTGGGTCGATCCTGGAGTACGATTTAGCAAGGCATGGCTTGACTGAGTTCGACGCACCAAACCACGAGTCTGGTAACGATGCAGAGAGATTTAATCTTATGGTGTCAGAGGGCGGTGGCCTGGGTCTTTGTGAAGAACTGGATGTGCGCCTCAAACTGTGGACAAAGGGAGGTGAGTGACGGAACTGATGCACGATGGGTACTGAACCGGGTAATCTACTTGGATAATTTGCTCCCAAATGGTGCTCGGATGGATGCAGAAACTAGACTGATCGTGGTGGGGTTTGCCGAGGGAGCCAATGTCATTTTCGCTAACACATTTTCTGGCCTCTTCACAATCGAGCTACAGTCGGACCGGGTGAAGAAGGTGTGTCATGATCGTGGCTCCTGTAAATTGATTCCAGTTGTCAGCTTCTACACTCCTGTGGACCGTGGCGGATACCAGGATCTGCTATCGTCGACCCCTAGTCAGGAAGTAGGTGGTGAGGAGGGGGGAGAGGAGGAGAAAACAGCAGATGAGGCACAACAGCTGCTTGACAAGGGGTCCAATACTATCAAGGAGTGGTGCTTTGTCGACACCTTTGAACGTCTCAGCCATGACCTCAATACCAGGTGAGCTATCTCTACTCTTCCACGCCACACCTATTTTGAGCTATGCTCAAACATTTGTATTGATGGCATTGTTGAAAGGAACTTCTCTTAGTTCAGTACTCTTTAGGATCAATTGTTGGTTTTCATGTGTCCTTAGTTGCTTTGGGCCCTTTGAGTTATGTGGTTTGCGACATGAGTTAAGATCGGCATAACTTATTCTACGAGGAGGTGGTTAGCAAGTGGTGTTTACCTTTCTTTCGTTCAGCCGTGAGCCCGACTGTGTGTTTTGTGTTTGAGGGGTTCAGTGATAGCAATACATGAGAGTTATTACCTGGCATCTTTTGTCATGATATGTGTATTGTGATGAGCATTTAATCAAAGTGCAGTTATTGGACTGGTAGATGTTATCCTATTTGAGAAGAGTTATTGTAAATACCTCATCGACGTGTTGTTTATTTTATGTCGCCCTGTAATTGTACTTCATAATATGTGCAAACACTAGTTGGTTGTTAGAAATGGAACTCAACAGAACATAGTTAGCACATGAGGTCATTTAAATGGACAATGGAATAATTTTAGTTGCGCTACAAAACTTCCATAGCCTTGTTTTATTTATAACCTTAACAACTATATACTGAACAATTACGCCTTTGTTTTCACCTAGGGTTCCATGTCATGGAGAAGGAGCTCCGGAGGGTTCTAGCGCACTCAACAAACATGGATGTGCCTTGCTACCCAAAGATTTTTCGGGCGATGTTCCCAAAAGTTCACCAAATGAAGAATTGGTGAAGGGTACAACCAGCATAGATGATGATGGGAGCTCGATGATCTTATACAACAATGTTGAGGGTGCTCCACCTTCGGAGAAAGGTGAGTCTAAATAATTCATAACGACCATTGTCTGTGCCGGGGCTACATCATTATGTAGTGAAATGCATTATTTCTGCTGAGGTTTGCATTGTTCTCTAGGCTTTGTTAAAACTAGAAGGAGTCACGAGCCTTTGTTGCGCCTATTTGTTTTGATAGCATTTGGTATTTTTTGATGGGTTTAATGCTTTTCCTTTTTGGTTGAAATTATTGTCTGATCTGATTGAATGGGGTTATTGATGGGCCTTTGTTATTCGTTCCTTGTGCCTGAGGCATGCATGAGCTGAAAATATGTATCTCTTTTTGGGGAGACATATTAAGAGGGCTCGCTGGCATGGTATGGTCAACTAAGAACCATCACATATTATGGCTAGGTGTCAGTCGTAGGTGCGTTAGCAAGTGGAGGCGGGTACATCACAAGCTCTAATCCCCGAGATCCGACTAACTATATGGAAAAAACGTTCCGGTCAGGCTGTGGCGCCACACACAACATGAACAGCGAACGCTTGGACTGCCACAGATAGGAAAACTAGGCAGCCAAATCCAGCCAAAGCATTTTGCCATGTGGTATGAGAAAACGTTTCGAATGGGCTATGGTGCCACTCACAACATGAACATCCAACCCGTGGACAACCACAAATTGGAACAGTCAGTGCCAACCAAAGCATTTTGTCGTGTAGTGCGTCCGGTTGGTTGTGCTATCTCTTACAGAATGGGCAGAGAAAGTCATCAATGCAAAGCAATGCAAAAGAAACAGGAAAATCAAGCCGCATCATTCGATTCATTCCTAAGCCCCATAGAGCATGTAGTTATTTCACCTGCATGAAATGATTTCTCAAAGATTTTGTCGAATTACTGAACCCACACTTTTAACATGGCATTGCGATTCACCCTATGCAGTTATATTAACCACATAAAACGATGGCCATGGACTCCTGCATGTGTGTTTGGACTTGGAAGTTGGAACTCAATAGAACCTATCTCTTGAATCACATAATCATTCTGCAGGGGACCATTTAATATTTTACTAGTGGTTTTGTTTCAATTTTGTAATATAGATAGTAGACGACGTTGCAGAAATCAATAAGATTTATAATATGCTTGTTTTATTAGTTACATAATATTTTCAACATGCATGCCTTATGTCAGCTTCTTGCCTTATAATTATAAGGTATACAGTGCATATTTACTACTTATCTAGTCATTTTCATTTGTCTTGCCATTGTTCGCTTCATTATTTTTTCTTGCAGTTAACTAAGTCTTGTACTTGTACTGGGTAGGTTTTGCCGTGAAAGTTAATTTTTTAGTAACCATGTGCTACAAATTTATGCAACAATGTGAATATCCAATGGTTATCTGTTGTGTTTAGGGGGTATTTATTGATTGGTAACAACTTTTCGACAAATATTACATGGACCAAGAAGTGAGAACCACAATGTTATTTTTGTTAGAGACGGTTGTATTGTTGTAGGGACTCATATTGGCCTTGAGCCCATGGAATGAGGGAATGGATCAAGTTACTATATTTAACAATTTCTACTTTGAAATAATGCGCCGGGTGTAATGCTTAAACCTTTTAAGTAATGAAATCGCCCTTTATCGGAAAAGAAATTCTACTTTGATATTCTGTTTGATTGAAGTCAAGAAAAGTGTCCAAGTAAAAGTTAATCGCGTACAGAACATGTTGGACAGCAGCTCATCAAGCAATGTTGTTGTTAATGGAAGAGCAGCACCTTCCAGTTTCTTAACTTAAACTTCCTTGCCTGCCGATACTGTAATGCTGATCTGAGTCTAGCTTACACCGAGGCGGTCTGCCTTGTTGAGGCTGGAAATGACTCAAGAACCAGCATTTTAAGGAAACACAACAGATAAATCTTGTGTGAAATAATATTAGACCCATGTTGGCATTTTCGATTGGTTTTGTGAGTGTGATATTTTTGCAAACATGAAGAAGCTCACACATTTATAGCATCCTGCTTCTTAGTAACGCTGAAGGGTTCGAAGGAACTGGGATTAGGTTGCTGCCTTCCACTGTCCTGTTTTCTCACAGAAGATCTGTGTCATGTTAGGGCAACTCTAACCGATCCCCAATAACCAGTTAGAGGAGTAAAAACCCGGTTTTACTCCTGTAACCGGTACCTAACCGATCCCCTATACCCCATAGTGGAGGAATAATTATCATCAGCCGCCTCCGCCGACCCTATGTTTACTCCGCCGCTCGGCGGCCGAGTAAAATTATGCCACATCTTCTCGTCTTCCTCTCCGCCTCCTTTGCCTCTTCTCCTCCCCCATCCCCGCTGCCGGTGACTCCCCCCGCCGTTCCTCGATGCCCCCTCCTCCCAATGGCTGGATCCTATCGCCGATGCTCCCCGTTGTCACGCCCGTGGTTCGTCTTTAAGCGGCACGTCCTTAAGCCGCCGCCCCGCCGACGCGTCCTTAAGTTTAAATTTCGGTTGTCAAGACAATGTGTTTGGCTAGGTTGAGCTTATGCAGATTTTGGTTGAAACTAGGTTGAACTTTGCAAATTTGGTTTTTACTCCCTTAAATTTAGGAGTTTGGCTAGGTCCGACCAAAACTTAGTGGAGTAAAAATACTCCACTAAGCTTGGCTCGGCCGGATCCTCCTCTATTTTTTAGGGGATCGGTTAGAGTTGCCCTTACAATGGAAGAGTTACACTTAGCATTTAAAATACCAAGTTGGACTTGTGTTGACTACTGAATTGGCTGCCTAACAACAAATTATTATTCCGAAATAAACATATTCATGATTACAATAGCAAATACTTAAAATGAAAAACAACAAGTTTTGTTTATCAAAAACGATAATCAGTAAGAAATGTCTGCTATTTTAGTCACAAAAATTTCAGATACAAACAATTGAGATTTACATTTTCATAAAATACACTCAAGGTGCTTGGGTGTGGCAGATGTCGTCGCCCTATTAACAACCTCTACTGCTAAACTTGTTTCCAAAGAGCAAAGGTGCATGTAGCAATTGATTTAGGTAGTTCATTTAATCATAGGAAGACCTGTTAGAGCAAACGTTTGATATTTGGTATCAACTGTCCTGGTACGCATGACCTTTGCTAAAATGATAAGCATGACAGACCTGACCCTTGACAGTAGCTAGCAACTGCTCTTTCATAGCCCTATCTTCAGGTGATAGGTGGGCTTAATGTTTATTTGACTTAAATGTGTGGCTAGATAGCTGAACACAATAGCAGGGAGGGGAAAATAGATGTACAAATCAAATGATAGAAAAAGGGAAGAGTGACGCGACAATTAGAAGTTTACAACTACTCGGGGAAATTAGAAGTACTCCAGAGGTGGTAAAGAATACATTAAAATAGTACTCCTTCCGTCCCATAATGTAAGACGTTTTTGCAAGCTAGGTTAGCTTTCAAAACCGTCTTACATTATGGGACGGAGTAGTAGTACACAAGTGCACACCTTCCAGAGTATGCATACTAAGTTTTAGTTCAAAAGAGCCCTATTTCAAGATTTGTGTTACGCAGATTATGTTACTCACGAGTTACAGACATAACAAGATGCTAACCATGCTGTGAGCAGCAGAACCACCATACTGGATGGTTAATGTATCACCCATCCTTTCATAGAAATCCATCAGATCATCGGCCAAAGGAGCACGCTGTTCAATTTTAGGTTCTTCAGTGACCTTCAACACTTGAAGTTGACGCCCTAAAGCAGCTAATCCATATGCAAACTGCGCAACATTTGTGTGGTCTAAGCAGTTTATGCAGTTTGTCCTGAGGACACCCTTCTATAGTAAAAGAGGTACCATTGTAGCTGGGCAGAAATCATCATTGCTTTTGATGTTACTCCCTCCGTCCGAAAATACATACATCTCCTTTTATCCATTTTGATGACAAGTATTTTCGGACGGAGGGAGTACATGAGTTGGTAACACCCCCTTGTCCACTGTGAAACATGTTAAATATTACCATAGTACTGCCAGCGGCAAGCCAGCAGGATGTCCATTATCTGCACATTAGGTTATTTGTTTCCTTTGGGTTAGTAGTTTCCATTTATCTGCACTAGAGTACATACTAGTTTTAGATATATGCATTTCAAAATCAGTTCCTATAGAGTACATAACGTTAAAGCTATCTTTCAGTTTAAGCAACGGAATATCAATATCTTCTAGTAAGCAAGTCCCTGCAATCATCTATTATCTGGCCAGCTGCAATACATCTGTTCCTCTCCAAATCAGTGCTCTCCTTTCACATGGCCATGTTCTCCTCTCATACGAATGTTTACCCCACTAACACTGACCACATATATTATGAAAGACTATTTTAATGCAAATAACATTGGGTAGTTTTTTCTGTGTCCAATCTATACAGCAATGTAGATATATGGCCAAACATTAAGAAAATATTGTATTTTATTTGCTGGAGGGGCTCATTTCATGGATTTGCTAAGTCGAACTTATCGATTCTTAAGCAATTGCCTCTTCCTAAGTAGGTATACAAATTACTTTGAAGCATCCAATGGTTTTGATGATGTAGTTACCTCACAATGGATGTGGTCCGTTAGTTCCATCCAACACATCTGATGCTACAATGTTTAACAGTCCAAGCACATTGGTGCCTTCCCTACAGATGTCATGTAGATTAATATATCATTAGTATGTACTTTGCGCATAATCAATAGGTTCTTATAGGGGCGAGCTCAGATAGAATATGAATATCCTCTGGGAATACAATAGATTACCTTCGGGAAAGCTTACTCAGATCCATGTGTAAAAACTTAAGACGTTTGTCATCCGGTAATTAACCCCTTACTTATGTAATGGATAGCCTTTGCATATTCTGCACGGATCTCAAAGATTCACGAGGCTTCTTCTCACGAGTCTGAGATGTTAGAACTAATCTTGATATTATTGTATCAGCATTTAGTTTGTTTTTGTTATGCATGTAACTTAGATGGTCTAGAAGTAGCTAGTCGTCGAAACTTTGGTTGAGCGCACGAAGAAGGCGAGATGCCAGGATGCCGTGCGAAGCGGCGAGTATGGCGAGATGCCGAGGCGGCGTAAAGCCGTGGTGCTGCGTGAAGTGGCAAGGCGCGACGAAGACTGAAGTGTGATGGGCTAAAGTATGACCAAGTAAGTCAGGTGATCTGGCAAGTTCTCGGCTGCTGTGTTGATCAAGTAGCCGATGCATGCGTAGGTGATTAGCTGCATGGTAGTAGTAGGCCACGTTGAGACGTGGAATTGGTTTTAGATATGGCCGAGTCTTGTCGCTGCTGGAGTGATTCTAGTTTGGAGTAGGATAAGGCAGTTAGCATGTGCATGTAGATAGGACTAGTTAGTGCATGCAGGATGTGCGTGATGGCCGGACGTGATGGCTGGCTGTGTGCCCTCCTGTGTATATATATTTCACATTGAGCAATAGAGAGGAGGCGGTGAGGGCTGAAGGAAACCATGTAGCGCATGTGATTGTCACCGGGAGAGATAAGGCAAAGCTAATTTTCTCCCTGGTGAATGTGTGCGTGCGTGTGTGTGTTCTTGTGTTCCTGAGAGAAGAAGAGAGAAACAAAAGTGAGAGTTGTGAGAGGAGAGGAAGAAGAAGAAGCAGCGCTGCAAGGAGAGGCGGCGCCAACAATTGGCATCAGAGCCTTGTCGATCCGCGGAAGCGATGGCGGTGACGACGACGCGGCGGACTCCATGTGACGTGGAGGACGTCCGCGCGAGATGAAGGCCATTGGCGGCGCGATGCCGCTGGTGGCCGGTTGCGGTGCGATGCCGCAAGATGATGATGGTGTGGTGATCGGCGTGGCGAGGACGTCATTCACGACAAGATGGTCCATGGTGACCGGCGCTGCGACGGTGTCGGTGACGACGAGTGGCCGGCTGCGGCACTGCGATGGCGTCGTCAAGTGGCTGTGGGTGATCCGCACCGAAGAGTATGATATCAAAATTAGGGGGTGAATGTTAGAACTAATCTTGATATTATTGTATCAGCATTTAGTTTGTTTTTGTTATGCATGTAACTTAGATGGTCTAGAAGTAGCTAGTCGTCGAAACTTTGGTTGAGCGCACGAAGAAGGCGAGATGCCAGGATGCCGTGCAAAGCGGCGAGTATGGCGAGATGCCGAGGCGGCGTAAAGCCGTGGTGCTGCGTGAAGTGGCAAGGCGCGACGAAGACTGAAGTGTGATGGGCTAAAGTATGACCAAGTAAGTCAGGTGATCTGGCAAGTTCTCGGCTGCTGTGTTGATCAAGTAGCCGATGCATGCGTAGGTGATTAGCTGCATGGTAGTAGTAGGCCACGTTGAGACGTGGAATTGGTTTTAGATATGGCCGAGTCTTGTCGCTGCTGGAGTGATTCTAGTTTGGAGTAGGATAAGGCAGTTAGCATGTGCATGTAGATAGGACTAGTTAGTGCATGCAGGACGTGCGTGATGGCCGGACGTGATGGCTGGCTGTGTGCCCTCCTGTGTATATATATTTCACATTGAGCAATAGAGAGGAGGCGGTGAGGGCTGAAGGAAACCATGTAGCGCATGTGATTGTCACCGGGAGAGATAAGGCAAAGCTAATTTTCTCCCTGGTGAATGTGTGCGTGCGTGTGTGTTTTCTGCCCGGGTGTGTGTTCTTGTGTTCCTGAGAGAAGAAGAGAGAAACAAAAGTGAGAGTTGTGAGAGGAGAGGAAGAAGAAGAAGCAGCGCTGCAAGGAGAGGCGGCGCCAACATGAGAGATATACACGCAATTCAAAAGAGAGTAATCAGAAAGGATACCAAAAGGTTATCAAGCTGACCAATCAATAGATGTAAATTACGTTGAACAATTACACTCACCTTGATTAGGTTTAAGATGACTAGGGTTCCCGTATCTAAGAACAAGGTTTTCAAAATAAAGGCAGGTGGGTTTGTATTCCACAACTGATTTTACTGTAGATAGCAAGGATTATCAGAGAAGTCTTCAGCTATGCAAATACATAACAAACAAACGGTATAGAACTTACATGTGATTCTGGCCTAATATAAGTCTTAAGTTTCCTGAATCAGACAAGAGCTATTAATCCTCTAAATTCTTCTTCTAATTCTTGCTTGCTGTATTCCTCACGGGGGTTCCTCTTTATATAGCAGACCTAACAATCCGATCTGAGTAGCAAATTGCGTATCTTATCCGTAATTGGGTTAAGGCCCAAGCTAAGAGATATATTCGTAGTTTGAATGATAAACCTCCTAACTGAGAGATCAAGGGGATCCTCTCCTAACTTGTTGCTCAGCGGGTCATGTAGTAGACATACATAACATTATCGGTGTTACGAAGGCAACTTGATTGTGTATTATATTCCATGTACATACATAGCTATGATAATTGTTGCTCATAGCCAATCTTTGTTACTGCTATGCATGTGTATCATATGTGGTGATACTTCCTTTGATTATGTTCTCACATATACCTAGCAAACGTTAAGGAGTAGTATATCTCAAATGCTCACCGAAGACCGAACTGTATCAGATTGCTGTCCGCAAGTTAACATTACCTCCTTTGCTTGTTCTTCAGATTTGAAAGAGGGAATTTTGAAACAAAAGCAAGAGGAGAAGAGGAAGGGTGAACACAAAGAAAAGAAGTGAAGAAGGTAATGCAACAGTTTGTGTATATTACTGCCTGCGCTTACTATCAGTTTTCCATTTCACATGAGACTTTCTGTCAACGGTACAATGGGCTGCTGAAAATCAGTAGAATTCATAATGACTGGATATAAAATGGTTTCAGGAAGCGCAGCCTGGCCAGAGTGAACCTGAGGACATTGACCCTGATGTTGCTGCCATATTATGGGTTTCGGAGGGTTTTGCATGTGGAACAACTGAATGCTACTTTAGGTGAACTGTCTGTCTGTCTGTCTGAACTTTATCTTTCTATCCTTCGTCCGCGTGTATCCGATCTAGCCTGGATCTCAAGATAGGGCCAGAGGAAACTCTATGATGCATGCTGCAGGGTGAGGTTTTTGAAACAAAATGACTGTAAGCTTAATGTTGGAACGTAAACTGAACGGTTATATTGTTGTAAGTTGGCGATCATCTGAGAAACATTTCATCTTTGAGAA
Organism: Triticum dicoccoides; assembly: GCF_002162155.2. NCBI lineage: Eukaryota > Viridiplantae > Streptophyta > Magnoliopsida > Poales > Poaceae > Triticum > Triticum dicoccoides. Next base: position 685,721,947 of record NC_041389.1, on the reverse strand, counting down.
ATTTGGATAACTGTCGCACACATGTTGCATCAGCTTCTATGAAACAAATGGCCGTTGTTCTACCCCTTGCCGTTTGGAAACAAATCATTCCTAGTAACTAAATAGCATATATGCATTATAGTTAATTCTAAGATATTTTGTGGATCTCTGTAAAGTCTGGGCAAGCAATGCTTGGTGAGTGTTGTAAGCCAAAACGTTTCATCTCTGGTAATGTCTGGCAATCAACCCTTTGATAAACATTTCATCTTTTTCTCAATTGAGGCTAAACATTCGGATCAACTACTGTACTGCAAATACTCTGCTCTTAACGGAACAGTTGTCCAGTCAATTTCCTGATTTAACACAATCCCAGGACTTAATCATGATTAAAGAAGAAAGTTAAGTTAATTGACCCTTCGAATACTGGGGCAGCTAACGGTGGTGCACAGGGATCAGACGGGAGGGCTGCAGAAGAGTATGCGCGTTGGGCCGTTGTTTTGGTCCGTTCCGATGTAAATGGACACACGCGGACCATTTGGGTCGCCGCGTCGGAGTTGCTCTAATCATTTGTAGGTTCAAATTATCTGTCCTTTTTCACAGTTTTTCTGACAACATACTAACTGTTCTGAACACACATTGCAAGTTTTACGCCAGAGTTCATTAATCGAGCCACTGCAACCCGAATAGGTTATTTTTGAATTATCTGTAAATTCATACTATCATTAGTCATATAGAATTTAACCAAGATCTTCCAATCGACCTCAAGACATGTAAACTTAGCAACTCCACTGTTTCACATACAGTAATTAATACTACGACATTATAATTGGATATCCATCTCCTTTTTCATTTTCATACAGTTCATTCGGTTATTCTGGGCTGTGCAGCAGCCATGGAGGTGGAAGAGGATGTGAGTTTGCCGCGGAATGCACGCATGGTGCAATTGGAACCAAAATGCTCTGTAATGTTCTTATTTTTTTAAAAGCATGCGGCCATATTATTAATTATTCACAAAGAACATACAAGGTGATACATCAATAAGCCTGAAGCCACCGCATCTTGGCAACACCGTTCCTACTCCTATCCCCTTGATGAAGGCGTGCCAAATGTCCGGGCCTAATACCAAACAGACACTGCACCAAAGCCTCACATCTAAAGCCGGGTGTCCCATCCAAGCCACTACCTGGATTGGGTCCCACACCGGTCTGGCACACTCCCAGTGAGCACCGCACGCTGCAAGAGTCGTCACCTCCATCATCCCTCGGTCCATCCTTAGAGCAGAATTGATGCACCAACCTTGCCAGGCCTCTCTGCCATCAACGCCACCCTGACGCCAGATAGCTTCCTCCTCCTGCGCGAGTCCATCTCCGCGCATCAGATGTCAAGTCTCCACAGCGCCACGCCACCGAGAACCGCCACCATCAATGTGGAAGATGAAGCACCGATTCATCAAAGACACCGTCATCTGGTCTCTCGAGCCCGTGTGCACCTCCAAGAATGACGCCCCCAAGGGGGAAACGACACCACAGAGCCGCCGTCATCTGATCTACTGATCTAGGGTTTCCCCTGGAGGTAGCAGAGAGTGGCCTTGAACTTCTCCACGGCGATGCCTTCAGGAAGGGAACGACGCAGACAGTGTCGCCATCGCCGGCCTTGGCAATAGCCAATAGTAGGTTTTCACCCAGATCTGATCGAAGACCTCCATCTCTCGTGCACGGGCCGCCGCCATCCTTGTCGGGATCTCAACAAAGACTCCAAGGAGCAGATCGGTGCCGCGGCGTCGTCGTCGTTGTGGCCGTCGTCGCCGGCCAAGGGTTTCCCCCGATCCCAAGAGCCCCACCATCCAACGAGCAAGGCCACACCGAAGCCCAGATCGAGCGGGATAAGGTGAAGGAGATGAAGCTGCGCAGGTCAATCCAGATCGGGCGGACGACCGACGGAAATCACGACCGCCATGAGCTCCCACCACCGGGTCCTCACCTCCCACGCATGCCGAGGAAGACCGGCCACAAACCCGCAGCCACCCTCCGTCAGGGAAGGCGCCGCCCACCTTGACCGGTGCCGCCACCCCGACACACCAAGCTCTCCGCGCAAGGCAGCGGCAGCCAGCCCCGCCGCCACCTTCCTCGACGCTGCGCGGGCTTGCCGGCGGCTATCTCTGGTGTCGGCGAGATATGGAGGGAGGGGGAAGGAGGACGGCGGCACTCTAGGGTTGGGGTCGCCCGAGTCGCCCCAGAGGAGTGACGCGGGGGCGGAGATGGGGTCATTTATCATTGGGGGAGAATTTCACTTCCCCGGCCTCTGCACCAACTAGCCAGATATGATCGAATCCCTCCATCTCTCGTGCACCAAACGATGTCAACCCCGAGAGATAGAAGTTGCAGCACCGAAGGAAGAAGACGTAGGCATCGTGGACAACGCAGACGTCGATGAAACTTTGACCCGTCGCCCTTCCACCAGTGATCCCATCAACATTACTGCTCCACGTTGATGGAGCAATCCCCATGGCAAACAAACTTTGATCATGGAGTTTGATGAATTATATTTTTGACGGGCTACAGTGGCATGTTGGAACGTTATCAAGGACGACATCGTCGCAGCCATTCTCCAGCTTGCTGATCTTCCGGGGACTGTGCGAGCCTGATCAACTCTGCTAATATCATTCTTATTCCCAAGAAGGCGGATGCCTCCTACATCAACCACTACCGCCCAATTAGGCTGATCCACAGCTTAACCATGATATTCTCCAAGCTCTTGGCTAACATGCTTTCCCATGTCCTCGATGGCATCAGCAGTTCTAGGAGTCATAGTGCGTTCACCAAGAAAAGATGTCAACTTGGCCTACCTCCTTGAGGTGATGGATCACATTAGCTTTGGTCAGTGCTGGCGTGATTGGATGTGCATGTCCATGAACTCTTCGGCCTCGCGCGTCCTCAACGGCTTTGTAAGGTTCGCCTGCAGCAGCTGATCGACAAGATTGGTGGCAGACTACCCGGCTGGAAGGATAAGAACATCATCTGAGCTGGTAGGTGAGGGAGTCCTGGATTAGGGGGTATCCAGACAGCCGGACTATATACATCGTCTGGACTATTGAAGCGTGAAGATACAAGACTCAAGACTTCGGCCCGTGTCCGGATGGGACTCTCCTTTGCGTGGAAGACAGGCTTGGCGATTCGGATATTATGTTTCCTTCCTTGTAACCGACTCCATGTAAACCCTAGCCCTCTCCGGTGTCTATATAAACTAGAGAGGATGGTCCTTAGAAGGCCGATCACAATTACAATCATACCATCATAGGCTAGCTCTTAGGGTTTAGCCTCTACGATCTCGTGGTAGATCTACTCTTGTACTACTCATATCTTCAATATTAATTAAGCAGGAAGTAGGGTTTTACCTCCATCGGGAGGGCCCGAACCTGGGTAAACATTGTGTCCCTTGCTTCCTGTTACCATCAGCCTAAGACGCACTGATCGGGACCCCCTACCCGAGATCCGCCGGTTTTGACACCGACATTGGTGCTTTCATTGAGAGGTCCTCTGTCCCGTCGCTTCAAGGCTTGATGGCGTCTTCAATCGTCAACAACACGATCTAGGGTGAGACTTTTCTCCCGGGACAGATCTTTGCGTTCGGCAGCTTCGCGCTGCGGGCCAATTCGCTTGGCCATCTGGAGCAGATCGACAGCTACGCCCCTGGCCACCAGATCAGGTTCGGAAACTTGAACTACACGGCGGATGTTCGCGGAGATTTGATCTTCGACGGATTCGGCCTTGTGCCAGGAGCGCCGGACAGTCACGACGAGCATGTCCTAGACCTGCTGTCGGACAATGCTCAGGACATTATCCCTGCAGCCGCCCTAGATCTAAATCCGGAGCAGATTGCGTTGCCCAAGGACGGAGGGGTGGACCCCGCCCCGCAGGCGGCATACTCATCGGCGGTGGAGCCGAACACAGGTCTCATCTCTGTGGAGGCCTGTAACACCGGACCCCCGGACTCGTATCCGGCTATGGGTTCCGGTCCGCATACCCTCGAGCCAGCCAAACTAGGTTTGGCTCCGGTAATGGAGTTTTCCGCCGCGGACATCTTTCAGCACTCACCCTTTGACGACATAATGAACTCATTAAAGTCTCTCTCTTTGGCAGGAGGCTCTGGGCCAAACTATGTCCGGCTTGAGTGGGAAGCAGGCGATGATGAAATTCCCTGCCCACCCACCACCCACTTCATTGCCATGATCGATGATTTAACCGACGTGCTTGACTTCAACTTCGAAGAAATCGACGGTATGGACGACGATGCAGGAGACGTACAGGAGCCACCACACACAGGGCAGTGGACAACCACCTCTTCATATGATATATATATGGTGGACACTCCGAAAGAAACTAATGACGATGAGGCAACGGAGGATAACCCCTCCAAGAAAAAAGCAAAGCATGGCCGTCGCCAGCGCCGCTCCAAGCCCCACCAAGGCAATACCGGTACCAGAGACGAAAACAATCCGGACGGTGCCGACGACGAATACAACCCCGAACAGCCCACCTTCGAGCATGCCGAGCAGGAAGATGGGCAAGACAACCCAGATGAACAGGCGATGGACGGGTATCCGGAGGAGGACAACTACATGCCTTCCTCCGAAGACGAGATTAGCCTCGGCGGAGACGAGTTCGGCGTACCCGAAGACCCCGCGGAGCAGGAGCGCTTCAAGCGCCGGCTTATTGCCACTGCAAGAAGCCTGAAGAAGAAGCAGCAGCAGCTTCAAGCTGATCAAGACCTGCTCACAAATAGATGGACAGAAGTCCTAGCAGCCGAGGAATATGGACTCGAGCGCCACACGGCTGACCGGCCACCTCGAGCTCGGGATAAAACGACACAACAGCCCGAATACCAGCCCGCACCCCCGCGCCAGTTTACTATGGCCCTAGGTAATACTGAAGACCTGCGCGATAAACTGGATAATCTCGCAGGACAACCAAGATCGATCTATGGATCACGGGGGCGCGCCGCAACACATGACGATGACTGTCATACCGGATACACTAACAGCAAATCTGGCCGGGCCAAATATAACCAGTCAGACGCAGTCGGACTGCATCGCGACATAGCCCGGCACAGAGGTGCAGCACACCCCCTCTGCTTCACCGATGAAGTGATGGATCATGAATTTCCAGAAGGGTTCAAACCCGTAAACATCGAATCATACGATGGCACAATAGACCCCACGGTATGGATTGAAGATTTTCTTCTCCACATTCACATGGCCCGCAGAGATGATCTACATGCCGTCAAGTATCTTCCCCTTAAGCTCAAAGGACCCGCCCGACACTGGCTAAACAGCCTGCCCGCAAACTCCATTGGCAGTTCGGAAAATCTGGAAGACGCATTTCTTGACAACTTCCAAGGCACATATGTGCAACCTCCGGATGCCGATGACTTGAGCCACATTACTCAACAGCCCGGAGAATCAGCCAGGAAATTCTGGACTCAGTTCCTAACTAAAAAGAACCAAAGAGTTGACTGTCCGGACGCCGAAGCCCTCGCGGCCTTCAAGCATAATATCCGTGACGAGTGGCTCGCCCGACACCTCAGCCAGGAGAAACCCAAGTCCATGGCAGCTCTCACGACACTATGACCCGCTTTTGCGTGGGCGAGGAGAGCTGGTTGGACAGTACTTTAGTGCAGCTTCTCCAGAAGAGCCGGATTGTCGGACTTACATAGGAGAGAAACAAAAGGAGGCAACAAGCTTTGCGCATAGAAGAAAACATCCAAGTGGAATCTATTTACGATCGTTATACCTGCTTTATCTATCTATACGTAGCCTGCCTCTGGATAGGATATGTCAAATAATCTTATTTATCTCCGCTTAATGCGTTCATTGTAAACATACGCCTGAACGTATTATTCATCAATGGGAGATTATATACAACGTCAGCTTATTATTTTTATTTAAGCATTTTTCTTACAAATGTCTATTTGATTTTGCATCCGTACACTTTGGTACGTTCAGTTTGCCAGGGGCTTTTTATGGCGCCCCATAATACGGTAAGACAAGTCCGAACACTTTCAATAGTGCGGCTCCCCAAACTTATAGCATTATATGCATCAGCTCAGAATCATGTCTTGGGTCTACAGTTGGGATAGCCCGGCTCCCTTGTTTTGGTGCCTTACGTTCCGTTATATCGGCTAAGGTAGCGCAGGGAGAACTACTGTGATTGTGCCCTGGTTCTTCCGGATGAGCACCTCAGTAGAGAAAGCCGAAAACTGACCGGCATGATGTGGCGAGAGCTGGTCACTGTTCAAGAGGTCTTAAAATCCTTAAAGATTTTTCCGCTTTAGGCGATAATTCGGCTTCGTCCGATCTAGGCGTATATAGCGCCCCAATTCGGCCTTCCGGATTCTAGGGGCTTCGCCGAAATTTAAAATTTTAGACTTCTATGACTAAGTGAAGGTTATAAAGCCGCATAGTCCGATTGCCTTGTTCGCTGCGCCGGGCACCTCCTTAAGGGACCAAACATTTGGATAAAGAGTGTCCGGGTTTTCCACGAACACCCCAGTACTAGTTACATGGGGGCGGAAGCCGACGACTGGCCTACTTTCAGATTTTGATAAACAGCCGCACAGAAGGTAATATTTTAAATAACAAAAGTGCTACATAGCGCAAGTAACTTCGTGTTTACATTACAAACATGACAGAGGTGAATTCATTCAAAAATTATGTCCTTAGTACATTCATCGGCCACAAGGCAAGCACCCTTCATGACGCCATCATAATACTTCTCGGGGACGCGATGCGGCTTGCCTTCTGGTGGCCCGTCCTTCACCAGCTTCTCCGCATCCAGCTTGCCACAATGCACCTTCGCACGGGCAAGGGCCCGGCGGGCACCCTCAATGCAAACGGATCGCTTGATGACTTCCAGTCGCGGACAGGCATCCACCATCCGCTTGATCAGGCCGAAGTAGCTGGTGGGCAGGGGCTCACCAGGCCATATCCGGACTATGAAATCCTTCATAGCCACTTCGGCCGCCTTGTGGAGTTCGACCAACTGCTTCAGCTAGTCACTCAAAGGCGTTGAATGTTCGGCCCCAGCATACTGGGACCAGAACAGCTTCTTCGTTGAGCTCCCCTCCTGGGCACGGTAGAACTCCGCGGCATCTAATATGCTGCGTGGCAGATCTACGAATGCCCCTGGAGAGCTCCGGACTCGGGTAAGTAAAAGAAACGCCTCCTCCACATGCTTGCTTTGCATAAAGAATTTCTTACCCGCCGTTATCTTTTTGGCCTCCTGGATTTCCTGCTGTGCCCTCTCGGCTTCGGCCATGGCGTCATTTATACTTGTAAGGGCCTTCGCAAGCTCGGCCTCTTTTGCTTTAAGCTCCTGCTCCACGGATTCGAACTTCTTGCCGAGCTCCTGGAGCTCTTCTTGTACTTCGCCCACTCGGGCTTCTTGCTTTTTGCGCTCCTTGCGTTCCAAGGCCACTTTGTGTTCGGCCTCGGACAATGCCTTCTTGAGAGACACCACTTCGGTGGCTGCCTCTGTTACCAAATCACGATGCTTCGTCGTTAGCATAAACAAATTTTATTTACCATTCATTATATGAGAGAGGGGAATTATTCACCTTTGCTCTCCTTGAGCTGCCTCCTCGTGAGGCCGAGCTCTTCCTGTGCCCTCTCCAAGTCCTGCGTTAGGCCGGCGATTTCGGCCGTACGAGCAGCAGCGGCCAGCAGCACAGCCTGTTTATTCACATTCAAACTTACTGTTAGACTCCTGCGGATTATAATTGACCCTCCGTTTGGTTTTTCCTTCCGAACACCAAACAGAGTATCAGGGGCTACTACCTATCGGGTGGTAACTTCACACATTTTTACTGCTTACCTCAAAGCCTGTTAGGAGGCCGGTGCAGGCTTCGGTTAGTCCGCTCTTGGCAGACGAAACCTTCTGAATCACCGCACTCATGAGAGTACGGTGCTCTTGATCTATGGAAGCGCCACGAAGCGCTTCCAGTAGACAGTCCGGCGCCTCAGGCGCAACGGATGTCCTCGATATAGATGGCCCTCCCTCCCTAACGAGGGGCTGCCCGCTTGCATCCAGAACCACTGAAGGCTCCGGGACAGTGTTTGACTGAGGGTCCGGCTTACTGGGGCTCTCACCAACATGATCTGTGGGGATCTTGAACCCCGCGTGTCCGACGATTGGAATGCCGCCTTGGGGCGCCTCCAGATCCACCTGCCCCTGCTCAGGGAGCCTTTGGGACAACACCTCCGTGTCATCCGCAGGCCGAGGAGAGGTGGCCGTCGGAAGTGAGTTCATTGCTGACTCACTCAAGGACCCGTCCGAAGACGACACCTCGGGATGGGCCCTGGCCGGACTGCATACAAATTCGGCGTTATAACAAAACTATGAAGCAAAATTACGATGGAGTGCGGATACTTACGATCGCACTAGGGGCTTCTTCCTGGGCAGCCACCCTTCCTCGCTATCGGCTGCTATGGCGGAGTAATCCGGAAGGGACACTGTCGGTTTCAAAACCGGCGGATCTCGGGTAGGGGTTCCCGAACTGTGCGTGTAGGCGAATGGTAAGAGGAGACAAGGGACACGATGTTTTTACCCTGGTTCGGGCCCTCTCGATGGAGGTAAAACCCTACTCCTGCTTGATTAATATTGATGATATGGGTAGTACAAGAGTAGATCTACCACGAGATCAAAGAGGCTAAACCCTAGAAGCTAGCCTATGTATGATTGTTGTTCGTCCGACGGACTAAAACCCTCCGGTTTATATAGACACCGGAGAGGGTTAAGGTTACACAGAGTCGGTTACAATGGTAGGAGATCTACATATCCGTATCGCCAAGCTTGCCTTCCACGCCAAGGAAAGTCCCATCCGCACACGGGACGAAGTCTTCAATCTTGTATCTGCATAGCCCAGGAGTCGGGCCAACGGTGATAGTTCGGCTATCCGGACACCCCCTAATCCAGGACTCCCTCAGTAGCCCCCGAACCAGGCTTCAATGACGACGAGTCCGGCGCGTAGATTGTCTTCGGCATTGCGAGGCGGGTTCTTCTCCAAATTCCATATACTTGTCGAATAGTGTCCGGCTTCTGATAAATGTTGCGCCCCTTGGCTTCCACGCCCAATAATGGCCATCTTCTATGTGTCGAACGAATGCGAAAAGCCAGGGTATTTTTACACTTTCCCCCCTAGCTGTGCAAATGAGCTGCCTATAAAAAGAGACGAGGATCTAGATCCGAATCACACCATCTCCCCTTCGCAAGCTTTCATCGGAGCGCCTCTGACAAAAAATCCACTCTATCATGGACAGTCGACGCGACTCCTCCTCTCGCGCTCCCAGCCCCAAGCTTGGGGATTGGGAGAGATGCTCAGTCCCTCATAGCAAGCTAGTGATGCTCCAAACCAAGGGATTTCTTCCCCCAGCCTTCATGGTTCCGGTTCGAGCCAGACTCGCCACCTATAAGGGCGTAAAGCAAGCGGAGAGCATCCCTGATCCTTCCAAATGAGAGTGGGTATGCTTTGTCTCTTATCTGATAAGAGGACTCGGATTTCCAATACATCCGTTTCTCCAGGGGCTCCTGGAGTTCTATGGCCTCCAGCTGCATCACCTTACGCATGCCTCCATTCTGCACATCGCGGGCTTCATAGCCCTTTGCGAACTGTTTTTGGGCATCGAGGCTCATTTTGCGCTGTCGAAGAGATTATTCTGCCTCATACCCCGTTCTCATGAGGGGTCAATATATCAAGTGGGCGGAGCCGAGCTATGGCGCATCGACGGGACCGGATATCTATCCGGAACCCCGAAGAAGGCGTCCAAAGACTGGCCTTCGGAATGGTTTTATATAGAAGACGCCCCGCTACCGGATCCTGTTCGGACCGACCTCCCGGAACATAAGTGTGACATGTTGTACAGGTTCGCCTAACCAGCTTCATAGTCTGCTTGGTGTTCAGCATGCCTTGCTAGAGGCCGCTACCAACCATGTAGTTCGGAGGTGATCCGAACTCCGACCAAGCCGGCTTGAACCTAAGGGGTCGCGTGCTTAAGGGAAGGAACCTACGAGCTGGGATCCGAGGACTCTGGTCGGATGTGATCCGAGCTGTATTCAGATTGTGGCCGTGTAGATTTGTGAGCTTTAGGGTCCATGAGAGGCCCAAGTGTTGAGCCTGCGACGTACGCCTATATAGTGGAGGTGCAGCACACTCATGCAGTTGATGGCTTCGGCGTTGTCACTAGGGTTTGCATGTGTTGCGGATAGCCACCTCCACTCGCTGTCGGATGTGTGATCGGACCTAGCAGTCCGCTGCATGACGTTCCTCCTGCACGCGTGCATACCATTAGAGGCGGTGCACTTGCGCTGCTCCGGCGAACCTATTCGCGGGATCTGATTGGCTACGTGGGAGACATGCACGGAGGAGATGACTCCGGGATCACGAGGCGACTCCAGGAACGCGCTGCCTCAACTCTACTTCTGTTGCACGGCACTGCGCATCTAGTGGTAACGATCTGTGATCCATTCCCGTAGCATGTTCCTGGTTGTTCTGCGCGTCCAAAAATTTTAATTTGCAGTCGACGCACCCTACCATAGAACCCAACAGTGGTATCAGAGCCTCTGCTATAGGATTGGGATTCAGATCGTATGCATATTAGATATGTTGAGACGACAAATTAGATTTGTTGTTGATTGTGAAAGCGGCTATGTGCATGGTTGATGAGATCAATTGCACATGGGGATTGAAGTGGCTATGTTTTCTGATGATCAGAGTTGATGAGGTCATGACACAACATACCCCTACTGGTCTGTATCCTCCACCGGGTTAACAGTGAAACGTAAATCCGAATTGGACTCGCGATGATCGATGAGATCGGTTAGATCAGAAAGTTCAGCGTGATCGGAGTTCAGATGCAATCGGAGTTCCGGATAGCTATGTTGGCTAGCAGTGATGCTAAAGCTCACTAGTCGCATGCGCTAGTCGGATCCTGAATCACTGAGAGTCTGCGGAGGGATGCTGACTTCAGTGGGAGTATTTCTGTTTAGGCTATAATTACTCTACAGAAACACATTGCTTAGTGATTGCATATTTTCTATTGTAGATCAATGGCACCACCTTCTCAACCCAACTTTGCATTGGAATCAATTCTAGAAAAGGATAAACTGAATTGAACAAACTTTACCACCTGGTATAGAAATCTGAGAATTGTTCTCAAGCGCGATAAAAAGGAACATGTTCTAGAGGATCCACTTCTAGAGGAACCTGCCAATAATGCTAATGCCACAACTAAGAATGCCTACCAGAAACTCGTTGATGAATCAACGGAGATCAACTGTCTGATGCTGGCTTGTATGGAGCCTGATTTGCAACAGCATTTCGAAAATGTTGAGGCTTACGATATGATCGAGAGTCTCAAGAGCATGTTTCAGACACAGGCTAGGACCGAAAGGTTCAACGTCTGGCGATCCTTGATGGATTGCAAGGTGAAGGAAGGTGATCCACTAAGCCCACATGTGATCAAAATGATCGGATATGTGCAAGCTTTGGATTGGTTGGGCTTCCCGCTCTTGGATGAGCTTGCTACAGATGCAGTTCTGGGTTCTCTTCCGCCCGTCTATGGGATGTTCATCTCGAACTATCATATGCATGGCATGGATAAGAAGCTCACTGAATTGCATGGGATGCTCAAAGTGGCAGAGCAGGATATTAAGAAAAGCACACATCAAGTGTTGATGGTGCTGAAATCGGCTAAGTTCAAAAAGAGTTGGTCCAAGAAAAAGGCTAAGGCAAATGGCACACAGACGGTAACCACCACCGCTGCGCCGAAGTCTGGACTGAACTCGAAGACCATTTGCTATCATTGCAAGGAAACTGGTCACTGGAGTAGGAACTATAGCAAGTGTCTTGCAGAGCATGGCAACAAGGCCGGAAATGCTTCTTCAGGCAAAGGTACACTTGTTGCATATGTTATAGATATTTACCTTGCTGACATACCTAGTAGCTCTTGGGTATTTGATACCATATCAGTTTTTCATATGTGCAACTCGATGCAGGGGATGGTAAGAACTAGGCATGTGGCACAAGGGGAGATTGACATCAGGGTCGACAACAAAGCAAGAGTTGTTGCGTTGGAGGTCGGCACGATGCAGCTCCAGCTTCCTTTTGGATTTATTTTGGAATTGAATAATTGTTATTACATTCTTGCACTTAGTCGGAACATTATTTCTACCTGATGCTTGATAAGTCAGGGTTATGAATTCAATTTAAAGGACAATGATTGTTCATTTTATTTGAATGGTATGTTCCACTGCTATGCACCCATTTTGATGGGTTATTTATATTGAATCTAGAAACGGAACCGGTCTATAAAGTGAATGTCAAGAGGCATAAGCCTAATGAGATAAATCTGACATACTTCTGGCATTGCCATCTTGGACACATTAGTCTGAAACGCATGAAGAAGCTACATGATGATGGGCTCCTAACTTCGTCTGACTTAGGGTCATTCGAGACATGCAAATCATGCTTTCTAGGCAAGATGACTAAGTCTCCTTTCGCAAAGAGTTGCGAGAGGGTGTACGAGCTGTTGGAACTGATACATAGTGATGTGTGTGGACCAATGAGCACAACTTCCAGAGGTGGCTATCAGTACTTCGTGACTTTTACCGACGACTTGAGTAGATATGGATATATCTATTTGATGAAGCACAAGTCAGAAACTTTTGAAAAGTTCAAAGAATTTCAGAACAAGGTTGACAATCAGCTCGGCAAGACTATAAAGCTTCTACGATCTGATCGTGGAGGTGAGTACATGAGCTAGGAGTTTGATGATCATCTGAATAGACGAGGTATAGTACCTCAGCTCACACCTTCAGGTACGCCACAAAGAAACAGCGTGTCAGAATGGAGGAATATGACCTTGTTGGACATGGTCCGGTCTATTATGAGCAAATCGGATTTCCCCTTGTCATTCTGGGGATATGCTCTAGAAACTGCAGCTTTCACACTTAACAGGGTACCATCAAAATCCGTAGACAAGACACCACATGAGATGTGGACTGGGATGAGTCCCAGTTTGTCTTTTCTAAAGATTTAGGGTTGTGAAGCATTTGTCAAGCAACTTATGTCAGACAAGCTTACACCTAAATCAGATAAATGCATATTCATGGGATATCCGAGGGAAACCTTGGGATATAACTTCTACAATCGGGAAGAGAACAAAGTGTTTGTTGCTCGGAACGGGGTTTTCCTTGAGAAAGAGTTTCTCAGTTGGGAGGCCAGTGGGAGGATAGTTCGACTCGAAGAAATTCGAGGACTACTCGGGGATGGCTCGGCTGGTGATGAGATCATACCGGAGTCAGTCAGGGAACCCGTAGTGGAAGCGGCACCGGAACCACGGAGGTCGGAAAGATTGCGCAGAGTGCGTGATGTATTGTTGCTAGAAAGCGACAAGCCAGCCACGTATGTGGAAGCGGTGGTGAGCCCAGATTCCGAGGCATGGCTGGAGGCCATGAGATCCGAGTTAAAGTCCATGGATGAGAATCTAGTCTGCGACTTGGTTGATCCGCCACCTAGCATAATTGCCATTGGTTGTAAATGTGTATTTAAGAAGAAAACTCATGTGGATGGAAATGTTCAGATCCACAAAGCTCGCCTTGTCGCTAAAGGTTATGGACAAGTTCAAGGAATTGACTACGACGAGACTTACTCGCCGGTAGCGATGCTTGAGTCGGTGAGGATCGTACTAGCTATAGCTGCATATTTCGATTACGAGATATGGCAGATGAATGTCAAAACGACTTGCCTTCATGGAAATTTCACCGAGGACGTGTATATGATACATCCCGAGGGTTTTGTTGATCCAACTAGCGCTAGTAAGGTATGCAAGCTCAAGAGATCCATTTTTGGGTTGATGCAAGCATCTCGGAGTTGGAACATTCATTTTGATGAGGTCGTCAGTGGTCTCGGTTTCATCAAAAGCTAAGAGGACGCTAGTTTATACAAGAAGTTAAGTGGGAGCTCGATAGTGTTTTTGATCTTGTATGTGGATGACATACTACTGATCGGAAATGATGTTTCAATGCTGAACTCGGTCAAGGAGTCATTGAATGGCAAGTTTTCAATGAAGGATCTTGGTGAGGTAGTGTATATTTTAGGCATTAAGATCTATAGAGATAGATCGAGGAGGCTGCTCGGCTTAAGCCAGAGCACGTACATAGATAAAGTGTTGAAGCGGTTCAACATGAGTGAGGGGAAGAAAGGTGTCGGTGTCAAAACCGGCGAATCTCGGGTAGGGGGTCCCGAACTGTGCGTCTAGGTGGATGGTAATAGGAGACAAGGGACACGATGTTTACCCAGGTTCGGGCCCTCTCGATGGAGGTAAAACTCTATGTCCTGCTTGATTAATATTGATGATGTGTGTTACAAGAGTGGATCTACCACGAGATCAAGGAGGCTAAACCCTAGAAGCTAGCCTATGGTATGATTGTTGTTCGTCCTATGGACTAAAGCCATCCGGTTTATATAGACACCGGAGAGGGCTAGGGTTACACAGAGTCGGTTACAATGGTAGGAAACCTACATATCCGTATCGCCAAGCTTGCCTTCCACGCCAAGGAAAGTCCCATCCGGACACGGGACGAAGTCTTCAATCTTACATCTTCATAGTCTTGGAGTCCGGCCGATGATGATAGTTCGGCTATCCGGACACCCCCTAGTCCGGAACTCCCTCAGTAGCCCCTGAACCAGGCTTCAATGACGACAAGTCCGGCGCGCATGTTGTCTTCGGCATTGCAAGGCGGGTTCCTCCTCCGAATAATTTATAGAAGATTGTGAACACCAGGATAGTGTCCGGCTCTGCAAAATAAATTCCACATACCACCATAGAGAGAATAATATTACACAAGTCCAATCTGCTGACGTATTTTGTGGCGTGACGTCACACCATTACCAAGCCTTTACTCAAATTGTTTTTATTGTATCGCCTCAGCGCGTTTAGCGAGGCGGTTTCCTTGGCACGTCTTGTCGAAGAAGAGATCGTGTTCCCCTTATTCTGAGATTCCCATCAATACGGACGTGGGTAACCCAACCGTGCCCGTTGCCACACCCCCTCCATCGAAGGCGGGTTCCAAACGGTCACGGGGACGGCTCTTGGTATTCTCCCTCTTTATAATGAGACCAAGGCCCGTTCTTTTCCTTCAATCCTCTATCGAATCCGCCCCTCGCCCCGAGTTCCAACACCCAAGGCTCCATATTCGGGTACCTTCGATCTTCGACAATGTCCGGCCCCGACCTACGAGGCCGGTGGATGCCCTCCTCCGTCACGGAGGAGGACGCGCTAAAGCTAAGAGACGCCAGGTACTTAACCTACGAGATTTCGCATAGGCTGCCTGCCCGAGGGCAAGTTATTCCTACTCCCGAGCGCGGCGAGAGCGCCGTGTTTGTGTCTCACCTCCGTCGGGGTTTAGGCTTCCCGACGGATCCCTTCATGAGGGGGCCCATGTTTTACTATGGGCTGGAATTCCATGACTTGGCTCCAGAGTCTATCCTCCACATCTCATCATTCATTATCGTATGCGAAGCCTTCCTCCGCACTACCCCTCACTTCGGCTTGTGGCTCAAAACCTTCAATGTGGAGCCGAAGGTGATTGAGGGGCGTTAGGTAGAGTGCGGCGGGGCGGTTATAAGCAAGAGGGCCGATGCCCCATGGCCCGAGGGCTCTTTACAGGAGGAGCTCGGCTTGTGGCAATAGGAGTGGTTCTATATCACCGCTCCCAGGGGCAGCATGCAGAGGCTGCCGCCCGTCTTCCGCTCGGGCCCTCCACAACGGCTGACGTCATGGGTCAACAAGGGGCGCGACTGGGGGCCGTCCAAGGACGTTCCCTTATTGCAGGACCGGATTCGAGGCCTCCAAGAAAGGGAGATCAATCTGGCCGTAGTGGTACAGGTTATGTTGATCCGGCGCCTACTGCCCTGCAAACGTCGCCCCCTCCGCCTGTGGGAATTTAATCCGGAGGGGCCACGAGCTCTTCAACACTTCATGGGTTTGACACCCGTGGAGATGTACAAACTGTTCTTCGGATCGCAAGAGATGCATCTGGAATTGACCGAGGATGCTGGCCTAAGATGCAATCGCCCGGATACTCAAGTAAGTTGCCCTGTGTCCGGACACATCGCCCATTTATTTACTGTGGGTTTGCCTTTTAACCAGCTATCCCTTGGACAGGAGTGGATAGCGCAAGCAAAACTGATACGGTGTCCGGCCCCCCTCCCTAAGACCATGCAGGATCCCGTGTTAATCAAAATGTTAGAGGTTGCACCTTCGGAGGAGGGCGAAGAAGGGAACAGGGGATCTACCACCTCATCCACGGAGGCGTTCAGTAAGGAAGGAATCGAGAGTCCTTCCTTCCAGGGGGAGAAGAGGACCGCTTCCGAAGACCCGGAGGCCAAGGCCTCAAAGCGGGGAAAGAAATCTGTACCGGAAGGTCCTGTGCCGGGAAGAGCCCCGGCCGTACTATCTCCTCGAAGGAATCAGCCCTCCAGCGAGCCGTAAGTAAAAAGGGGGAATTTTGTAATAGTGAACATCCCTGTTTAATTTCCAAGGGTAACCGAAGTTTTCACCTTGTAGTTCGGATATCAGCCCATCTCAGCATAGCTCATCCTCGGGAGACCTTCGTCCGGATATGATGGAGAGCAAAACGCCTCCATCTGCCGCCCCATCGTGCGGGGCGGACGACCCTGAGGTGTCGTCGCGGAGGGTCTCCCCGAGTCCGGCGGGGCCAGAGAGTTCAGCACCCATTGGAGTACGGCCGGTGGAGCTGCAGGATTTGCTTAAGAGGGCGTCCATCTCAGAAGATCACCGCACATTAATGAGTATGGTGATTGAAAGGATCTCGTCCGCCAAAAGCGGGTTGTGTGAGGCCGTCGGAAGTTTGCTGACGGGATTTGAGGCACGCAAGAAATGATATACCTTTTGACAGTTTTTGCACATGAAGTGCGGCCTATATAGATAGTAGCCCCTGAGACTTGGTATGCTGTCGAAAGCGGCAGCGTGCCGAGGATCATAATCTCAGTTATATAATGTCGCCTTTCCTATGCAGGTGGCGAAACATTCGGTGGCCAACCGGACTGATGGAGTTGCCGAGCTTAAGAGGCAACTCAACGTTGCGGATGCGGACATCTCGCTGGTCAATAAACGACTCGATGAGTCACAAGGTACGTGGTTGCTCTACGGTCGCCTAGTAAGGGAGCTGACGCCCATTCCTTACAATTTGTATGCCTGATGCAGATAGTGCTGCTGCTGTGGAAGGCCTTCGAGCAGAACTTGCTCGGGCCAAGGAGCAAGCCAAAAAAAGCGAGGCGGCTGCCTCGAAGGCAGCGGAAGAGCTAGAAGCCGAGAAGGCTGCTCACTGCCGAAGGAGGGAGGAGATGGCCGGAATGACCACGAAATTAAAAGTTGCTACCGACCGCCTAGAGGTTCTTGAAGGAGAACGCTGAGCGGAGCAAGAGGACCTGAAGAAGGCCGACGCCGAAGCCAAGGATGCCCGTAGTGCGATGCAGGCTATGAAGGAGGAACTTCGTCAGGTCGGAGACATTGTGGCTGGAAAGCCCTTTATGCTGCGTAGGAAGTTCACGGATCCGAAGTATGCTCAGCTGGGCCGATTGTACGGTGCGGAGAATCCTTATCTGGACTTGGCGGCGAGTGCGGCGGACGCAATCGTGCACTTTCGAAGCCATGAGGATCATAAGATGGAAGAGCTTTTCTGGTCTCAATTCCATAGTCTGAAGCGTCCACTTCCGTTGAGTGATCGGCTGGTTGAGTGGGCTGAGCTGAATAGATTGTCCGGACTTGCCATGACGGATGTGGTCGCTCATTTGTGACCGAAAAGGCCCAAGCCGAAGAGTTATTTTGGCTTGTTGCAGCAAGTCCTTGGGGCAGTGCCGCGTATTAGGGCGATGAAGCGGTCGGCATGCATAGAAGGTGCACGGATGGCTCTCGCCCGTGGTAAGACATACTGGGCGGAGATGGATGCCACTGCTGTTGCATCCCGGGGTTCGGACAAAAGCCGATTCCCCACCGAGCACTATTTTGTGGAAGTCCTGTAGGGCGCTCGTATAGTAGAGGCACAGTGCTCGAAAGATGTTATGTTTGAATGACATGTATGATTTCTGAGATCATGTTTGATAATGCAATAACTTTTTATACTTGTGTGCTCAAGTATTTAACTATCTCCTGTGCGGCCGTATATGTATGAATAACCTGAAAGTTGCAGTCTTTGGCTTCAGCCCCCACGCACATGGTGCGGGGGTGTTTGCAAAAAGAAAAGATCTTTTTCACACTTAATCCAACGTCTTGGTCCTTTTAGGGAGGTGATAGCGTAGCAAACTAGGCAACCGGACTATAATGCTTTATCACTTTCACTTAGCCAGAGGAGCTCGAATGTGGGGCTACTATATAGCCCCTAGCGGCACCGCTCCTCTCCGAACTTCGGGGCGCGTATGTGCCTGACCGAGAAGCGGTCCTTCGTCAAAGCGGAGGAATTCTAAACATTCCAATGGTCGATCGAGTGGTTGACCAGTCTCTCGCTATATCATGACAGTCAGTTTTCGGCTTTCTCTACTGAGGTGCTCGCCCGGCCGAACCGGGGCACAATCACAGTAGTTCTCCTGGTGCCGCGTTAGCCGATGATACGGAACGTAAGGCAGCAAAATACAGGAGCCGGGCAAACCCAACATTTGACCAAAGACATGATTCGGAGCTGATGCATATAAGGCCTAACTCGAGACGCCGAACACTCCCTGAGGTGTTCGGTCTTTATGATACCGGGAAGAACAATGCCCTAAGCCCCTAGTGTCCAGGTTCAGGCGGGAACTTCTGACGCGGCCGATGCCAAAATGCCAGCCTCCTCCTCGGTTATGGTAGGAAACCGGGGGATGTGTATTAACAAGGGACATTAAGAAAGGTTGACGCAGGGTCTTAATCTGAAGAGAATCCTTGCAACGGGTCCCTGCTGCACGTCTGCGCCTGTGTCTCCGTTGTGCTGTATCCTGGACGGGTGTAGCACGTGCTTCATCTGTAAAAGAGAAGAACTTAGTTTCCAAGAAATATCATGCAGAGGTTGTATAAAAATATAATAAAAGGAACAAAATTGAGCTTTATTGGCTCTCATCATTTATACACGCGGCCCCTTATAAAGGGGATATGCGGCTGGGAAGCCCCTTGCCGGACTCGTCTAACCATGTCCGAGGTCTGAATGACCTGTTTTTAGGGGCTTTGACCCGCAAGGTCTGATTAGTCTGTGGCTGTCGAGGCAGTCTCACGTTCTCCGTGGTCGAGGAACACTCGGAGTTACTTTTTAATGAAATTATGCCACGTTGACCGGGCGTTTTTAAGCGTACAAAACGCGTAATGTGGTATTGCGTTAGGGCTGGCGAAAGCTGCGCTCGCCAGTAGTGCTTAAGGGCTACTGTTTGAATGGGGCGATGGATAGTGAGCTTTTCACGACGGAGGTTGTCGGATGGACCGAACACAACCTCTAGTGGTATAGAGCCTGTACAATTGGCTTAAAGGCCTGGCGTCACTCCTTTGAAGGAAGTGCTACTATGGCGAATTTTGGTATGGTCTATCCCCATTTTGCGGGTGGTGTCCTGGTATTGCAGGTGCCACGCTGTCTTTTCGTGTTATCACATGAAGTGAGTTCACTGTTTTGACTTCTAGTGGGAAAGTCTTCTGTTGTTCGGAGTGCTGCTTTTGGGTTTCGTCGCTTTCGCTTGGTGTGTCGAGCCCCTTGTGTTCGGCATTAAGTCGGTCGGACTGTTTGAAGACCCAACAATCTCTGTGGGTATGGTTTGCAGGCTTCCCGGAGGTACCATGTATTTGTCATAGTCTATCCAGAATCTTATTTAGGTTGGATAGCTCGTCACTGTTGTCCTTGAGGGGCAGTGTTTTGTTGGTCGGCCGAGGGCTTTTGAATCCGGCGTTGACCGCCGTATTATTCGGGCCATTTTTCTTGTTCCGGCGCTGATCTTTTCTGCGTCGTGATTTCCCATTTCCATCCCTGACTTCGGATGTACTCGGGTAGCTGGTGCTGCATCTAGCCAGCCAGCTGTCCTCCCCTGCACAAAAGCGGGTCATGAGGCTTGTCAGTGCGGCCATTGTTCTTGGTTTTTCTTGGCCGAGGTGTCTGGCGAGCCATTTGTCTCGGACGTTGTGTTTAAAGGCTGCTAAGGCTTCAGCGTCCGGACAGTCGACTATCTGGTTCTTTTTAGTGAGGAACCTATTCCAGAATTTGCGTGCTGATTCTCCAGGCTGTTGAGTTATGTGACTTAAATCGTCTGCATCCGGAGGCCGGACATAAGTCCCCTGAAAATTTGCTCGAAACGCATCCTCAAGCTTTTCCCAACTTCCTATGGTATTTTCTGGGAGGCTTTTAAGCCAATGCCGAGTTGGCCCTTTGAGCTTGAGGGGTAGGTATTTTATGGCATGGAGATCATCTCCTCTGGCCATATGTATGTGTAGGATATAATCCTCAATCCAGACTCCGGGGTCTGTTGTTCCTTCATATGCCTCTATGTTTACGGGTTTGAATCCCGCTGGAAATCCATGATCCAGTACCTCGTCGGTGAAACATAGTGGGTGTGCGGCGCCCCTGTATTTGGGTGTGTCGTTGTCTTCAAATGTTCGGCGGGTTATTTTGCTTCCTGGAGTCTTCTTTTTTGGTCCATAAATAGATCTGACTGGGTCGTCCTTTTTTCGGGGATCTTTATGCTGATCGTGTGCCGGCTTGTGTGCGGTGCCCCTTGTTGCTCTTGGCCTGTCATCTGGTCGTCTATCCGGCAAGGCGGCTTCTTTCTTTTTTGACTGCGGGGGCTCTAAGGCCTCCTCGTCAAATTCGGGCAACATCTTGCGCTTCGGGTAGCTCTTTGTCTGGTGACTAGCGCCATGTTTATCTGCGCTGTTGGGTACTTTGCTCCATCTCATTCTGAGTGCGTCCTCTGCTGTTTTGAGCTTCCGCCTTTGCTTCTTCAAACTTCTTGCCGTGGCGACGAGCCTTTTATGAAGATTCGTATGCTCTGGTGATGTGAGATCGTCTTCGCCCGGGATGGGTTGCTTGTCCAGTTCATGTACGGCTGGCTGCTTGGTGACGTGTGCGTCATCCACTGCTTCGCCCTGCTCTAGGGCCTTTTCCGTATGGGTGCCGTTTTTATCGAGGCCGGTCTTCGGGCGGCGCTTGCCCGCCATTTTGGTTCTTTGTTGGGGGAGTTGTCCTTCACCACGTCCCATTTTTCCTCATTGTCGCTTCCTTTTGGTGTACCCACCATGTATACGTCGTGAGTTGGGGTGGCTTTCCAGTGCCCGGTGGGCGCTGGTTCTTGGTCGTCTCCGGCATCGTCGTCCATACCGTTGATGTCTTCGGAGTCGTAGTCTAGCATGTCGGTTAGATCGTCGACAGCGGCTACCAAGTGGGTGGTGGGTGGGCTTTGAATTTCTTCGTCGTCCGCATCCCAACCGTCCTGACCGCAGTCCGTCCAGGGCTCTCCTGATAACGAGAGATACTTTAGCGAACTCAAGATGTCGCCGAAAGGTGAGTGTTGAAAGATGTCCGCTGCGGTGAACTCCATGATCGGCGCCCAATCGGATTCGTTCGGAGGGGGCGCGGGAGGTTCGGAGTCCGGCACCTCAGAGTCACAAGCTTCATGAGGGACAAGGTCATTGTTCGGCTCTATCGCCGTAGAGGTTGCATTTCCCGAGGCGGTGTCTAGCCATCCGTCCTCGACCTGCGCAGCTGGCTCCGAATTGAAGATCGGAGCGGGTTCGAGTGCGGCCTCCAGGGCACAGTCCGGCCGCAGAGCTAAATCATGCTCGCCGTGACAGTGCGGCACGCTCGGCTGTGGCTCAAATCCATCGAATATCAAGTCCCCGCGGATGTCTGCTGTGAAGTTTAAACTTCCAAATCTGACCTGACGGCCAGGGGCGTAGCTTTCGATCTGCTCCAGACAACCAAGCGAATTGGCCCGTAGTGCGAAGCCGCCGAATACGAAGATCTGTCCGGGGAGAGAAGTCTCACCCTGGACTGCGTCGTTGATGATGATCGAAGAAGCCATCGAGCCTATCGGTGACGACACAGAGGAACTCTCAATGAAAGCACCAATGTCGGTGTCAAAACCGGCGGATCTCGGGTAGGGGGTCCCGAACTGTGTGTCTAGGCGGATGGTAACAGGAGACAAGGGACACGATGTTTACCCAGGTTCGGGCCCTCTCGATGGAGGTAAAACCCTACGTCCTTCTTGATTAATATTGATGATGTGTGTTACAAGAGTGGATCTACCACGAGATCAAGGAGGCTAAACCCTAGAAGCTAGCCTATGGTATGATTGTTGTTCGTCCTATGGACTAAAGCCATCCGGTTTATATAGACACCGGAGAGGGCTAGGGTTACACAGAGTCAGTTACAATGGTAGGAAACCTACATATCCGTATCGCCAAGCTTGCCTTCCATGCCAAGGAAAGTCCCATCCGAACATGGGACGAAGTCTTCAATCTTGTATCTTCATAGTCTTGGAGTCCGGCCGATGATAACAGTTTGGCTATCCGGACACCCCCTAGTCCGGAACTCCCTCAAAAGGGTTCTTGCCACTCTCGCATGGTATAAGGCTAAGCGAGACTCAGAGTCCTTTGTCATCTGATGAGTGAAGCAGGATGAGTAGGATTCTGTATGCCTCGGCAATCGGATCAATAATGTATGCCATGATATGTACAAGGCCTGATGTTTCTTTTGCAATAAGCCTATCAAGCAGATACCAGGCCAACCCAGGTGAGATTCACTGGGCAGCGGTAAAGACTAGTTTAAAGTACCTGAAAAGGGCTAAAGAGATATTCCTAGTTTATGGAGGTGAGGAAGTGCTCGTCGTAAGTGGTTATGCCGACGCTAGTCTTGGTAAAACCATTGGACCTTTATTGTGATAATTCTGGTGCCATCGCACAAGCCAAGGAGCTAAGGAATCACCACAAGGTCAGACACATAGATTGGAGATATCACCTGATACGAAAGATCATAAAGAATGGTGATGTAGAATTATGCAAAATTCACATTGATGCAAATGTTGTAGATCTGTTGACTAAGCCGCTTCCACAACCCAAGCATGAGGATCACGTTAGAGCTATGGGCATTCGATGTCTATTTGATTGACTCTAGTGCAAGTGGGAGATTGTTGGAGATATGCCCTAGAGGCAATCATGTATGATGATATTTCCTATGTGTTTATGAATAAAGATAGTCCTTGGACATTATCAATGATGTGTATCAACAAGTATGTGACTTGTTTGTGGGACTATGCATTGTATGATGACTGTCCTAAAAGGTCCCTAGTCGAAAGGGCTCTGTGGATGCGCAGCCGACTAGGCTGGCATATGACACGGTCGATGGCTTGGTCTCACTAGCCATGTTGCATTGGATGCTAACTAGATAATATGGACTCGGAAGGATCTGGTCGGATTCGACATAGTTGGATCCGAGTCGAGATAATGTCCGAGCCAGACAAACCCAACTATGAGACGCAGCGATATGTCATCTGTGAGTCTCTAGTACAACATAAGTTCTATGTCCTAAGACCTGAGCTGGCGCATGCACTTGGGATGGTGATAGACCTGCTTTGGGCCGACCAAATGCTACTCTGTAACTGGGTAGTTACAAAGGTAGGTTTCAGGCTTGTCCAGACCCATGCTACGAGACATGGTCGAGCAAGATGGGATTTGCCCCTTCGATTAGGAGAGATATACTCTAGGGCACTCGTGTGATCCGACCAGGATAAGCATGGCCATGCGACAAGGATTATGAGATAATCCGGATACTGGTCGGCATCACTAGAACTAGAAAGAGGTCGGGCTAGCACAAGGATGACAATATCGACTTGAGCCCGACAACATATATCGTGTGGCAAAGGGAACAAAAGTGTGACATGTTGTACAGGTTCGCCTAACTAGCTTCATAGTCTGCTTGGTGTTCGGCATGCCTTGCGAGAGGCCGCTACCAACTGTGTAGTCCGGAGGTGATCCGAAGTGCGACCAAGCTGGCTTGAACCTAAGGGGTCGCACGCTTAAGGGAAGGAACCTATGAGGTCGGATCCGAGGACACTGGTCGGATGTGATCCGAGCTGTATTCAGATTGTGGCCGAGTAGACTTGTGGGCTTTAGGGTCCATGCGAGGCCCAAGTGTTGATCCCACGACAGACGCCTATATAAAGTGGAGGTGCAGCACACTCATGCAATTGATGGCTTCGGCGCTGTCACTAGGGTTTGCATGTGTTGCGGATAGCCACCTCCACTCGCCACCGGTTGTGTGATCGGACCTAGCAGTCCGCCGCACGACGTTCCACCTGCACGCGTGGATACCGTTAGAGGCGGTGCACTTGCACCGCTCCGGCGAACCTATTCGCGGGATCTGATCGGCTACGTGGGAGACCTGCAAGGAGGATATGACTCCCAGATCGCGAGGCGACTCCGGGAACATGCTGCCTCAACTCTACTTCCGTTGCACGACACTGCGCGTCTAGTGGTAACGATCTGTGATCCATTCCCGTAGCATGTTTCTGGTTGTTCTATGCGTAGGAAAATTTTAATTTGCAGCCGACGCACCCTACCATAGAACCCAACAACAGGAGGCAGGGAACAGGATGTTTTACCCACGTTCGGGCCCTCTTGATGGGGGTAATACCCTATGTCCTGCTTGATTGACTTTGATGAGTATAGGGGTTACAAGAGTTGATCTACCTTGAGATTGTTATGTCTAAACCCTAGATGTATAGCCTGTATGATTATGATTCTACCTCTACATACTAAGCCCTCTTGTTTGTATAGACACCGGAGGGACCTAGGGTTGTACAGGGTCGGTCTATAGAGAAAGGAAGATGCATGATCCAAACGCCAAGCTTGCCATCCACGCAAAGTAGAGTCCCATTCGGACACGGAGGAAGGTCTTCGATCTCATGTCTTCACGGCCCATTAATCCGACCCATATCACGTAGCCTGGACGCCCGAGGTCCCCCTAGTCCAGGACTCGCTCAGTAGCCCCTGAACCAGGCTTCAATGACGATGTATCCGGTGCGCAGATTGTCTTCGGCATTGCAAGGCAAGTTCCTTCTCCGAATACTCCAAATCAGTCTTCCGCACATAAGAGATGTATCCGGGCCTGCTTAACACTTACGACCCTCTATAAAAGGCATCAATACTTAAAGTAAAATAAGTCACGTCCACGGGAAACTTTTTTGGCGAAAGGTTACGTTCTAGCCTCGTTATTATTCCAACTCGCCTTGTGTTTCCAGGCACGACCATCGACACGTATTGTTAAAGCAGAGATCATGTCCCCTTAT
Organism: Triticum dicoccoides; assembly: GCF_002162155.2. NCBI lineage: Eukaryota > Viridiplantae > Streptophyta > Magnoliopsida > Poales > Poaceae > Triticum > Triticum dicoccoides. The sequence goes on along the minus strand of NC_041389.1, from coordinate 685,696,606 downwards.
CACGGGATCCTCATCAATGCGGATTTGGGTAATCCAACCATGCCGTTCGCATGTCTCCTGGGGAATAAGAAAGGTTTAAGGCTTATGAGGGGGGCACTTGATATTCACTGCCTCTATAAGAGGACAAGGACCCATCTGTTCACCTCACGCCTTCCTCTTCCTCTGCCCTCCCGTCTCCGAGTCGACCGCCCAAGTTCCAAACTTTCCCTTTACCCCAACTTCTCAAGCAATGGCTGGATCCGGTTTGCAAGGCAAGTGGATGGCCTCCTCCGTAACGGAGAAAAACATCGAAGATCTATGCGAGGCGAGGTACCTGACAGCGGAGATTAAACACATGCTTCCAACCCCGGGGCAAGTCATCCCCACCCCGGTGCCTGGTGAGAGGGTAGTATTCATCCCCTGCTTCCTCCGAGGACTTGGGTTCGCCCTCCATCCCTTCGTCCGAGGTCTCATGTTCTATTACGGGTTGGATTTCCATGATCTTGCCCCAAATTCCTTCCTCCACATCTCGGCATTCATCTTCGTGTGTGAGGTATTCCTTCGCGTCCCCACACACTTCGGCTTGTGTCTCAACGTCTTTAACGTGAAGCCGAAGGTGGTCGAGGGCCAACACACCGAGTGTGGCAGCGCTATGGTGAGAAAGCTCAACCATGTTACATGGCCCAAAGGGAGATTTCTGGATACTGTCAAGGTATGGCAGCATGAGTGGTTCTACATCACCAAACCCCGCGGCACCAAGTGGGTGGCTGCTCCTGCTTTCAGATCTCGGCCTCCACCGCGGCTCGCGTCCTGGACCAACAAGGGTCTAGACTGGGGATCTCCTGACGAAGTATTGACGCTGCAAAAGTGCCCCAAGAGCATAATAACAAAGGACATTACCCTTGCGGATGTGATCCAGGTGATGCTCATCCGCTGAGCTCTTCCCTGCCAACGACGGCCTCTCAAAATGTGGGAGTTTAATCCGGAGGGGCCACGGACCCCGCATCGATTCTATGACACGAGGCATAAAGGGATCTGGAAGTTGCTCTTTAAGAAGCAGAAGGCATGGCCAAGGACGTCTGACGACACCGGCCTCGACTGCAACAATCCGGCATCCCCGGTAAGTATCATATTTCCGAACATAACTTAGTTCGTCAATCCTAGGGAGGGGTACTGAGAATTCCATTTCCTGAATAGGACTGGATAAAGAAGGTGGAGCGGATTAAGTGTCCAGCCCCGCTACCCAAAAACCCAGCCGAGCCTCTGTTGATGAGGATGCTGGTCCCAACGCCCTACCAGGTGCCGGCAAAGAAGGACAAGAAGAAGAAAAACAAGGAGGCCAAAAGCGGCCTCCAACACGAAGATACTTCGGGCGCTATGTCTGGAGGAACCGAGGCTCCTTCCTCTCGTGAGGGAGACGAAGACGAGGACAAGGAGGTGGAGGAAAAAGAAGAGAACCCTCCTCTCAAAGGAAAAAATAGGGCATCCTCCATAGTTCTGGAGGAGTGGGCGTCCAAGTGGGGAAAGATATCCCTCTCGGATGATTCGATTTCGGGCACCGAAGTTGTCCCCAAGCACCGCCCCCGAGCCAAGCCCCTTGCCGAATCGTAAGTATCTTAGGATGCCTTACATACATCTGATCTTTTTATAAATCATAAGAATAATATCAAATTTTGTGTTTCAGTCCGGCCCATGACATCCCTCAAGAATGATCATCATCGGGGGATCTTTCGCCGGAGAAGATGGAGAGCGAGACGCCTCCACAACCTTCATTGTTTCCTAGGACAGACGGCACTGAGGTGTCGTCTCAACGGGTTTCTCCGGGATCCAGAGAAATGTGGGGGGATACCAGGACGGCGCCAGAGGATAACGCCTTGGCTACCGAGAAAATGAGGGGCACAACCCTCATGGAGACCGAGGACGGGGTTCCTGGATCATCCAACCCTCGCCAGGATACTGTTTCGGAGACAACAAACAGCTCCGGAACTGAGTCAGCAGCCCCTCTATGGGAGGGGGTGATGACTATTCCGGCGGCGACCTCTACTAATGCAGAGGTGCCGAACATGCTGATGGATGCTCTGCAAAGTCCGTTCGTCTTGGAGGAGCACTGTACCTTCATTGGTATGGTAGTTGAGAAGGTTCTGTCCGCTAAGGGTGGACTGAATGAAGCCTTCGTGAGCCTACTAACAGGCTTCAAGGTATGTGATGTAATGTATTTAGTCGCTTTCCATATGAAAAATCTGCCTGTATATAGATTGTAGCCCCTGAGACTCTGTTTGGCCAATGAAGGAGGGCGAACAGAGGATCTATAAATATCCGCAGGAAATAACATACTTATCTTTTTGATAAAAAACAGGCTTCACTATTAGCGGCGACCGCTGAGGCCACCGAAGTTTCCAAACTGAAGCGGAAACTACAGCTGGTCGATGAGGACCATATCCGTATTAATAAGCGGCTCGACGAGGCGCAGGGTATGTTTCAAGTATTCCATATATAATTGAATTAGTCTGCAAATGCCAAGTTGATGCTTGCGCGCTGCTGTATGCATATTAACAGATGGTCCTGCTGAGGTCGAGATCCTCAGGAGTGACCTTGCCCGCGCAAAGGAGCAGGCAAGGGTGAGCGATGCGGCCGCTGAGAAAGTGGCTGCTGATTTGAAGGCCGAACAAGGCACCATCCGCCAGTTCAAGGAGCGGGTGTCCAAAGTTCAGCAAGAGCTCAAGGACGTCACTCGCAAGTGTGAGCTCCTCGAGGAGGGGAATAAAGCTAAGGCGGCCGAACTCGCCAAGGCCCTTCAGGAAGCCCAAGAGGCGAGGTACGAATCCTGAGCGACTCGCGAGGAGATCCGACAGGCCGGACAGATAGCGGCTGGTAAGCCCTTTCTTTTACACTCTAAGTTTGGCTATCATAGGTATGCCTTGCTTAATCGACTATGAAGCTCTCCAGACGCCCTTGCGGATCTTCCGAAGAGCGCCACAGACGCTGTGCAATTCTACCGAGCCCAGGGGGCATGCGACAGAGAAGTTGTTTTGATCGCAGTTCACGATGCAGGAGCGCATGGCGCTGCTGAACGACTAGATGGCGCAATGGGCCGAGCTGCATAAGATGTCTGGAGCAACCATGAAGGAGGTCATAGTCCGGCTGTGGCCAGCCCATCCCGTTCCGAGAAGCTATTTTGGCCTAGTGCGGCGACTCATCAATGTCGTGCCCCAAATTGATGCAATCAAGTGGTCAGTGTGCATAGAAGGTGCACGGATGGCCTTCACCCGCAAGGTGCATTGGGCGAAGATGAAGGTTGCCGTTATCGTGGTTTAAGGTCCTCCCGAAGGCAAGGACCACCGCACATTGGAGCATTATTTAGACGACGTCTTAGAGGGTGCTCGCTTGATAGAGGGTCGATGCTCAAAGGACATTATATTCGAATGAATGTATCCAAACGACCCGGATGTGTTTATATATGTTAAGGCCTTGTGATATATTTGTGCCATTGTTCTGGAAGTTTTTTCCTCCTGTGTGGCCGTTTTTGTATTCCTCAGAGTTTTCCAGTCATTGGTGTCGGTGTCAAAACCGGCGAATCTCAGGGAGGGGGTCCCGAACTGTGCATCTAAGGTTGATGGTAACAGGAGGTAGGGGATATGATGTTTACCCCGGTTTGGGCCCTCTCTATGGAGGTAATGCCCTACTTCCTGCTTGATTGATATTGATGAATATGAGTATTACAAGAGTTGATATACCACGAGATCATAATGGCTAAAACCCTAAGAGTCTAGCCTGTATGATTATGATTGCCTCTACGGACTAAGCCCTCTGGTTTATATAGACACCAGAGGGGACTAGGGTTGTACAAATTCGGTTACAGAGAAAGGAATCTTCACATCCGGGCGCCCAATGTCACAGCCCGGTTTTGCCTTTTGTTCTTTCTCTGAGTTCTATTTGGTTTGGATTTGAAATTTGGAGTTTGAATCACTTCAGTTGGACTTAAACACTTGGGAATCACCTTGGCTTTCACCCAAGTGACTCATTTCTCTCCCTAGCCATCAATTCTTCTATGGTCTACCTCAAAATAATTTTTTTAATATTTTTCTTAAATGAAAAATATTCATTTTCTCCTAAAACCCTAACCAGCCACTTGTGCTCCAAAGCAACCCCAATTTTTCTTGCCCACAAAAATCTGAGAAAATGCTCAAAAATCCTTTGGACCCTAGGGCACCTCCCTGAGAAAAACTATTGCATCACTTTTTGGAATATTTTTGCTACAAAAAATATTTTCTGTTCTCGACAGAAATGGTAGTTTCTACAACAACTACCATTTTACTTGCTGCAATGCTGCTGTATTATCTTGTGCATCACTACCTTCCTAGATGATTGCTAACCCCCAAAGCACAGCTCCCAACTCCTAGCCGTTTGACCATAGTAAGCTCTCAAAGTTACTGTCCAGGAACTTACCATGAAGATAAACTCAAACTTACAACACCTGAGCTCAACTCAAAGCGTTGATAGAACCCTAAACACTAAAGACTACACGCCATACATGAAAATGGGGCGAGCCGTGGCTCTATGCTGAAGTGCACGCGGTGACCACGTGTGTGCACGATGCCAACCTGCTTGTCGCCGCACTCTGAGTGCCGCCGAGCGCTCTGTTTGGCGCGTGCTTGCTTCCCCTGCTGGACTCACCTCGCCAAATCTCACCACCATCATTGTCTTGACTCCATTAACTCCCTCCTGGCGCTCGCCGACACCGGATCTTGCTGCAGTGAGCACGGGCGCGGTCCGGCCAACCCAACAGTGCGCTGCGCACTGTGTTCGTCGCCACCCACTCGTCCATGTGCTCATCTCTGCCCGCTCACAGTGCCCGCGTGAGCTCCGTCGCCTTCCCCCTTGCTCACTAACGATGTTCATCGCCGGGCATAGTGTCCAGGTGTCCTCCGTCAGAGCCTGATCCCCTCCTCTCGCTCGACTATAAATACAGCCCTCCCCAGCCCTCTTGAGCATCACCATCTCCTCTCACACACTCCACAAGCCAGTAGGAAGCCGTAGCCCGACCGGGCAGGCCTCAGGCCGCTGTCCCCAAGCTCAAGCTCACGCGCGATCCCCTCTGTCCATCCCCACCATTCCAGCCCCTCCCAAGCTCGCGCGACTCTTCCAGAGCATCCGCCGTGATTCAGTGGTGCCGCCCGACTCGGTTGGATCCACTGTTGCAGCCTCTGGTCGCCGTCATCCCCAACTCCGAGGACTGCTGCTCCCTGCCGCCATTGGAGAGGCTCATTCCGATGCCGCCAGATCACCCCTAGCTATTCTACGGGTACATGCAGGTGCGCCTCCATCTTCTCTTTCGATCCATCCCTCTAGCTCCGGCCAAGATGCCTTCTCACTGGCATGTGCTCCGGTGAAGCCCGCCGTGCCCTGTTTCCTTCTCCCCCTCACTCTAACCTGTCTAGCAGGGCCAGCTATAAGCCACTCGGGCCGTCCCCGAAGCGGTACGAGTGGAGGTGCCCCGCGGGGTTTACGCCTTCGACGTCACCCCCCAGTTCTGTTTTATTTAAATTCAATTCAAATTATCCAGAGAGCTTCAAACTGCTATAATTTTTTAACCATAATTCCAAATGAATTGATTCTCTTCGCATTGTGTTCTAAATGAAAATATCTAGCAGCACATGAAAGATGAGATTTTTCTCTGCTGTCTAGATTTTCTGGTGAATTTCAGAGCTTCTCTTGATGTTTTCTTTTTGCATTTTTAATTGATTTCAGAAGGTGAAGCTTGCCTTGAGGATCACCAGGAGCAGTGTGAACCTCATCTGTACTAAGGCAAGCCACATCAACGTTTTCATGGTGCCATTGCAATATTTGTGATTTATTTTCAACTTGAATAAATAATTTAGTTCATGCATTTAAATCACCAAAATAAATAACTATTTTATTCTGTTGAATGCTTGATTATGTTGCCATGTTGGTTTATAGTAAGTTAAAGTTAACTAAGTTAGTTTAAGTCATTAGAAGTTATCCTAGATTATGAAGAAATAATTTGCTTATGAAAAAGAACTAGTTTGGATAATAGTTTATTGGGTAAGAAAATAATTATGTTAAGATATTGCCATGGTTAGTTTGCTGAATAATCATGATCAGAATAGTGCTATGAGTTTCTGCTATGTTTGGTTAGTGCTTGGTATAGTTGACCCGGTATTGTTGTTATGAATAATGATGCATGTTACATGAGTGCATTTGCATGGCATATCATGACACCGATTATTTTTATTTTAAGTTGAACCTGATAATAACTCAACTTGAACATATCATTGATCGTGTCATGGTGCCACTGAATCGAGTTTTTCCTAGTGCAACCACATTTTCCTTTACGGGAAGGCCTTTATTCGGTCCATTGTCATGCCTCTGGTCGGTGCCTCCAATGAGGGAAGGTTATGGGCGTGCGGTACCCTGGCCCGGTAAGCAGACATAACCTTGTGTTCCAGTTGTTTTTGTTATGGTACATTGTCACTGTTTGGGACCGTTTATGTTTTGCCACGACGGTGGCCATTTGTGTCTTTGGTAGACACGGGGCCACCCATGACTTAGCCCATTGGAGAGTTAGTCGGAGTGGCCGGGAGAGTGTCATGGCAATGGAGGGGTCCTGTTGGAATGCCGTTGGTCCAACCGAATGGGAGTGCGAGGCCATGGGTTCCTTGGTGTGCGTATAATGCGCTACCTCTGCAGAGTGTATTTAATCTATCGATAGGCGAGTCCATGGTTACGTACACGCTCGAAAGTAGGTCACACAATGGGTCAACATTTAAATAATATTGCACACTAAAATGAATAACCTGGCACTGTTGGAAAGAGCATGGTTGAGAGACCATGTTGATGATGGTGACCAAGTTTTTGGTCCGTTTGTGATCCGAGAAAGATCACTGATTGGTTACGAGGTAACCCGTTTGATGACCAAGTTGTTGGTCCATTTTGTGATCCGAGAAGGATCACCGTTTGGTTACGCGGTAACCTGTTTGATGACCAAGCTGTTCGTCCGTTTGTGATCCACGAAAGATCACCGTTTGGTTACAAGGTAACCTGTTTGGTAAGCAAGTCCAAGGGACTTGAGGCACGAGATTTCATTCACTGCATCTCTAGTATGATTTTGCATTCATGATTAAATTGGTTAATATCATGATATTTTTTGTCATTATGTTTATGCTTGTTGTGAGCTTGCAAGTACATTCAATGTACTGACCTAGCGTGTCATGCCAGATTTCAGGAAAGTCTCGTTGGAACGGAGTGGTATCCGAGTCTAGATCGTGTCCACATCGGTGTCCCTGTGCTATGGAGTCCCGCTTCGTTGTCATTCCGCTGTCGTGTAGTTGTCGTGATCGAGGACCCCTTATGTTCACTAAATAATGTACATATTGTTCAACAACACCGTGTGTGACGCTTGGCCTCGCAACTTGTTATAATATGAACCATGTTCTGCTAGCATCAATAAAGCAGTTGTTTTCTGTACCAAGATGTTGTGTGTTGCCAAAAGACATGGTCTCTGGGCTGGCAATGCAAGGTAAACCGGTTGCTCTGAGCCAGGGTGCCACAATGGTTGGTATTAGAGCCGCGCTGACTGTCGGACATGCTAGACTACTGCCGTGTTACTAGATGTTAGTTATAGTAAAAGTTGAGTGACGATATTGTTTGTAGCTGGTTGTTGCATTGCATGTACTCGGTTATTTTCTAACCTACTAATGGTTGTGAGTGTAGATGGCTCCGGTGTCGTATCTGTGCCAGTTGCAGCTGATGCCGTACACGTCGCCGCATCTCCTTCGTAACATGTGGCGTCGACTGTATCCTCATGGTGACGACCCAGTCTATCATGTGTACCGGGAGCATCTAGCAGACTCAGTGTATGAGTACTACGCAGTGGTTACTCTGCACGCGAGTTCATCTTCCAGCTCTTACGCTAGTACCTCCAAAAGAGGTTTCGCTTCTACCGCTTCTCAGGCTGTCCAGTTTGCTGCATTTGAGGTCCTCGTCGAGCTGCGCTATAACGAGGTCCCGATGCAGAACCATCCAGGTTTCTACTACTATGCCTCCTTGCACGACAATGGCCGTGTCCGTTTTCCTATCATTGATCTGGAGTCTGATAGTACTGCGAGCCACCTTTCTCGCTACATCATGGCTAGCTACCTTCTGATTCACGAGCTGGCTCGAGAGCTGACTCGTGCTCGCACTGCCTTAGCCACTACTAGAGCTTTCACTACTCCATCGTCTACATGATTTACTCCTTACATTCCAGCCAGTTCTAGTTCACCTATTTCACCGGTTACTCCTCCGAGTAGCGTGGGCACCTTGACCGTGAATCCTCTTAGTGCTCCTATTGAGTGGGTTTCTCTTCTCACTACCCCCGTAGCCCTGATGCTTTAGCCCCATCCTGCACCTTCTCTGAAGGGAGAACCCTCGAGATAGCGTTGTCGTGTTACCTTTAACCCGGAGGTCACGGTTAACGTCGTCAGTTCAGGATCCGAGTCCGCTACAGGAGAGGACCCCACAACACTAGCTGAGCATTAGAGCGCTCGAGTATTCACAGTTGTCAGGTTGATGTACGGATGTAGTCGTATGAGTCATGATGTTCCGTTTTATGTATGAGGGTAGTTGAACTTATTATGTCATTTATCTTTTATGTACGAATCTATGTATAATTATGTTGGAACTGTCTTTTATTCAGCGGGTTTCCTTCGTATTTCGCTTTCTTTCAGGTTTTGTCGCTGGCTTTTCCCCACTATGTTCTTTTTGGATGATGCTCATCTCGGTTGCGTTGTCTTGGGAAAAATAAACAATAGGATGACGCGGGGAGGCAACAGTAGCAACGCTTGTGAGGATGTCCCTGTTCGTCGTTCCGCATGGCAGCAGGACACTCCCCCGAGCCGTATGTTCCATCACCGCCTCCACCGCCAAATCCGTCCTCCACCGAGCAAATTCTCCGTATGTTTGAAGAAAAGAGAAAAAATGATCTTATTGAAATGTTGAGAAATGTGCAAGCTATGGTTGGACAGAATGGAAATCAGAATGGTCATCAGTCCAAATTGTCAGATTTTCAGAGAACCAACTCTCCAAGTTTCAGTCAGGTTATTGATCCCTTGTACGCAGACGACTGGTTACAAACTATTGAGAAGAAGCTTGAGATTGCTCGTACTAAAGAGAATGACAAAGTCCCGTTTGCAACTCATTATCTGGATGGCGCTGCCGCCGTATGGTGGGAAAATGCAAAAGCATGTCGCCTGCTGATGAAGAAATTACCTGGACAAAAATCAAGGATTAGTTCCATAAGTACCATATTCCTGCTGGAATTATGAAGGTCAAGCAGCGTGAATACCTTGCGCTTCTCCAAGGAAGTCAGTCTTTGAGTGAATATTTGAATAAGTTCAATCATTTGTCCTATTACTCCATTTATGATGTGGCCACTGAAGAAAGGAAGATTGACAAGTTTCTTAGAGGATTAAACCAGCATCTCCGATGCACCCTCGGTATATTTGATTTCACCGATTTCCAAACTGTGGTAAACAAGGCCCTCATTGCTGAGAGGGAGCACAAACTGATACATGACAACAAGCCTGCAAATAACGATCACAAACGCAAGTTCGAGCCAAGGAAGGAGGTTCAGCCAATGCAAAAGGCTCGTACCTGGCAGCAGGCTCAATTAGAGTACAAGCCCAATTGGCAGCAGAATGTTAACAAAACCACTACACAAGTCAAGAATGCCGTAACCAACCCGGTGCAAGAAGAGTGCCAGCACAACAATTCTTGTTTCAGTTGTGGCCAAACCGGACATTACGCCAGGCAGTGTCCCAAGGGCAGCAGGACTAATGCTCCATTCAGGCCAAAAGTCAAGTTTATGGGGACATATCCTGTCCAGCAAAACATTACCGGACAAGTCCATCACCTCTCCTCAGACCAAGCCCAAGAGAACCCCGAAGTCGCCATTGGTATGTTTTCCGTTAATAGCATACCCGCCGTAATTTTATTTGAATATAGGGCTTCCCACTCTTTTATTTCGCAGAGTTTTGTTACCCAAAACAAATTTCCTTGTTCGATTTTGAGCAAGAATATACTGGTACAATCCCTGGGATCTTTACTCAGAAGCAATCTGGTGCGCCATAATCTGGAAATCAATATCAACGGAGTCCATTTTCCAACTTCCTTGATAGTCATTGAGTCTGTTAAGTTGGACATTATTTTGGGGATGAATTGGTTGACCCATATCAAGTATGCATTAATTGCGCGAGCCGAGAAGTCACCTTGACAAGTCCAGAAGGGCAGGCTACAAAATTCTATGCCCACTAAAGCATACCCAAGAAAGAAATGGTCTTCACCACTGTGGCTGGTGAGTTGGAATTAATTCTTGTGGTCAGTGAGTTTCCCGATGTATTCCTAGAAGAACTGCCAGGCATGCCGCCAGGTTGAGAGCTTGAGTTTGAAATAGATCTTGTGCCCGGAACAACACCGTTATACAAGAAATATTATTGGATGCCTTCGTCAGAATTAGTGGAGCTAAAGAAACAGCTTGATGAGATGCTCCAGAAAGGTTATATCCGTCCCAGCTCTTCGCCATGGGGATCACCTGCTATATTCGTGGATAAGAAAGATGGTAGTCTCCATATGTGTGTGCATTACCATCATCTGAGTGAGGTCACCATCAAAAATAAATATCCACTGCCCATGATTGATGACTTATTTGATCAGCTCAGTGGGGTAAAAGTGTTCTCCAAAATTGATTTAAGGACAGGATACCACCAACTCAAGATTAAAAAGGAAGATATTCCTAAGACCGCCTTCACTACTCAGTATGGTCTTTATGAATACACCGTTATTTCATTCGGCCTTACCAATGCCCCTGCTTTCTTCATGCACATGATGAATAAAATATTCATGGATTTCCTCGATAAATATGTGGTTGTTTTTATCGATGATATTCTCATATACTCAACAAGTGAAGAAGAGCACAAAGGACACCTTAGAGCTGTCATACAAAGACTACGTGACCATCATCTGTACGCCAAATTCAGTAAATGCGAGTTTTGGCTCAAGCAAGTTGGATTTCTTGGGCATATACTATACGCGGAAGTTATAGCCGCGGATCCAAGCAAGGTAAAGGACGTACTTGATTGGCTGGCACCCATGACAGTATCTCAAATCCGGAGTTTCCTTGGATTAGCTGGATACTACCTTCATTTCATTGAAGGCGTCTCTAAGATTGCCAAGCCAATGATAGAGCTTCTCAAGAAAGATAAGAAATTTGAATGGACTGAGGATTGTGAGAAAAGTTTCAATGAGCTGAAAACCAGACTGACAACAACACCTGTGTTGACCCTTCCAGACATCTACCGCAGCTTTGATGTATACTGTGATGCTTCCAGACAAGGTCTTGGATGCGTACTTATGCAAGACGGCAAGGTGGTAGCATATGCATCTCGGTAGCTACGACCCCACAAAGGGAACTATCTTACTCATGATCTGGAATTGGCCAAGGTGGTTCACGCTCTAAAAATTTGGAGGCACTATCTCATTGAAAAAAGGTGCCAAATATTTACCGACCACAAAAGTGTCAAGTACATATTCACTCAGCTAGATTTAAATCTCCGCCAACGAAGATGGCTTGAGTTAGTCAAGGACTATGACCTTGGAATTAATTACCACCCGGGTAAGGCCAACGTGGTTGCCGATGCGCTCAGCAGAAAGCCTATTAGTTTAAATGCCCTGCTGGAATCCCTGCCTCCCGAACTCCAAGAAGAAATTGCTCAGCTCAATCTGGTCATAGTTGATGCTGGTCTTGCTAATATTATGGAAATTACTCCTACCCTCGAGGATGAGATCCGCCAGGCCCAGCCAAATGACACAGTCCTACAAAAACACATCAAGCTAATGTTAGAAGGACAGACCATAGAATTTTCTAAGGATCAGCAAGGTACACTGTGATTCCATGGAAGGATTTGTGTACCCAGGCAAGAAGATTTAAGGAAGGGAATATTGACCGAAGCACACAAAACATCATATTCTATACACCCCGGAGGTACTAAAATGTACGAAGAACTTCGACAAATATTCTGGTGGGATTGGATGAAGAAAGACATTGCTTATTTTGTGGCCTGTTGCGACATATGCAACAAAGTAAAGGCAGAACATCAGAAACCAGCCGGACTCCTCCAATCATTGCCCGCTCCGCAATGGAAGTGGGATGATATCTGCATGGATTTTATCACAGGGCTACCAAGCACTTAGTGAGGCAATGACGCAGTATGGGTCATAGTGGACATTTTAACCAAGGTGGCTCATTTTATTCCCATCAGAACCACATACTATGACGATCAGCTCGATGTGTCCAGAATAGTCAGTCTACATGGTTTACCTCGAACAATCACTTCCGACCGGGGGTCCCTATTTACCTCTGCTTTCTGGTCCCGTCTCCATCAAGCTTTGGGAACATTGCTAAAATATAGTACTGCTTATCATCCTCAGACCGATGGACAGAGTGAGCAGGTAAACCAAATACTTGAAGATATGATGCGAGAATGTGCCTTGGCTCAAGGGACTAAATGGGAAGACTGTCTACCGTATGCTGAATTCTCCTACAACAACAGTTTCTAGGCCAGTTTAAAAATGTCACCTTATGAGGCTCTGCATGGCCGTAAGTGCCGCACCCTGTTGCATTGGTCTCAAACCGGAGATAGCCGCATTTTTGGAACATATTTCATGATGGAAGCCGAAAAGCAAGTGAGGGAAATCTGAGACCGATTGCGATTAGCCAAATCCCGACAAAAGAGTTACTAAGATGCAAAGCACCGACTGGTCAGTTTTGAACCCGGAGAACATGTATACCTTCGAGTCACTCCTATGAAGGGAACCAAAAGGATTCAGACTCGCGGAAATGTGTCACCAAGGTTTATTGGTCTATTCCCTGTTATGTCCAGAGTGGGTACTGTTCCATATCAGCTGGAACTGCCCCCAGAATTGTCAGAAGTGCACAATGTGTTCCATGTCTCCCAGTTGAGACGATGTATATCACCGCCCGAGAAAAATACTGCTATGACAGAAATAGAGTTGGATAAGGATTTAACGTATGAAGAAAGACCAATCAAAATTTTGGATGAGATGGAAAGGGTCACTTGTAGGAAGGCAAGAAAATTTTACAAGGTTCAATGGGAGCACCACACAGAGGCAGAAGCAACTTGGGAACAAGAAGAGTATCTAAAGACAAACTATCCAGAATTATTTTCCTGAGCCACTGAATCTGGAGGACGAGATTCATACTAAGTGGGGGAGGTTTGTGACAACCTGGTTTTGCCCTCTCATCTTTCTTTGATTTTTATTTGGTTTTGATTTGACATTTGGAGTTTGAATCACTTCAATTGGACTTAAACACTTGGGCATCACCTTGGCTTTCACCCAAGTGACTCATTTCTCTCCTTAGCCATCATTTCTTCTCTGGTCTACCTCAAAATAATAATTTGAATATTTTTCTTAAATGAAAAATATTCATTTTCTCCTCTAAAACCCTAACTAGCCACTTGTGCTCCAAAGCAACCCAAAATTTTCTTTCCTACAAAAATTTGAGAACATTCTCAAAAATCCTTTGGACCCTAGGGCACCTCCCTGAGCAAAAATATTGCATCACTTTTTGGAATATTTTTGCTACAGAAAATATTTTCTATTCTGGACAGAAATGGAAGTTTCTACAGCAACTACCATTTTACTTGCTGCAATGCTGCTGCATTTTCTTGTGCAACACTACCTTCCTAGATGATTGCTAACCCTCAAATCACAGCTCCCAACTCCTAGCCGTTTGACCACAGTAAGCTCTGAAAGTTACTGTCCAGGAACTTACCATGAAGATAAACTCAAACTTACAGCACTTGAGCTCGACTCAAAGCGTTGGCCCAACCCTAAACACTAAAGACTACATGCCAGGCATGAAAATGAGGCCAGCCGTGCCTCTATGCCGAAGTGCACGCGGTGGCCACACGTGTGCATGGTGCCAACTTGCTTGTCGCCGTGTGATACATCTCCAACGTATCTATAATTTATGAAGTATTCATGCTATTATATTATCCATCTAGGATGTTTTATATGCATTTATATGCTATTTTATATGATTTTTGGGACTAACCTATTAACCTAGAGCCCGGTGCAAGTTTCTATTTTTTCCTTGTTTTTGAGTTTTACAGAAAACGAATACCAAACGGAGTCCAATTGACGTGCCAGTTTTTGACGAGTTTTTATGGACCAGAAGAAGCCCCAGGAGTGAAAGAGTTGGGCCAGAAGAGTCCCGGGCTGCTCACGAGGGTGGGGGCCATGCCCACCCCCCTAGGGCGCGTCCCCCTGCCTCGTGGACAGCCCGGAGACCCCCCTAACGTGAAACCTATGCCAAAAAATCCTATAAATACTGATACCTCCAGAAAGGAACCTAGATCGGAAGTTCCGCCGGCACAAGCCTCTGTAGTCACCAAAAACCAATTGGGACCTGTTTCCGGCACTCTGCCGGAGGGGGGATCCCTCACCGGCGGACATCTTCATCATCCCGGTGCTCTCCATGACAAGGAAGGAGTATTCACCCTCGGGGCTGAGGGTATGTACCAATAGCTATGTGTTTGATCTCTCTCTCTCTCTCTCTCTCTCTCTCTTGTCTTCTTGATTTGGCACGATCTTGATGTATCGCAAGCTTTGCTATTATAGTTGGATCTTATGATGTTTCTCCCCTCTACTCTCTTGTAATGGATTGATTTTTCCCTTTGAAGTTATCTTATCGGATTGAGTCTTTAAGGATTTGAGAACACTTGATTTATGACTTGCCGTGCTTATCTGTGGTGACAATGGGATATTCACGTGATTCACTTCATGTATGTTTTGGTGATCAACTTGCGGGTTTCGTGACCTTGGGAATCTATGCATAGGGGTTGGCACACGTTTTCATCTTGACTCTCCGGTAGAAACTTTGGGGCAGCCTTTGAAGTACTTTGTGTTGGTTGCATAGATGAATCTGAGATTGTGTGATGCATATCGTATAATCATGCACACGGATACTTGAGGTGACAAAGGAGTATCTAGGTGACATTAGGGTTTTGGTGGATTTGTGTCTTAAGGTGTTATTCTAGTATGAACTCTATGATAGATCGAACGGAAAGAATAGCTTCATGTTATTTTACTACGGACTCTTGAATAGATAGATCAAAAAGGATAACTTTGAGGTGGTTTCATACCCTACCATAATCTCTTCGTTTGTTCTCCGCTATTAGTGGCTTCGGAGTGACTCTTTGTTGCATGTTGAGGGATTGTTATATGATCTAATCATGTTATTATTGTTGAGATAACTTGCACTAGTGAAAGTATGAACCTTAGGCCTTGTTTCCTACCATTGCAATACCGTTTACGCTCACTTTTATCGCCTGCTACCTTGCTGTTTTTATAATTTCAGATTACAAATACTCATATCTACTATCCATATTGCTCTTGTATCACCATCTCTTTGCTGAACTAGTGCACCTATATAATTTACCATTGTATTGGGTGTGTTGGGGACACAAGAGACTTTTTTTATTTGGTTGCAGGGTTTTTTGAGAGAGACCATCTTCATCCTACGCCTCCCACGGATTGATAAACCTTAGGTCATCCACTTGAGGGAAATTTTCTACTGTCCTACAAACCTCTGCACTATGAGGCCCAACAATGTCTACAAGAAGAAGGTTGTGTAGTAGACATCAAGCTCTTTTCTGGCGCCATTGCCGGGGAGGTGAGTGCTTGAAGGTATATCTTTAGATCTTGCAATCGAATCTTTTTGTTTCTTGTTTTACCACTAGTTTAGTCTATAAAAGAAAATTACAAAAAAATGGAATTGAGTTTGTCTCATACGCTTCATCTTTTTAATATCTTTCGTGAGAATGATGGTAAGGAAAATTGTGCTCAAGTGCTAGAAGAAGAAGTCTATAAAATGTTTGGCACTAAATCTTTGAATGATGAGCATGGCCCCATACATCACTGAATATCAGTTCTAAAGGAGCATGCGACACACTATATAACTTGGGATAGGGAAGTTGGTGACTCTTGGCACATTACAAGCATCACAAATGGACTCTTTATTCTCACTATGAGACAATTGAAGATTGCCTTTATTCACTACTTGATCAACTATCTTTGATGAAGGATGCCTTAATCTTTGATGCCACCTCTCTAAGGACGGCTTGACAACGAAGTAGACTTGACGATGATGCTTGGGAATAAAGGACCTTAATGTAATGGGATATGGACCGCCAACACTTCTACCGCGATGAAGGAGCTCCCTCGTTGCCCGATCCTTAATGAAAAAAGTAGTTGGGATGAGTCTCAAATAAAACATTATTATCGGCTGACAAACGAGACATGGAAGCAAGATTTTTGTTCACTTGAGGGACATGAAGCACATCTTTTAGAAGAAGATCACGTTTAGAAGTAGGGAAGTTAATGGAAGATTGACCAATGTGAAGTATGTCCATACCTACTCCACTTGTGGCAACGTTTATTTGATCATTGCCATAGTATCTTTCTCGGTTTGCAAGCTTCTATAGCTCACTGGTGACGTGATCTGTGGCTCCAGAATCAGCATACCATATGGTTTCTCCTCCTTCTTCTTGCTCCCTGATCGCAGCAGCTGCGTGATGTTCAGCGGGCACGTAATCCTCATCATAGCGATGCCGCCCGCTGTTGTTGCTGTTGCCGCGGCCACACCCATGCTGGTGACCATAGTGACCACGGCCTCGGCCTCCATTGCTGCGGTCGCGTGTGGAAGAATTAACTAAAGATTGACGAGTATTGGTACCTTGCAACAGATTCATGCGGGCTTCAAAACTTAACAACTGATTGTAGAGTTCCTGGACGGTCACCAGATCAATGTCATGGGAGTCAGTCTGAAAGTAAGAATAGGGGGTATGTATGAGGAGGCAAGGTCCTAGCTACGGTGAGGTTGTACACGCAAGTTTACGAGTTCAAGCCCCTCTCAGAGGAGGTAAAAGCCTTACGTCTCAGTGCCCTGAGGCTGTGTTGACTGGATATGCATGAATGTTACAAGGGGTGTGAACCCTTGTGAAAGTGCTAGTTATCTACTAGAGGGGGGGGGGTGAATAGGCGATTTTTATCAAAGTCTTCAAAACATGGTAGTTTCGAAGACAAACAATAGAAATGACCTAATTGATATGCAGCGGAAGATAAACTAGACAAAGCAAGCCATAGTCATGTATGCAATAGTGATAACGTACGAAGACTAATAGCAGCTAGGTAGTAAGGATCGGGATGGAAGATAGTATGAAGCCAATCAACAATAGTAGTCAAACAGATAAGACAGATAAGCAATGACTTCACGAAGACAAACTCAAAGTAAAGGAGGGAATGGATAGAACCAGTCACTTGTTGAAGACACAGGATTTGTTGGACCAGTTCCAGTTGCTGTGACAACTATACATCTGGTTAGGGAGGCTGAGATTCAACTCAGAAGACCGTGTCTTCACCTTATTCCCCTTGAGCTAAGGACACCTAGTCCTCGCCCAATCACTCTGGTAAGTCTTCAAGGTAGACTTCCGAACCTTCACAGACTTCGTTCACGCGGCAATCCACAATGACTCTTGGCTGCTCAAAACGCGACGCCTAACCGGCTGGAGGATACACAGTCCTCAAGTGTAATAAGTCTTCAGGTCACACAGACAGAAAGACTTTAGTGATGCCTAACACTCTTTGGCTCTGGGTGTTTGGGCTTTGTCCTCGCAAGGATTTCTCTCTCAAAGGCTTCAAGGTGGGTTGCTCTCAAAACGACAAAAGCCGTAAACTAACTCTGAGCAGCCACCAATTTATGGTGTGGGGGGTGGGCTATTTATAGCCACAAGGCAACCCGACCTGATATGTCCGAAACGACCCTGGGTCACTAAGGAACTGACATGTGTTCCAACGGTCAGATTTCAAACACACACGTCAACTTTACTTGGGCTACAAGCAAAGCTGACTCATCCAGCTCTGGATAAGATTTGCTCTCATTGTCTTCGCTCGAAGACATAGGATTTGGGTTGAGCATCACTTCAGTCACTCTGACTTAGTTCACTTGGACCCCACTTAACAGTACGGTGGTTCCTATGACTCAACACAGAAGAAAAGGAGACAACGAAACAACTCAGTCTTCGCGCTCCATAGTCTTCACTCAATGTCTTCTCATGTCATAGTCTTCAGTGTGAATATCTTCACACACCACCATTCTCTTCAATGTCTTCATACATTTTTAGGGGTCATCTCTGGTAGGTAAACCGAATCAATGAGGGACACTACCTGCGTTATCCTGCAATTCTCACAAACGCATTAGTCCCTCATCCAACTTTGTCGTCAATACTCCAAAACCAACTAGGGGTGGCACTAGATGCACTTACAATCTCCCCCTTTTTGGTGATTGATGACAAGCTGGTTGAAGTTTTCAACAGGAAAGAAGTATGTGAAATTGTAAAGGATAGTGCATTGTCTTCATAAGTGGAAAGGGCTCCCCCTAAAGATGTGCATATAAATAATTTGCTTTTGGAATGCACATGCACATGGCAGGTTGTACTTGTGGAGATCCTCTTCAACTTATGAAGATAATTCATCATGCACGAAAAGATATAGCTAAGAGAATGACATGCATAATAAAAAATGGACGTCTGCAGAATGATCTAAGTGCGGCAGTTATCATCACACGTGGAAACGCAAATAAGTAGCAGACGACCATCAAGTTTAAGTGTTACAACTCAAGAAACGAAATGTATCAAAAGCAAGAGTTGTGAACACTAGGCAAAATATAAAGCAACCGCCCTTATGAACCCACTTGAAGACTATCAAACTCATACGCTTCTCCTCCTTTTGTCAGTAATGACCAAAAAGGTTTGAAGACATAAAGCATCTACTCGTCCTCATGAGGAGTAGTTGAAGCAGCAGGGTTGTCGTTGTTGTTTGGCGGTGCAGACGAACTCGGTGCAGTGTCGATGCGTGCAGACGTAGGGGGTGGTGAAGTAGCATCGTCTTCATCATCGATGACATTGGCATTGACAGTTGCCGCGGAGGAAGAATAATCAGAGTCTTCAAGAGATGGAGTTCTTCGTAGGACAGCATTCCGTGGAGGAGTGGAGTCAAACTTGAATCTTTCAGTGAAGCCATCGTCTTGAAGATCAGCTTCAGCATTGAGCAGGGTCAAACTCTTCCATGATCGCCGACAAGTTTCGTGAGTGACAAATGCATTCTTGGTGGCAAGGTTTCGAATGCGATTTATATCCACCAAGAGACTTTGCATCTGACGCTTGAGCCAAACATGATGCTTATCTTGCTTCTGATGCAGGGCCACAAGAAGTTCTCGGTCATTTAGGACCCGAGAGCGCTTCCGAGGCCTTTGAGCAATGGTGCTCGCAGTGGCTTCAGTTGATGCACGATGAGGCAGACGAATATTTCCAGCCATTGGATAGACACGCGTGACAGCTTGGACTCCTTCCATAGGCTGAGTGAAGCTTTGATGTTCAGCATTCTGAAGACAAAGAGGCTTCTTGGCAGGTTCAGGGTATATGGCTTCAACTGACATATCAACCTCTGGTAGGAAGATCACATGATTGCGAGCAGATGGTTGATAGTTGACAGCAGAGTGTTGCTTGATGAGGTGCATGACCCATGGAGCATATAATTTCAGTCCGAAGAGGTCAGATCCAGATGCAGCCAGTTGTCTGATGAAGAAATCTTGCGCATTTGAAGCTGATGCCATTGAGGATGTAAAAGACCAATGTCTTCATGGCTCCTTTGAGTTTTGCAGCTGATGAATGTCCTTTGATAGGCCATAGAGTCCGCCTGATGATGTGATATATGGTGCGCGGCAGATACTCAAGGTCATCAACAAAGAACTCCTTTGGATATTCAGCATCATGTGGCAAAGGCTTCATCATGCTCAACATCTGGCTCATATTGGGTTCAGGCTTACGGAAGATGCTTTCTAGTGCATTGCGGTGTTTTTGACAACCAGGTTCATATAGATCTCCGGGAGTGGATAGGCCTGTAAGCTCAATGATGTCAAGAGATTTGGCTTCATGATGAACATTTCCTGTCATCCACTCGGGAACCCATGTCTTCGTATCTCTGTTATAACCGCGAATGTGGAGTGTAGCATAGAATTGAAGCAATAGCTCTTCATTCCAATGTTCTTTGTCTGTGACAAAGATGAGCAGACCAGCATCACGAAAACAATCAAATGCCTCTTTTAAGCACGGCAGTCCAGCAATGGCTTCAGTGTTGAGGCGCATATGAGGGAAAATGCGCCCTTGATCATACAGAACACAGGAGTAATAGCTTCGCTGTTGATGACTCCAGAACCGATCTGATGATATTCTTGGCTTTGTGTAGGGGTTCTTTGAGCTGTCAAAGAATGTGTTGTGGCTTTTTAAGCCATTTGCAAAGGACCCGACAGATGTGGCAGTACCAGGACACCGTGGCAGTCTTGGCTTTGGCTTCTGGACCTGAGGCCTATGCTCAATGTGATAGTCAAATTGAGGACCGGAGACAATAGGCAGACGGACCAGAACGGGCCATCTTACTGTGATTAGCTCGCCATGGTTGTATGCTTGCTCAATTGTATAGGGCCTTGGTGGCGGAACAGGAGCAGTGGCAGCAGCTGAGGCTTCAGGCTGCACTACAGGTGCTTCAGGAGCAGTTGCCTCATTGGTTTCAGGCACACTGTTTGGTTCAAGCTGCACATTAGCTTCAGTCATGACAACGTCATGAGCTTCACTTGCGTTGGTAGCGGCAGCTTCAGGATTTTCAACCTCCACTTGCTGAGCTGGAGGGTCAGGCATAGACACGTTCACTTCATAAACAGTTTCTTCAGGAATGGGGGGAGTATGGACACGTTCTTCTTGACGTTCTTCATCGGCTGATGCAGCCGGATTGTCTTCAGTAGCTGGGGCTTCAGACTCGGAGACATTCACAGCAGGAGTGGCTTCTGAAAACACTTGACGTGCAACAGGTTGATGATGCACTTCTCCTTCTAGAACGCTCGGAAGAGGGGCTTGAGGCGTCCTTTGCGAAGCCTTTGTAGTAAAGGCGACGCCTTTGGAGATGGAGTGGGCAGGTCCTCATCCTCTTCAACTTGCACGGATGGTGTGGCTTGTTGTTGTTGGGGAGTACTGGAGGAGTCTTGGGGTTGCGGGCGATCAGCCCATGAAGCATCCTGAGCAATTGGCGTCAGAGGACGACCAATGCTGATGATTTCGTTGTTCGTACGAACAGGCGATGATACCACATTATATTCAATTTGAGGAAGAACTTCATCATCTTCAACATTATCATGTTGACCAATGTCTTCAGCAGCGATGGGATCAACTGCTGGAATCTCTTCAGCTTTAGGAGCCTCTGTGGAAGCAGGCTCATGAACAGTCATGCGAAGTTCTTGGGATGCAGATTCAGGACGAACCACTGAGATGGGTTCAACAACAAGGGGCTTTGTGGGAGCAGCCCGACTCCTCTTGATCTTGCGCTTCTTCTTGGAAGGAGCAGCTTCAGAGGCTTCAGTATTCTTTCTCTTTCTAGCTTCAGCCTCGGTAGCCCTCGTCTTCTTCTGTTCTGAAGCGGTAGTAGTGACCTTTGGCTTCGAGCCAGTCATGCTTCTTGGGAAGATAATGCGAGGTGCTTCTTGACTTGAAGGTGCAGGTTGGGCAGTCGATTTCTTCTTCTTTGCAGCCATCCTGGGGTCGATGCCAGGACGTCCAAGAGCCTTGCGCTTTTCAGCCTCATTGTAGGCAAGCACACACTTGTCAGCCAGATTTTTCATGCGCTCTCTGGAGCCTCGAGCTTCCTCACGCTTCTTGTGAAAGGCTTCTTTAAGCTCATGCAGCATGATCTTGAAATTCTTGACATCTTGCACGTTGAGCGTGGCCACATGCTTCTTGAAATGAGCCTTTTCATAGTCAATCTTGTGCTTCAGTTCGATGATGCGCTAAGCAATAGCTAGCTGAGAAGCAATGGCGCCATTGAAGGCGACGCTGAGGCCAATTGGAAGTTGCAGATCATCAAAGCTGAGGTTTGGTGTGTCAAACCATTCATCAATGAAGTTATGAATGATTGCCACGTCAAAGAGAGGCAAGTTGTTGAAGATATCTGCTTCTTCCTTGCTCTTGATCAGTTGCTCAAGAGCATCATCTGCAAGATCGTCATCGCTGGACAGATCAATGGGCTCTTCACGCAGAACAGCAGCAGGAGTCAAAGCCTGATCAGTACTCTTGACGATTTTCTTTTTCTTCTCCGTCTTCTTGGAGATGCGTGAAAGATCTTCAGACTGCACACTGACTTTAGGAGGTGCAGTGGCCAGTGGCTTCACACGAGAAGCATTTGGAGGAGCAGCTGATGATGAAGCCTTAATCTTCTTTGGCTTCTGCGGCCTTCGAGGAGGAGCTGGGGCTTCATTAGAATCAGCATCATTGTCAGAATGATCTACTTTGGCACCTTGTACCAAGATGTAGGAGATGAGGCCATCAAGGTTTGCAAAGGGGCCAGTTCTATTTTCTTCAGCTTCATGTGTGCCATCATCACGGGGAGCAGAGGGACCAGGATTGAAGTCTAATCCCCATGACTTCTTGTTTTCCTTTCCCGAAGCCTTAGCATACTGAAAATTGCGCTTGAAGAGATTGTCGTCACGACACCAGAGCAATGATGATGGGTCGGCTTCTTCAGGCTGTGGTCCACGGACCATGCAAGGATAGAATTCTTGTGCAATGGCTTCAGCTTTGTTCTTGGGGGGAAGGCCTCGATAGAGAATATCACCCCAAGGGCTCTTGATAGCATTCTTCTCTGCGTACTCCTGGGTCACGAACTTGTACTTGAACCACTGTTTAGCCCAATAGCGTCGAATCCATTGGATTCGAGTCTTGCGCTGATTGTAATCCTCTTCAGGATCTGTTTTGTAGATATCAGCAAGATCATCAGGCAGATCCTTTGATGTTCCTCCTCGACACTTTCTGCCACCCTTCCTTACTGATTTCTCTGCAGCCATGAACTTCAAACTGAACGGTTTCAATATGTTCAAAGGCTTCAAAGGCTTTCGCTTCCTGGTCAAACAGGAACTGGCTTCAGGAGAATCAATGTGTTGCTGTAAGAATTCTACAAACGAGTGCAGACTATGAGAACCTAGGGATTCTCCCACGGACATGTACCTGTGATAGCATTAGATATGCGAGGGAAGGGGAAGAGGTCATATGCATTCTCAGAAGATTTTTAAGATAAATCAGTTTGCAGACATTGACCTCATGTTGAGAAGACATTTACTTATATGTTGAGAGTCGGTTCTAGATTTGTACGAATCCGTGAATAAGTACAAGTGAGGAATCTAACTAGATGTGAAGCTTAAGTGAATATACTAGGCAGTATGAGATGCAGACAGAATAGATCTAACTTTGTATAGACAGAAACCAATTTTGGTAAATTGGATGAATCATTGAGGATCAAAAAGCTGGTAAAAATAGAGTTATATTTACCACACGAAGAACTGCTAGATGGGAAGAATTTCGAGACCAAGCAGTTCAGTCCACCGAGCCCTAACTTGGCGACGGAGGACACCTACGGCGGCGGCGGAGAGGACGATGCCCGCGGCCGGCGTGAGGACGGCGTCGGAGAAGTCGCGGCAGCTAAGCGCTTCGTCGCCGGCGTCGTCGAGAGCTAGCAGTGGCGCTAGGGTTTTGACAAGGTGGAGAGGTGGAAGAAGGTTTTCTTGACCGCAGGGGGCACGTATCTATAAGTAGGTGTGCGGCACAGTGCAATTACGCAGGTGCCCCTGTCTGTTTACATCCATGGGACACGTGGCAAACATGCAACATATTTAGAGTTGTCCCACATTCCCACGCTCGCCAAGTTTGTCGGATGGTTGTTCCGGCTTGTCCGGATATCGACAATAAAGATGAATCATTTAAATAGGACTTGACGTTTGTCTCTGTGTCTTCTGTTGACAAGGATGCAGAGAAGACATTCGACAGTTTCAACAGAATGCATATGATTTGGACATATAGAGTTTGAGATAGTAAGCATAGAGAGATTAGGGTCTGATCACATTCACTTAGTTCAAAAGATTCAGCAGTGAAGACATAGCTATAAGATAATGCTGTAGAGGACAAAATACTAGTATATATATATATGAGAAGGCAATCAACTCAACATAGTGAAGTAAATCATGAAGATAAGTTGAAAGTTGAAGACAAATCAATATGCGAAGATATTCAACAATAACGCCATGAGTGAAACACTTCAAACCAAGAAATTTTGGTGGTGGCGTTTCCCACCGTATAGGAAGTATTAGACCCAGACACGGCGCACAATTATCGTGGCGCTCCGAAGTCAAATTCCATGTTAATGTATTCACACTCAGAATGTAAGTCTTCATTGATTGAAGATATACTTTACTTCGTGTGTTGCACATCTAAGTCATCAACATGCATAAGTGTTAGGATGTGTGCCTGCTCACAGGACATTTGAGGATTCCAAGATATTTATCTCACACCGTAACTTGCAAAACCTTTTCTCATCCAAGGGCTTTGTGAAGATATCTGCTAGTTGCTCTTCAGTGTTGACGTGAATAATGTCAATATCTTTCTTCATGACATGATCTCTGAGAAAATGATGACGAATTTCAATGTGCTTTTTCTTTGAGCGCTGGACTGGATTGTTGGCGATCTTGATGGTGCTTTCATTGTCGCAGAATAGAGGGACTTGCTTCAGATTGATGCCATAGTCCTTGAGAGTTTGCTTCATCCACAGAAGTTGTGCACAACAAGATCCAGCTGCAATGAATTCAGATTCAGCAGTTGAGAGTGATACACAGTTTTGCTTCTTTGAAGACCAACAGACAAGTGATCGTCCCAGAAAGTGACATGTTCCTGATGTTGACTTGCGATCCACCTTGTCACCAGCATAATCAGCATCCGAGAATCCAACCAGATCAAACCTTGAACCCTTTGGATACCATAATCCGAGTGTTGGGGTGTAAGCCAAATATCTAAGAATTTGCTTCGCAACTAACTGATGCGATTCCTTTGGTGCCACTTGGAATCGAGCACACATGCAAACACTAAGCATAATATCTGGCCTAGATGCACATAGGTAACGTAAAGAACCAATCATGGAGCGGTATACCTTTTGATCGAACTCTTTACCATTGTCGTCGGGACCAAGATGATGTTTGGATGGCATTGGCGTCGTGTAACCTTTGCAATCTTGCATTCCGAACTTCTTCAGGCAGTCTTTGAGATATTTTTCTTGAGATATGAAGATGCCATTTCTTTGCTGACAAATTTGAAGACCAAGGAAGAACTTCAGCTCACCCATCATGGACATCTGATATTGCTCTTGCATCATGTATCCAAACTCATCACTGTACTTCTGGTTGGTGCAGCCGAAGATTATGTCATCCACATATATTTGGCACACAAACAGTTCACCATCATATGTCTTCGTGAAGAGTGTGGGATCTAGGGATCCTGGTTTGAAGCCTTTGCTCTTCAGGAAGTCTTTGATTGTATCATACCAAGCGCGAGGAGCGTGTTTGAGGTCATACCGTGCTTTGTTGAGTTTGTACACCATATCAGGATGTTTAGGATCTTCAAAGCCAGGTGGTTGAGCAACATACACTTCTTCTTCAATTTTGCCATTGAGGAAAGCACTTTTCACATCCATTTGATATAGCAAGATGTTGTGGTGATTCGCATAGGTTAGCAGTATGTGAATAGCTTCAAGCCTAGCCACATGAGAAAATATTTCATCAAAGTCAATTCCATCAACTTGAGTATATCCTTGTGCCACTAGACGTGCTTTGTTTCTAATGACTTGACCATGCTCATCTTGCTTGTTCCGATATATCCATTTATTGCCAATAATGTTAAGCTTGCGAGGGTCAGGGCACTTGACAAGTTCCCAAACATTATTCAGCTTGAACTGTTGAAGTTCCTCTTGCATAGCTTGAATCCATTCAGGCTCCATAAAGGCTTCAGCAACTTTCTTGGGTTCAGATATTGATACAAATGAAAAATGCCCACAGAAATTTGCTAACTGTGTTGCTCTTGAGCGAGTAAGCAGACCAGGTGCATTGATGCTATCAATTGTCTTCACAATTTGTACTTCATTTGCAACACGAGGATGAACTGGACGAAGCCCTTGCTCATGTTGATCATTGTCATCATTGGGAGGATCGTCTTCGGTCTGAGCATTGTCTTCAGGTTGGTTTGGTGCAGAAATGCACTACAAGAAATATGTCAACTTATGACCTTCTGTCAGTGACCCTCGAAGAATTGGTCATAAATTTATGACCATTTTAGACCAATTGGTCAAAAGCTGCCTGGGGGCTCTAAATCCTAAACCATAACGACCATTTTGGTCAGAAAGGTCATAATTTCATTAGAGGAAATGGTCGTAAAGCTAGTAGCATTGTCCACTGCCTCATGCCTACCTGATAACGACCAATATAAAATGGTCACTACACTTGAGTTTGAATGAATTAGGATGATTAGGCAGCCACCTCAGCAACCTCGCTTATGTGTCACTGTCTAGGTGTCATTTTTGCTTGAGTTTTAATATTCAACAGACAGACGGGGCACACACTGACAGGAGGGACCCATTTGACAGTTGGGGCCGAGCGCTTAATTCGCCCAAAAAAGATGCACGAGGCGGGACTCGAACCCACGACCTCACGCTTGCTTCGCTCGCATGCTACCGCTAGGCTAGAGAGGGACAGTTGCTCACATCTGGGAGTTTATCTATACATTATATAGAACTACGGCTCTCTCGTATCATTGACAAGTGGGACCTTCCGACCAGGTTTAGCAACACTGACAGGCGGGAACAATTTGACAGGTGGGTGAGCCACTGACAGGCAGGAACAATTTGACAGGTGGGTGAGCGAGCATTTAATTCCCTAAAAAAATGTGCGCTTTAATTCCTAAAAAATGTGCGCTAGCGGGGACTCGAACCCATGACCTGGCGCTCGCTCGCTCATTCGGTACCGCTGGGCTAGAGAGGGCTTGTTGCTAATGTGTGGGTAATTTTCTATATACTATACAAAACCAGGGCTCTCTCGTATCAGTGACAAGTGGGGCCTTCCGACCAGGTGGCGGCGGGTGGCATCGAACAGAGCAACACTTAGCGTTTTTCTAGGTCTTCCGACCAGGTGGCGGCGGGCGGCGGCGGAAGCAACCATTAAGAGTCGCTCGGACGAGGGCGGGGCCAGTGGGCGGCGGGCGGCGGCCGGCGGCCGGCGGGCGGGGGCCGGCGGCCGAAGCAACCAGTAGGGGCCGCTCGCCTTGCCCACGACCTCGCTGCAGGTGACCTCGCCCATGGCCTCGCGGCGGAAGCAACCAGCAGGGGCGGAGGCGGGGGCGGGGGCGGGGCCCATGACAGGAACGGTGACCTTGCCGCTCGCGTCGCCCACGCATGGGGGACTCGCCGCCGCCGAGCATGGGGGAGTCGCCACCGCCGCAAGCAGACCTCGCCCACGTATGCACCCCTCTCCTTCCCCCTCCTCTTCCCCCTCTCCTCTCTGTTGATGTTAATGATTTGATGTAGATTTGTTAGGAGAATCTTCAGAGTGATTTGATGTAGGTTTGTTGTAAGCTTGGAAAAATCTCTTGGAAATGTCATTGATGAATTTGGTAGAAATTGTGAAGACAATTTCTGTTGACGAAATTATTAGGAGAATTGTTGTTGATGAAATTGTTAAGAATTCTTTTGGAATTCAGTCAATTGTTACTGGTAAATTATGTTGTCAGCAATCAATAGAACAGAGCTCGAGTTGGTCTTTCCCTGAAACAGGATACTGGGGTTGATGTAGATTTGATGTTACACCTCTGAAATTTCAGCCTCAAATCCGTGAAAGGACCTGAATATTGATGTAGATTAGATGTAAACTAGGAAAACTCTCATTGATGTAGATTTGATGCAATCTTGGAAATGGCATTCATGTAAACTAACAGTGGTGTTATTGTTGGTGGTTTAACCAAAATAGTTCTTAGTGGCAGCATATATTGTTATTGTTGGTTGTTTAACCACCTCTGTTTTTTGTGAACCATCATGTTTTAGTTAGCTTTTCTTTTCTCCCATGTGAAATCTGTATTTCCATTTGAACTACTTTTTATTGCTCCCATGTGAAATCTGTAAACCATGTGAACTGGACTAAAGTAGTGAGGAATTGGAAATAGCTGAATGTTGTGCTTAGGCAGTTAGCATATAAACTTGGGTGCCTACCTTATTTTCTGGAATTTTAGCTTCCATTACTTCTATCCATTTTCATTAATTAATGTTGATGCACTTAGATTGATTTGCTAAGTTGCAACAATTTGTTGTCTTTGGCAGATGGATAGAAGCTGGATTAGACAAGGAGTTAGAAAGTTTTTGAAAGAACATATGAAAGGAGTTGATGATTTCATGGCATTTGTTCGGGCAAATTTTGCCAACGATGCTCACATTCTTTGCCCATGTTGTGAATGCCTCAACCGTCCAAGAATGGCTGAAGGAAGAGTGGAAGATCATCTGCTTCTTAATGGGATGTCCAGCACATATGATAGATGGATATATCATGGAGAACCTTTAGACAGACAACCTCAACATTTTGAAGCTGATACAGAGGCCCCTCATATGATGGGTGGTGGTGATGCTGGCATTGATTTCATTGAAAAGGTTTTGTGAGATAATGCTGTTTTGGAGGAAGAGGATGGGCATGAAGATGATAGGATTCCTGACCTATTGAAGGATTTGTACGATGCTGAAGATCGTGCTGATGGACAGAAATCGTTGTTTGCTGAGGTGTTAGAGGAGGCGAAGCGCGCAGCTCATGAAGGGGGTAAATTTTCAAGATTTACCTTCACCGTGAAGTTACTCCACATCAAGTCTTTCTGCCGGATTAGCAATGCCGCATTCAACGCAATACTCCGTCTTTTGAGCTTACAATTCCCTGACAGTTGTGTTCCCAGATCTTATGATGAAGCATTGAGCATAATCCGCAGGCTGGGGTTAGGTTATGTGTCAATACATGTGTGCCCAAATAACTGTGTCTTGTTTCGGAAGGATTTAGCAAAGCATGACAACTGTCCAAAATGCAATGCATCTAGGTGGAAAGATGCTGATGGGAAGAAGTCAATACCGGAGAAGGTACTGAGGCACTTTCCCTTGATACCAAGGCTGCAGCGGATATTCATCTCGAAGAAATCATCGCGTGAGGTACAGTGGCACAAGCTGAAGCGGCAACCTGTGGACAATGAGCTGAGCCATCCAGCGGATGGAGAGGCATGGAAAGAGTTTGACCGTATACATTTTGATTTTGCTGCAGATCCAAGGAACATAAAACTTGGCATTGCCACAAGTGGGTTTAATCCGTTTGGGAACATGAGCACGTCTTATAGCATGTGGCCAGTTTTTGTGGTGCCGTACAACCTGCCACCATGGGCATGCATGGATCAGTCCAACTTCATGATGTCATTGCTTATCCCGGGTCTAGATTCTCCAGGAAAGGATTTTGATGTCTTTATGGAGCCCCTCGTAGAAGAACTGCTCCAGCTCTGGACTGGTGTACCTACATACGATGCCTTGAGTCCGGAAGAAAAGTTCAATCTACGTGCTGCGATCATATGGTCCATCCATGATTTCCCGGCTCTGCACACTCTGTCTGGGAAGATCACAGCGGGTTATCAGGCTTGTGTCCATTGTGACAAAGACCCTTGCTCAAAGAGAATAAGGAGCAAGATATGCTATATTGGGCACAGCCGCTTTCTTCCCCGAAACCACCGCTTGCGAAGAAGCAAAGATTTTAATGGTGAGAATGAAACCCGTGACAAGCCAGCTGAATTCACTAAAGAAGAGCTGGAGCAGCAACTTGAAAAGGTGAAAGATGTGAGACCAGGAAAGCTGGCGAAGAAAAGAAAGCGTGAGGAAGGTCAATGTTGGGACCGGAGGTCTTGTTTGTGGGACCTGCCATACTGGGCTGATCTGAAATTAAGGCATAATCTCGATGTAATGCACATTGAGAAAAACATATGCGAGAATCTGCTAGGGACATTTCTGAACATTGAAGGGAAGACAAAGGACACGGTTAGTTCTAGGCTTGATTTGGAGGACATGGGCATAAGAGAAGATTTGCATCTACAGCACAATGAAGATGAAGATTCATTTGAAATTCCACGAGCATCGTATACAATGAATACTTGGACACGATTCGCAAAGTGGTGATGTCTCTGTTTTCAACCATGGTGTGAACTTTCTTGGAGCCTCACAATACTTGGAGGCTGGTGATGAGTATGACAAGATGGTTTGGTTTGTGCTCAGCAATTGTGCCGAGGTTCTACCATATATCGAGTACGTTATATCGTGTGCACTCATTATATATATATATATTTTGCTTTGGTTGGCATTGTAGGAAATGCAAGGAAGAGTTAAATCAGGAAGAAAGCAATATCAATGTTGATAAAAGGGTTGCCAAGGTGTTTGCTAATTGGTTTAAGAATCATGTGAGATCTTTAGCCACATGTTTTATGTTTTCTGTGTTATTCACCCATTGTTAAATACCATTGTTTGCTAAATGGTTTATTTGTGCAGATTGGAAAGTTGCATGAGGAGAAGAAGGCCAGTGATGATCTATTTGCTTTGGCATGCTTACCGGATAAGCGAGTGAGAGTGTATTCAGCATGCATTGCTGACGGTGTCCGGTACCACACCGTTGACCGCGAGGAAAAAAGGAAGACACAGAATAGTGGAATCATCACTGAGGGGTCACATGATGGTGAGATCATTGACTTCTATGGTCAGTTGAGAAGCATCGTAGAGTTGCAGTACAACTCTAGTGGAGGCATCCATCGCTCGGTTGTCTTATTTCGCTGTGACTGGTTTGAGCTTTGTAGCAAGAAGAGGAGAGACTCTTTTGTCAAATATGATGGCCACTTCAAAAGCATCAACACTGCAAGGTGCTGGTATAAGAGTGATCCCTTTATTCTAACAACACAAGCAACAATGGTGTTTTATCTGCCAAACACTCTTTTGCACGGAAAATGGCGAGTTGTCCAAAACTTTCAGCACAGACACTTGTGGAGTGTGACTGAAACTGAAGTGGAAAAGGGCCCCGGTGATGGTGGACTAACATACCAAGATGATGACTCTACGGAAGTTCCGTTGCAAGCTGATGATGACTCTATGGAAGTTCCGGTGCAAAGCAGAGTGCGAAGGGACCGGGAATGTGTGATCGTTGGTGCAGCAACAGTTGAAGGCATCAAGAAAAGAAGAAAGGTGGTAGAGGATGGACATGAAAGCGAGGATGAGGAAAACCGGACTGATCATACTATGCTGCAATATTGTAGTGATGATGAGGAAAACAGGAGTGGGCATAGAGTTCCTTGTTTTCGTATCGACGACGATGAGTAGCGAATGGACATGAAGGTAAATTTGGTCTCCTTGGTGATCCTTTTAACTCTCTGTAGTTTTCCTTCTTGTGCATATGCATGGTGATCCTGATGTACTGTAGTGGTGTGGTCTTATAAATTTGGTCTTTTATCTCCAGGTAGCAAAATGCTTGAAGATCCTGATGGCTGTAGTGGTGTGATCCTGATGGCTGTAGTGGTGTGGTCTTATAGCATGGAGCTGATGGCAAAATGAAGTTGTGCTCAGAATGTTGTCAAAATGTTGTCCAGTTTTTGTGATCATGTAGTTTTTGTGATGGCAAAGCTGATGGCTGTAGTTTTTGAACTGAAGTGGATGATGTCTGGTTTTTCTTCAACTAAATTTTAACTGAATTTTGCACTATTTTAACCCATTTCATTGTGAGCAAAATGATATGCGCCAGCGGGGACTCGAACCCACGACCATACGCTTGTTTCACTATGTTTCTAGCACTGGGCTAGGAAGAGGTTGCTGGTTTTGTACTCTATGCCCAGCCTTTTCAATGTATCAAACAACTCGCTGACAATTGGGCCCGCTCCTCCTCCTATCCACTCTTTTCCCCACTCCCCCTCTCCACTCCTCCTATCCACTCGACCCGCTGCTCCTCTCCGCCGCCACCGGCTTCTTCCTCTCTCCGTCGCCGACTCTCCATCACCGTGGGTATGAATCCGCTTCCTCTTCCTCTTCCTATCTACTGTTATGATAGATTAGGGTTCTTGTCGCCGGATGAGGGTTTGATTAGGATGTTTTTTAGGGTGACGGCGACGCCTCCCCGGCGCCTCTGCTGGTCCGACGCCTCCCGCGCAGCTTGCCCTACGCCGCCGGCGACCACTTCTTCTCGGACTCCGCCGCGGTAAGCCATCCGCTTCATATCCTCTCTCCTTTCTCTTCTGCTCTAGGGTTTGAGAATCTAGTATTTGTTATGCATACTAGGCATCTATTGGTGGATTTAGGCATATTGTTCTTGGTGGATTTAGTATGCTCTGTTGGTGGATCTAGTATGAACTGCATTTGTACAGTAGTTAATTCTCTTAAGATAAGTTGTAATGCATGTTTGTCCTTGGGTGTATCTGGCATATTCTGAATATTAAGTGGAAAAGAAGCTTGTCTCTGTACACATTGTTGTTTCTTTTGCCTAGAATCATGGGATGTGGTCTCTGAATTTTTTTTGTGGAATTCTGTATGGTTTATTTTGACGATCAAGAGATGAATACCAAAGCATGTTGGATGCTGCTAGTTTTATCTTGAGAAACTGGAGGCATCATAAAAATTCTGTATGGTTCTATTGATGATGCATGAAGTATTTCCTGCTATAATTTTCTTCAGTCACACTGTTGTTTTGCTGTGCTTGATAAACCTGAGACTTCTTTCTTGTGTAATATTGAAACTGTTGTTTTGCTGTACACTATTGGTCCATTTATAATAGATATGGTTCTGGTCAATTTATATTAGATATGGTTCTGGTCAATTTATAGTAGATTTTAGTGTTGTTGCTGTTGGTGGTCACCTGATGATGTTGATGTTGCTGTTGATGTTGATGTGCTTGTTTTAGTGTTAGTTTACTATGCTATTGATGTTGATGTGCTTGTTTAATTTACAATGCTGCTTTTCAGATAAGTGAGATGGCTGGCTTGGAAGGTTTCGAGTTCTTCGAGATCATAATTGAGAAATCTTGCAGTAGGAAGGTATGTTTATCATCACTCATTTCTTTATCATCACTCTGCTGTCTAGTGCTTCATTGCCACAATTAACCACTGCTTGACCCTCGCTGCAGAGGCTGCCTGACAAGTTTGCGAAGATGCTCGCCGGTCGTGAGCCCCACAAAGTGAAGCTGCGGGAGGCCGGCAGCGGGCTTCACAGGCTGTGGGAAGTGTTGGTGGTGTTTGATGGTGAAGGCCACATGTACCTAGGGCCCGACTGGGAGCATTTCGCCCGCGCCCATGAGCTACAGCTCGGGTACTTCCTTGTCTTCCGCTACGACGGTGACGCCATGTTCACCATGAAGATGTTCGACAACACCATGTGCCACATGTACTACCAGCTCTCTGCCTCTCTTCTTCCTGTCCTTTTGGCTTCCTCTACCTGCACGACGACAATACCATGTTCACACTTTGTTGCATTTGGCCAGGCAATGGGAGCTGCAGCGGGGATGACGAGGAGCAGAGCGGGGATGACGACGAGGTGCAGAGCGGGGATGACGAGTAGAGCGGGGATGAGAGGAGCAGCCTATTCTGGCTGACGACGAACATGCTATGGTGGTGGCTGACGACGACCCTGCTATGGTGGTGGCGGATGACGACCTTGCTATGGTGGTGGCGGACGACGACCTTGCTATGGTGGTGGCGGACGACGACCTTGCTATGGTGGTGGCGGACGACGACCTCGCGATGGTTGCGGCGCCTGCAATCCCACACCTTGGCGACAGGACCATGCCAATTGTGGTAGAGGAGTACATCCGCGTTGGGATTCGCCACTCTGAGCGCATCAGGTTGATGAAGGAGAAGAAGGAGGAGTGAAGATGTTAAGAAGGTGTTCAGCATGTTAGGTTTAAGCTTGTTAGTGTAATATGAACATGTCAATGTTAAGTATGTCAGGTTTAATTTTGTGCATGCTCATGGATGCTGTATGATAGTGTCATCTAAACAAGTCATGTTTTTAACAATGAATATTCAGTTTGGTAATTGATGGGAATTGAAATTTTTTATGCATGCTCATGGATGAAAGATAAAATTATGGGTTTTTGTGCATGCTCCTGTATGAAACAATATAAGTTTCATTTTTTGAATGCTAAAAACATGACTCAAACCCTAGCCACGGACGACCGCCGTGACTAAATCCGCCGGTTTTTGAAAACACTGTAAAATTCAAAAACCGTTTTTCATTTTTTTGAATGCAAAAGACATGCGTTTTTCATGAAGCGGCTACAAGGAGGGGCACCCCAAACGGCGCCATTCCATGTCTATCTCAAAGTAGACCCTATTTTACGGATGGTCGCCAAAAAGCATGCATTTCCGACCCTCATAGCTACTCCCGGCAATTCGGACCACCTTCGGCCGATTCAGCTGGAACCGGCTGGAATTTGAACTGCGGGTCCTCCATAGCTTGCCCGTTATTTTCACTAAAAATGCTTTTTATCTTCACAGGTAGGCATTTCATCACAGAATCGACAACAGATTTGCACGGCTCAAACCCTAGCCACGGACGGCCGCCGCGACGAAATCGGCCGGTTTTTGAAAACACCGTAAAAAATTCAAAAAAATGGGAGACCTCCGCGTCACATCATCAAATGTGGCCTACCAACTAGCAAAAATACTAAACTTGCAATATCGGCGTTTTCTTGAAAAAGTGTTCTCAAAAACGACCTACCATGAACAAAGATTCATGCCTTTCAAGCCAAACTAGCAATGATATGGCCGCATCCATTGAATAGTTTCTGATAATATGCCCAAATTGGGTGCATGCCTCCGTCTTGTGATGGCAAACAATGCTGCCAAAGCGAGGTTCCAACTTGTTTAACAAAAAAACCGTTTTTCATTTTTTGAATGCAAAAGACATGCATTTTTCGTGAAGCGGCTACCAGGAGGGGCACCCCAAACGGCGCCATTCCATGTCTATCTCAAAGTAGACCCTATTTTATGGACGGTCTCCAAAAAGCATGCATTTCCGACCCTCGTAGCTACTCCCGGCAATTCGGACCACCTTAGGCCGATTCAGCTGGAACCGGCTGGAATTTGAACTGCGGGTCCTCCATAGCTTGCCCGTTATTTTTACTAAAAATGCTTTTTATCTTCACAGGTAGGCATTTCATCACAGAATCGACAACAGATTTGCACGGCTCAAACCCTAGCCACGGACGGCCGCCGCGACGAAATCGGCCGGTTTTTGAAAACACCGTGAAAAATTCAAAAAAATTCAAAAAAATGGGAGACCTCCGCGTCACATCATCAAATGTGGCCTACCAACTAGCAAAAATACTAAACTTGCAATACCGGCGTTTTCTTGAAAAAGTGTTCTCAAAAACGACCTACCATGAACAAAGATTCATGCCTTTCAAGCCAAACTAGCAATGATATGGCCGCATCCGTTGAATAGTTTCTGATAATATGCCCAAATTGGGCGCATGGCTCCGTCTTGTGATGGCAAACAATGCTGCCAAAGCGAGGTTCCAACTTGTTTAATAAAAAAAACCGTTTTTCATTTTTTGAATGCAAAAGACATGCTTTTTTCGTGAAGCGGCTACAAGGAGGGGCACCCCAAACGGCGCCATTCCATGTCTATCTCAAAGTAGACCCTATTTTACGGACGGTCGCCAAAAAGCATGCATTTCCGACCCTCGTAGCTACTCCCGGTAATTCGGACCACCTTCGGCCGATTCAGCTGGAACCGGCTGGAATTTGAACTGCGGGTCCTCCATAGCTTGCCCGTTATTTTCACTAAAAATGCTTTTTATCTTCACAGGTAGGCATTTCATCACAGAATCGACAACAGATTTGCACGGCTCAAACCCTAGCCACGGACGGCCGCCGCGACGAAATCGGCCGGTTTTTGAAAACATCGTAAAAAATTCAAAAAAATTCAAAAAAATGGGAGACCTCCGCGTCACATCATCAAATGTGGCCTACCAACTAGCAAAAATATTAAACTTGCAATACCGGCGTTTTCTTGAAAAAGTGTTCTAAAAAACGACCTACCATGAATGAAGATTCATGCCTTTCAAGCCAAACTAGCAATGATATGGCCGCATCCATTGAATAGTTTCTGATAATATGCCCAAATTGGGCGCATGCCTCCATCTTGTGATGGCAAACAATGCTGCCAAAGCGAGGTTCCAACTTGTTTAACAAAAAAACCGTTTTTCATTTTTTGAATGCAAAAGACATGCGTTTTTCGTGAAGCGGCTACAAGGAGGGGCACCCGAAACAGCGCCATTCCATGTCTATCTCAAAGTAGACCCTATTTTACGGACGGTCGCCAAAAAGCATGCATTTCCGACCCTCGTAGCTACTCCCGGCAATTCGGACCACCTTCGGCCGATTCAGCTGGAACCGGCTGGAATTTGAACTGCGAGTCCTCCATAGCTTACCCGTTATTTTCACTAAAAATTCTTTTTATCTTCACAGGTAGGCATTTCATCACAGAATCGACAACAGATTTGCACGGCTCAAACCCTAGCCATGGACGGCCGCCGCGACGAAATCGGCCGGTTTTTGAAAACACCGTAAAAAATTCAAAAAAATTCAAAAAAATGGGAGACCTCCGCGTCACATCATCAAATGTGGCCTACCAACTAGCAAAAATACTAAACTTGCAATACCGGCGTTTTCTTGAGCTACTCGATATGATTTTAACCATGATTTCTACAAAGTTTACAAAAAAAACCCTATTTTTTTCTACACCCAAACCCAAAAGGATTTCCCTCCACCAAAATTTCCCTCTCCCAAAATTTCCCTCCACTCCCTCCACTCCCTCTCCCACTACCAGGCGGGACCCACCACTCCCTCTCCCACTAACACGCGGGATCCCCTCCCCTCCCCTCCCAAAATTTCACCATTCCCCTCCCCTCTCCCCGAGCCGCCCCGCCGACGACCACTCCCTCCCCTGCTCCGTGCCGCCCCGCCACGCCGCACCATGGTGCGCCGCCCACCCCGACGACGAATCCACCCTTTCTCTCCCCTCGACGACGGTTGCTACATCGACGGCTACATCAACGATAGTGAGTACATCGGCGACGGTGGCTACATCATCCACATCATCAACGATCGACGACGGCGACAGGTACCCCTCTCCTCTCCCCTCTCCCCCTAGGGTTCGGTAGATCCCCCTCCTGGTCGACTTAGGGTTAGGATTCGGTCGATCTAGGGTTAGGATTCGGTCAATCTAGGGTTAGGATTCGGTTGATCTACGAGCTCCTGGTGGTTCTTGTTCATGTTCATTGGACAAGTTGTTCATGTTCATCGAGCTCCTGGTTCTTGTTCTTGTTCATGTCGATCTAGGGCTAGGATACATTTTCTTGTCGATCTAGGGTTAGGATTCGCGCGTCGGCTCCTCCCTCCCTGCTCGAACCCTACTGATCCAGAACGTGCTCGCCAGATTCACTCATGGTGCTTGGCTTGGGTCATAGTTGGTTACGTTGCATGCATGTCCTTGTGCACTTGTAGTGTTTGATCCCCCTCATGGTTTAGGGTTCTTGTTGATGGAGAGGAAGTGCATGATTTTAGGGGATGGGGATGGATGAGGAGGTGGATGAGGTTTGAGGAAGACCTCCCTCTGGTTCATGGTTCATGTTGCACTGATGTTCATGGTTCATGGATGAGGAGGTGGATCAGGTTTAGGGGATGAGGTGTATGATTTAATTACTTGGCTTGTATCAGTAGCACTTGGACAAGGTGCCCCTCAGGGCCTCTCATGCTACCCATTCCTGTTGTTTTGAGGTTATGGGTGGGTTTGCTTGTATTGGTTTGGTTATATTGTGCTTGTGCGTTGGTTTGGTTCGTGGCGTGTTTACCGCTCTTGTGAGCGGGGCGCTGTGTCACTCATGTTTCTGAACCTGGTGTTTATGTCGTATCTCTCTGATGAGATGTATGGCCAAGTGAATGTTTTCATCATCACGATTCACCCCTATGAAACCAGTAGTTTATTTCCCTTTGATTTCATCGAAAATGATGCCTTGTGCTGGCCCAAGATGTTGTAATATCGTTCTATGGCTGCCCATTATCTGTCCTTTTTTTGCGGGTATGGCGTTCTTTCTGTACTCAAACACAAAAGAAATTTGTGTTAAGTAGAAGGTGTTGTGTTCAGTCACCAAGCTATAGTGGAATTACATGATTCAGATGAGCATTTCTTTATCAGCATAGAGGCCGTCCCGTGTGGCCCTCTCGCCTTTTTTTGTTGTTGTTGTTGTTGCAAAGACCGGGAACTTTATTGAGCAGTTGAGAGTATTTTTTTCATCTGCTTTTGTACTTCTGCAAGTACTGTTGTTTCATGCTTTACTAGTGGAAACATCTAGTTGTTTTGAAGGTCCTCATGATATACTCGTCTAGCTTGCTGTCAGACTGTCTAAGCATGTGTACATGACACTAATTCACTAGTTCATGTTGCTTGCTTGCTAACATACATGTTGCTTGCAAGCATACATGCTTAATTAGGGTTTCCATTAGCAGTACTTGCTTGTATCAGTAGCACATAGAGAAGAAGCTACTTGCTTTCTTATTAATTAGGGTTTGTATCAATAGTATTTGCTTGCTTCTTTTCAATTTCCTTCAATGCTTGCTTGTTTCTATTAGTAGCACTTTGCTTGCTTGCTTGTTTAGTGTACATATATTTCCACTGTACATGCATGCTTGTTTAGTGCACTTACATGTTTGCTTAATTAATAACAGTACATCACTGTATGTGCATGATGGTCCAAATGCTTTCCTTTATTGATACAAGTGCATCATTTTACTTTATCCCTGTTGTATCTGATTGTTGTTTATTCTATTTTGCAACCACCACCTCAAGATCATCCATGGCAAGGAGGACAAGGTCAAGCATGAGGCCAACCATTGGTATGCAACTTGCTCCTTGTGGTTATACTATCAGTTTCATAAAATCTGTGTCTTAATATGCTAAGTGAAATGTATTGCTGCAATCTGAATAAGCTGGCTTAATTGTGCCTGTGTGCTGTTAGTCTTCCTTACCTGAATAACTAGGATTAAATGATAATAAAATTTCATAAGATATGTTTGGCTGCCTGTCCATGCATTCCAAACATTCACCTAATAGTTACGTTTCCTTTATCATGCAAAGAAGAGCCTCTCACCGAGTACGAGAAGGTTAGGGCTAAAAATATCATGAGGAACAATCGGATGTTCCAGTCCCTTGGCATCGATGCAATAGCGTCGATGATTAGGAAAACAAATGGTATACAAGAAGGTAGAAGTGATGAGGTTCAAGAGGGTAGTGGAGTTATCAATGATGACCCAGAGTACAATCCTAAGGAGGATGAAGTTATTGATGGAGAGGAAGTGGATGATGTTGTAGTCAACAAGATTGTTAAGGTGCAAACTATGTCTTGCTTGGAGGGTTGGGGTTCTGTTATTCTATGTTATTCCTTGTGCTTACATATTTATCTTGTGATCTGATGCTTTTTTCCGTGCTGTTCATGCGAGGCACTGAAGGAATCTAGGACGAAGAGGCCTGGTGTTAAGAAGACAGTCAGCAAGAAGAACAAGAGCTCAGAAACATCTGCTGCAATGCCTCCAGGAATGGTGATGGCCCCAGCTCCAGGACAAAAAAAGAGGATCCTGGAACCCGATGAACCTGCCCTTGATAGAGCCACAAGGCAGAAAGCAAGGATCGCGACTGCGACGGACCATCAGGAAAGTATGTTGCGCATGGACTCTCAGACCTCGGTGCAAACGGGTGATGAGTTGCCGCCCATGGATGAAGGAACCACTCTCAGCATGGATGGAAGTGGCACTGTCTGCCTACATGAAGCAGGAACCATCTGCATTGATGAAGCAGGCATTGTCCACACAGACCTCAGCCCTGTTGCACCTTCTATTGACAGGAACGTTGTCATCAATGAAGAAGAACAGCAGCTTGTGCTTCAATCAGGCAAGTTGACCTTTGCAATGCTATCTTTTACTAGTGCATTTTCCAAATGGAATGATCATGTATGCTTTTGTCGATTCCTGCATTTGTCAATTTCTATTCTAATTTATGAGTTCAGATTCATTTTCAGATGCAATGAATCCCAAGACTAGACTTAGAAAGGGCAAAGGGCTAGAGAGGATCACCAAGTCGCTTGGTAGCAAGGTGCCTATCCAAATTGCCGAAGGGATGATTTGTCCAGAGAAGCCTCTACAGGCAGCAAAGCTTGCTTCTGAGTGTGGACTCGTTGCAAAAAGCCATCTTCCGGTTCTTCCTCACTTCAAGCTATACAAAAAAGTGCTAGTATATTGGAGAACTACGTTGGGAAAGTTGCTGTAAGCTACTTGTTTCATAGTTAATGTGCTATCTATTTTCTGTTACACCTATGCATGATCACTAATATTGTTCCTACCTTGTTTGCTATCTTGGTAGGCAAATTTTGAGATGAACACGGACTGGGAGACCATCAAGACCTCGTGCAAAGATATTCTGCAGAAATATTCAAAGAATAGACGCCATCAGATCAAGAAGAAGTATTTTGATACCGTAGCCGCAAATAAAGTTAGCATTAAGTGTCCGGTGCCCGATCTAACGGATGGTGAATGGCAAGCTCTGGTGGAGATGTGGTCTACCCCAAGACACAAGGTTTGTCTCAGCTTTGTTTGATGCTTTATGTTCTGCACATGATATGCTAGTGCTAGATCATGCTGACAGTGTGCTTTTTTGTAGGGAACCTGTGTGTCGAACAAGATGAATCGAGAAAAAGTCGTGTACAATCACAGAACTGGTTCCAGGCACTACACAGCACACATTTTTGCCACTGTGAGAACTCTTCTCTAGAGACCTTACCGTTTGATCCTCATTGAATAACATTTCTGATTATTGCTGAATAACATTTTGATTTTTGTTGAAAAACATTTCAGAAAGAAGAGCGTAAGGGTGAGGAGCTGTCTGCGATTGACTTGTTTAAGGCCACCCACAACAGCAAGAAGCACGGGTTTTCGGAGCCAGTCAAGACTGCTATAGTAAGTCACTCCATGCTTTTCCCTGTTTGATTCACAGCCAGCTTTGATGCTTTGATGATTTGATGTTGTTTGATTCGGACCAGTCAAGAACACACGCTATGTTCCATGCTTTGATGTTGTTTGATAGTTCAACAAATATATCAGAACTTGCTGTAGCTATTTGATGCATTTTTTATGATATGATGAAATTTGATCTGCATGTTAGTTTGATGATCGGCTCACTCGGGAAGCCATCTTATATAGAACCACCATTCTAGGCTTAATGAAGTGATCATATTGTTCCAATTGCATGTCTCCAGGTCACTAGGCATCATCTTCTTGTATAGATTTTGTGTGCTGGTTTGGTTATTTCAAATAATCCATTTGTGTGCTGGTTTGGTTTCTCTTGCTTGGTTTGGTTTGCTAAATGTGAAATAGATCTCCCACTAATGCCAATCATTTTCCTCCATATGCTAGCTTGAGATGGAAAAAATGAAGGACGCGCCGGTACCAGAAGGTGAAGAGCCAAAGTCTGCTGTTGAAATTGTCGAGCAAGTCCTCAAGACCGAAGTCAAGCAAAGCACATTCCTCAGGAATGTTGGGCTCCAGTCATCTAGGAACAACTCCGGCAAAGTTGCTGCTCATGTTTGTGACCTTGAGCAGAAGCTGGAGAGGTCCGAGCTTCAAGCTGAACTGGTGCAAGAAGAATTGGCGGCAATCAAGATGAAGGCGGAAGAATCTGAAGCTGCACGCGACAAGGAACTTGAGCTTCTGCGCAAGAAGTCTCAAGAACAGGAAGAGAAGTTAGCCCACTTGATGGCTCTCTTTGGAGCTAAGGTAGTTTGATGGCTGTGCTATGAACCTCTTTGTCTTTGAGCTAAGGTAGTTGTTGCATTTTGAACCTGGGAGCTGTTGCATTTTGTTGCATTTTGCTGTTTAAACGGGTTATGTGATCACTTGTGAACCTGGGCCTTTCTGTGAAGTTATGTGATCTTGTGAACCTGGATCACTTGTGGATCATTTTGTTTATTTTCTGTGAAGTTATGTGGATCACTTGTGGATCACTTGTGCACCTGGGCTTGTGGATCACTTGTGGATCACTAGTGCACCTGGGCCTTTATGTCTATAGTTATGCAAAATGAGAACCTGGGCTCTAAAAAGGCCAAGGCCCACACAAGAATTAGACCAAAAAGGCTTGGGCCTAAAAAGAGAAATGACTGTAAGAAAAAAATTATAAAAAGGCT
This sequence comes from Triticum dicoccoides, assembly GCF_002162155.2. Classification (NCBI taxonomy): domain Eukaryota; kingdom Viridiplantae; phylum Streptophyta; class Magnoliopsida; order Poales; family Poaceae; genus Triticum; species Triticum dicoccoides. The sequence goes on along the minus strand of NC_041389.1, from coordinate 685,654,317 downwards.
GCATAACAGAAAATAAAAAGGCCAAGGCCCAAATTCGAACTAGACTAAAAAGGCTGTGGCCCAAAACAATAGTGGAATATAAAAAAATCATCAGAAAAAGGCTCCATTCCCAGAAATTAAAAGGCCAAATTATTGGGCCAGGCCCATGCAGATAAGCAAAATAAAGAGAAAAAAATTAAAATTAAATGGGCTGAATTATTGGGCTTGGCCCATCAAGACGGCTGAAATGGACCTGGCTGATTCTATTTTACGACCTTTTCATTTGGTCGTAAGTCTGCCACGTCAGCTTGCCACGGTGGATCTGACGTGGTGTGGTCGGATTGCTAGTGACCAAAATAGTTGGTCGTTAAATCTACGACCTTTTTTTTGGTCGTAAACATTTGCGACGATTCCAGAAGAAAGGTCGCTATAGTCAGTTTATGACGGCCAGCTTTTGACCTTATGTTTTTGGTCACAAAAAGGTCACAAATGGAAATTTGTGACCATTCAGTGACCAATAGTGGTGGTCACAAGTTGACATATTTCTTGTAGTGATGATAAGTTCCTCTTCAGGTTGTGCTTCAAAGGGCATGATTTCACCAGTTCCCATCAGCTTGATAGATTCACTGGAGGGAGCTTCATCTAGTGTGCTTGGCAGGAGCTCTCGTTGTGAACCATTTGTTTCATCAAATTGCACATCCACTGTTTCTATGATTTTGTAGTGGAAGAGGTTGAAGACTCTGTAAGAGTGCGAATCCTTTCCATAGCCAAGCATGAAGCCTTCGTGAGCTTTGGGTTCAAATTTTGACTTGTGATGGGGATCCTTGATCCAGCATCTAGCACCAAAAACTCTGAAGTAGCTGACATTTGGCTTCTTTCTAGTAAGGAGCTCATAGGATGTTTTGCCCAGAAGCTTGTGGATGTAGACATGGTTGATGATGTGACAAGTTGTATCAATAGCTTCAGGCCATAACTTTCTTGGTGTCTTGTACTCGTCGAGCATTGTTCGATCCATCTCAATGAGGGTTCTGTTCTTGCGCTCAACAATGCCATTTTGCTGAGGTGTGTATGGAGCAGAAAATTCATGAGTGATTCCCATTGTATCCAGATAAAGATCAAGCCCGGTGTTCTTGAATTCAGTGCCGTTATCACTTCTGATATGCTTGATATTGACGCCATAATTGTTCATTGCTCGATTGGCGAATCGTCTGAAAACATCTTGTACTTCAGTCTTGTAGAGAATTATGTGCACCCATGTGTATCTTGAGTAGTCATCAACAATAACGATGCCATAGAGACACGCCGTTGTTGTGAGGGTGGAGTAGTGAGTAGGACCAAATAAGTCCATGTACAACAGCTCGAAGGGTTGAGATGTTGTCATTATAGTCTTCGAGGGGTGCTTGGCCCTCGTCATCTTTCCAGCTTCACAGGCACCACACAAATGATCTTTCTTGAACTTCACACCTTCGATGCCTATGACATGCTTCTTCTTGACGAGAGTGTGTAAGTTCCTCATGCCAGCATGCCCCAACCTTCGATGCCAAAGCCAGCATTCTGAAGCTTTTGCAAGAATACATACGGCAAGCTGTGGACCTGCTGAGAAATCTACCATGTATAGATCACCTTTCCTATACCCTTCAAAGACTAGAGACTTGTCAGATTCCATTAGTACAAGGCAACGATATTTTCCAAATATCACAATCATGTTTAAGTCACAAAGCATTGAGACAGACATTAAGTTGAATCCAAGGGATTCAACAAGCATCACTTTATCCATGTGTTGATCCTTTGAGATTGCAACTCTACCTAGACCCAATACCTTGCCTTTACCAGTGTCAGCAAATGTGATTTGACTCTTGTCGGATGGACGTAAGGTTGAGTCCATGAGAAGACTTCGATCACCAGTCATATGATTAGTGCATCCGCTGTCCATAATCCATTCTGAAGCACGAGGTGTCATACCCTACAGTGCAGTTAGGAGGATAGGCTTCACAAGGTATGTTGTGAAGCATAAGCAGTTGATGCACACTTGGATTATCACAGCATAGATGAAAGTTAGCACACAGTATGACAGGTAAGAGATTCATATGTGGAATACATAGTAAGTCATTTTATCATGCGTCCCTTTGTGTTTTAGGTCCCCAGCAATTATATCGGACGCCTTTGATTGCTGGCTGGAGACCATGTTCTGCAAAAGAGAGTTAGTTCTTCTTCACCACCCACATCTTCAGGGGTGGCTTAGAAGCAATGAGTCTAAGTGCAGCATCTGAGAATTTCGGCTTTGGAGCCCTAGAAAATAGCCTTGCAGGAGATGAATGATACTCATGTGAATAAGCATAAAAGTTCTTAGTCCTATGGACATAGCGGTTTGAAGACACACGCTCATATTCATAAGTTTGAGCACGATTTCCCTGCAAAACATTGGTGTCAGGGTGACTCAAGTGAGTCCTGTTTCCGTATGAAGCCGTTGGACCACGTGACTCCTTTGGTCTGGGGTTTGTCTTCTTCCCTGGTGGTGTCATGACAACATTCACAGGAAGATTCTGAAGACAGCTTTTGGGAACCCAGATCTTCTTCATTGGCGGTCCATTCCTGCAGTTAGTACCAATATACCTGGAAAAACTTCACCGTTCTAATTTTTGAACAGTTTATAGTTTGCATCAAAGGATTCATCAGTGATAATAGGATTAGCACAGGTAAAACCAGATAAAGTGGATGGATCCATTGAAGGTTCCTTTGCAGCAACCCATGTGGTTTTGGGATACTGCTCAGGCTTCCAGTAGGAACCATCAGCATTCATTTTCCTCTCGAACCCAACACCCTCTTTCCTAGGGTTTCAGTTCAGAATCTGCTTTTTGAGGACATCACAAAGTGTCTGATGCCCTTTCACACTTTTGTACATCGCTGTTTCAAGCAATGTCTTCAACCTAGCATTTTCATCAGCAATAGTAGTGGTATCCTCAGCAGAGGGGTTAGTTACCACATCAGTAGTTGAAGACATAGCAACAAAGGCAGCAGTGGAACATTCAGCAACAAAGGCATCGTTATCACGCTCAATGTATTTTAAGCATGGTGGTTCAAATCCTTCCTGTGTAACGCTGATTTGGTGAGCAAGTAATGAATCGTGCTTCTTCAGAAGAGCTTCATAATCCACTCTTATCTTTTCAAGATCTTGCTCTCTTTGAGGACATTCAAAAGAAAGTTTCTCATGATCAGATAAGAGAGCATTATGTTGATCTTGAAGGGCGTCAAACTTGGAATGCAGTCTCTGAAGACTCTCAGCCAAAGCTTTTGACTGATCCATTTCTTTGCCCAACATATCATCGCTCTTACTAAGCATGTTTTGAATCTTTTCCAAAGCTCTTTGCTGTTTAGTGGCAAGGGAAGCAAGTTTGACATAGTTGGGGCCAAATTCATCACCTGATTCATCATCACCAGTTTCAAAGAGATAGCATTCAGTTACCTTAGCACCCCCTGCCATGAGGCATGGTGAAGATGAGGACGATTCAGGTGGAAAGGTCATATCTTTAAGAGACTCCTTATAGTCATCATGCCAAGGATCATGACGATTAAGATGACTTTCATAGACTTCAGAAAGCCGGTCCCAGATTAGCTTCGTGTGATTGAGGTGCATGACGTTCCTGAACTGATTTCGGAACAGGCAGGAGCAGATGACATCCTTCGCTGTGAGGTTCAGTATAGTGTACTTGCGAATGTCATCAGCCTCCACCATCTTGCATAGATCGGTAAGACCAATCTCAGTGACGGTCCACAGTTCGCTGTCCATAGCCATGAGTCGCTTCTTCATCATGGCTTTCCACCGAGGATATTCATGACCGTCAAAGGTGGGGCAAGATACATTCCTCAATCCTGCAGTCGACATAGCTAAACTCCAGGTGGTTAAACCGAATCACACAGAACAAGGGAGTACCTTGCTCTGATACCAATTGAAAGTGCTAGTTATCGACTAGAGGGGGGGTGAATAGGTGATTTTTATCAAAGTCTACAAAACATGGTAGTTTCGAAGACAAACAATAGAAATGACCTAATTGATATGCAGCGGAAGATAAACTACACAAAGCAAGCCATAGTCAAGTATGCAATAGTGATAACGTACGAAGATTAATAGCAGCTAGGTAGTAAGGATCAGGATGGAAGATAGTATGAAGCCAATCAACAATAGTAGTCAAACATTGAAGTCAAACAGATAAGACAGATAAGCAATGACTTCACGAAGACAAACTCAAAGTAAAGGAGGGAAGGGATAGAACCAGTCACTTGTTGAAGACACATGATTTGTTGGATCAGTTCCAGTTGCTGTGACAACTATACATCTGGTTAGGGAGGCTGAGATTCAACTCAAAACACCGTGTCTTCACCTTATTCCCCTTGAGCTAAGGACACCTAGTCCTCGCCCAATCACTCTGGTAAGTCTTCAAGGTAGACTTCCGAACCTTCACAGACTTCGTTCACCCGGCAATCCACAACGACTCTTGGATGCTCCGAACGCGACGCCTAACCGGCTAGAGGATACAGAGTCCTCAAGTGTAATAAGTCTTCAGGTCATCACACAGACAGAAATACTTCAGTGATGCCTAACACTCTTTGGCTCTGGGTGTTTAGGCTTTGTCCTCGCAAGGATTTCTCTCTCAAAGGCTTCGAGGTGGGTTGCTCTCAAAACGACAAAAGCCGTAAACTAACTCTGAGCAGCCACAAATTTATGGTGTAGGGGGTGGGCTATTTACAGCCACAAGGCAACCTGACCTGATATTTCCGAAATGACCCTGGGTCACTAAGGAACTAACACGTGTTCCAACGGTCAGATTTCAAACACACACGGCAACTTTACTTGGGCTACAAGCAAAGCTGACTCATCCAGCTCTGGATAAGATATGCTCTCATTGTCTTCGCTCGAAGACATAGGATTTGGGTTGAGCATCACTTCAGTCACTCTGACTTAGTTCACTTGGACCCCACTTAACAGTACGGTGGTTCCTATGAATCAACACAGAAGAAAAGGAGACAACGAAACAACTCAGTCTTCGCGCTCCATAGTCTTCACTCAATGTCTTCTCATGTCATAGTCTTCAATGTGAATATCTTCACACACCACCATTGTATTCAATTTCTTCATACATTTTTAGGGGTCATCTCCGGTAGGTAAACCGAATCAATGAGGGACACTACCTGCGTTATCCTGCAATTCTCACAAACGCATTAGTCCCTCAACCAACTTTGTCGTTAATACTCCAAAACCAACTAGGGGTGGCACTAGATGCACTTACACCTTGTGCCAGAGGAGGAGGATGGCTTATATAGAGAGCGTCAGGACCATCTCTGACCTCGGTTACACAGGGTTCAATGTGAGTTAAGATGGGGTGTTACTGGTAACGCCTGCCATAAATGATCATTAAGACTACAGAGTGAACGCCTGACCGTTTCCATCCTCGGACGAATTTAGATCTTCTATACACCGAGTGGTTCTTCATATGGTCGAGTGACTATGCTATGGTCGAGTATAACTATGGTATCCGAGTGGAACCTTCTATCGAGTGGATTGCACTTTGGGGTGATCTCAGTCGGTATTCTCTGTTGGTCCTTGAGTGCCTTTGGCTGTAAGTCAGTGTCCTTGAGTGAGGAGTCTAGGTCAGGCCTAGGACCCTACCATAGGTACATGTCCTTGTCATCAGACCCCGATGGATTGAGGTCCGTGTGGAGAAAACATTGAAGTTGACTCTGACTCAATTGAATGCTCCGGACGCATCTCATTGAAGTCTGAAAAATACACGAGAACTTTCAATCTTGCTTCAGTTGGCTCGATCGATTCTGATAGCTTGAAGTTGTCGAGTGAATAAATGTAGTAATCCTTCAAGTGGATTAGGACGCGAAATCTTAAACACGATTGATGACCCTTCTGTTTTCGGATTTCATGAGATTCGAAATTTCATGGAAGCGCGCCAGACGGGCCGTGGCGCAGTAAGCCGAAAAAATCGGATTGGGACTCCTCGATTTCCATGCCGCCTTTTTCTCCACGTATCGCTCATGCGCCTGGGACAGGACGTGATTTGATCGCTGGGGGCCACTGGTCAGCCACTCGGAGCCAGTCTCATATAAGGTGTCGAAGCCGATGCCTCCAATCAATCTCCAACCTCTCTCCTTCTCTGCCTCCTTTCGCCCTGCTCCCCACGCCCCTCCTCGGCCCTCTCAACCTCCAAGCAGTGGTGAAGGAGAAGAACGCGGCTTTGGAGCGTGTGAAGAAGGCGTCGGCGACGGAGAAGGGAAGAAGATGGCGCGGGGCTCGTCGTCCATTCCGCTCTGCCGCCTGGTTGGATCTAGGGGGATCGGACCCGCTCAACGGTCTCGGGGGAGTACTTGGAGAATCTCCCTCACGGCGGCCTAATTAAACCCACGTCCTAGAGATTGCCTGGGGAGGTGTTTGAGCCTCAGTCGCGCGATGGGGAGTGTGTTCTCCTCACAACTCATGTTGAGCGTGGTTTTTCTTTGCCTCTGCACTCGTTCTTTCGAGGGTTCTTGAACTTCTTCGGGCTTAGATTTATCATTTCCCTCCAAAGACTATCTTGTATCTTGCTGCTTTCATCCCCATGTGCGAAAATTTCTTGTGCTGCCACCCGCACTAGGGTCTCTTCAAGCATATATTCACTTGTCGATCTCAGATGGTGAAGAAAGCTAACCCTGTCAACCAAAAAACGCACGTGATCCAGATGTGCGGGGGGGGGGGCTAGGGATCCAAACAAGGGGTAGGAGCTGCTTCCCCCCTGTGACTTTTCCCGACTCAGTTAGAGGGTGGCAGTCGACCTAGTTTTACTGCAAGGATGTTCCGACTCCTGGTCAGCCGACTGGTCTCCCTCCTTTCACTCTAGAGAGACTCGAGTCCCCTCGCTCACTAGTGGTAGCTCCAGAGGAGAAAGAGGAAGTGCAGATGCTAGTTGCGACTATTGTTGAGTAGGTGAAGGAAGGAGTGACGGGGATGGATCTGTTGGAGGTGTACCTTAGTCGACGGATCCATCCCCTGCAAGCTCATGACCACCCCATGTGGATGTACTCGGGCTCAAACGACACCGCTCGTACCCACCCGGAGGAGGTTGACAAGGAGACGGTGGCCCAATGGCTCCGGAGTGTCACTGGTAACAAGGACAACCCAAGGGGGCCAGGAGGATTGTGCCATTCGACGCCACCCGCGCTCCTAGAGAGGTCAGACTCGCCTATCCTAGTGTTTTTCCTTTTATCTTTGTTGACTGGTTGTTTCTTGAATCCGACTCATATACACGACTTGCATCTTGTAGGTTTTCCCCAAGGTGCACTAGATGCCCAAAGGAGAGGAGTATCGGGAGGGGATCTACAGTGACAGTGAAGAGAATGACAATGAATATGAAGAAGACAATGAAAATGAGAGCGAGGACTCGAGCAGCAGTGGCAAAGAAGTCGATTCACCGCCTCGTTCGGGCGTTGATCCAAGCAGCAGCAAGACCCCGCGGGGGGACAGGGTAAGGCTGCCGCTTCGAGTGCCAAAGTTCCCAAGCGCTCTCGCACGTCAACTCCTGAGCCGACTGAAAAGGCTCCCAAGTAGGCCAAAGTTGCTCCGCCCAAGCCTCGGAAGGCCCTGCCAAGGATCAAGGTGGTTGTGCCCGTGACATCAACGTCAGCACTACTTTCGTGCATTTTTGTGTGTTCTTCTGTAAACTCATTGGATATTTTGACCGAGTGAAATCTGGAATTTTTAGTGCTGCAACTACGTCTGCGACCTCCATGGATATTGATGAAGACCATGGCGATGCTGAAACAGCAGATGCGACCACCTCTCGAGCGGGTAAGGATTTATGACTGAACTATGTTCTGTTAATAGATTTTTGAGGTCGATTGAAATTTCACCGTCGAGTGTTTTGTAGCACCAGCGAATATCATTCAACTCCCTGATGATGATGATGATGAGCCTCCGAAGAATACTGAGGGAAGAAGTTGCACACTGAGCAAGAGAGTTCTAGGGTCTAGAACATATCACTCGTCTTCTGAGCCTGTGATCCAGCAGGTCAGTGATCCAGCATGGGCTTCTATCTCCTTTGCCATTCCTCTATTGACCGACCGAACTTCAGCGTTGACTTCTCAAGCTCCAGAGCCCACTACGCAAGTCCAAGCTCCTACTCCACCAGTCTAGACACTTGCCCCGACATCTCGCATGTTTGTTGCTTATCCCGTCCCAGAGGATCAAGTAGGAGCTATGAAGGAGGCCATGATCCATGCAGGGCTAGTGATGGAGCGACTGCAAGTGGTGTATGACACCAGCAAGGCGGCATACAACGCCAGCTCTGCTCTTCAAGCCAATGTCCAAGTAAGTGGAATTGTAAGTTAATTTCAGATTGATTTCTCTGTCTTGGCTGTTGCTCTGTTCAGACACACTCTTTGCGAACTGCTGCTTTATTATTTGTAAGATGTTCATGCATCAAACTTGAATTTTGCAACTTGCGCATGTTCACCCACTGGGTGTTTTATCCCCATAGTGTATCTTCTTCACTTGAGTCGACCAGGTCGTGCCGAGTGAAAAAAATTTGGTTCAGTACGGTCACGCTAAGCGCACCCACTAGGTGTAGTCCCCGAGACATCCGTCGAGTGTTTGATTTGGCGGGGGTCTTATTGAAATATTTGCTTGTAGCACTTCCACTTGACCTAGACAGGTCTTGTCGAGTGTGAACTTAAACTAGTGGGGGCACGCGATGTGCACCCACTGGGTGTAGTCGCCGAGACCATGGTCGACTTCGGGCACTCGGCGGTGGTATGAGAATCAATGATGTTGTTATTTTTTACTCCTTCCACTCCAGTTGAGATGACCATGCTAAGTGGGAAATGAAACCAGTGGGGGCACGCTAAGTGCACCCACTAGGTGTAGTCCCTGAGACTGTTGTTGGATGTTTGATTCAGCATCAGTCTTAGAACTCTTTTTCTAAGTAATTAACTCGTGTATCTTTCCATTCTAAGGTAACTGTCGACTGACTTGTCCAGTTGTTTGATTGCAGAAGTCTTATAAGCTTGGGGCTCAATATGCCACTATGGAGCAGGAGAAGACCAATCTTAAGCTGGAAGTAGAACTGGCTAAGGAGAACTTGAAGAAAGCCCAAGAGGAAGTAGCAATCATGGGAGGTAGCCACTCGCTGACTGCAAGCCTTGTCATTTTCCCTGTCTATCCTTTGAACCGAGTGATTTCACTCAAACAGATATGTGTAGTGAAAATTGTCAGCTTCAAGCACGTCTGAGGAATGTTATTTCTTTAGACAAAATGAAGAAGGCACTGGAACAAAAGGATCTTGACCTTGCTGCAGCACAGAGGACGGCTCGTGAGAAGACTGAGCTTGCTGACCGGAAGTTGGCTTCAGTCGGTAAGTTGGAAGATGATAACGCCAAGATGGAGAGTGTTGTTGACGAAGCGAAGAAGGAGACAGTGCAACTGAAGAATGAACAAGCGGCTCTGACCAAGAAGAGGGATGAACTAGAAGCTTATCTGAGTGATCTCGCCCAAAAGATGCTCCTAAAGCTTGAAGGTATTCCCCTTCAGTCGACTGAGAAACTTTCATGTCATGTTGTTGTCGATTCACTAACTTTCCATGCTTTGCAGAATTCATTCAGAACTTCAAAGAGGAGACCGGACGGATCGAGACTGGACTGAACCCCATCAATTCCCCTGTCAAAGATGAAACTGCCATGAACATGCTGCGACTGGAAGCCCGACTTGCTAACGTCTCGAACTACATTGCCAGCCTGAAAACCACAATGTCTCGGGTCGACAATGAGCTTTGGGCCAAGGTTGTGCAACAGAATGACCTCGAATCACTGATGACTCGACTCAATAACATCCTCGGCCGAGTGCGGGCATGGAAGACTCAGCTGCGCATTGTGGTGCTGATGTCGCATTATCCCGCGTCCGTATTCACTATAGGGACGTCAAAGAGGAGAAGATAAAGGATCTGCAAGTAGCCAATACCAAGAAGCTTGAATTCCAATCTTTCATGGAGACCTTCATCGACACAGCCACTCGCATCACAGATGGCATTTACTTGGATTCATTTGTTGAGCCTGCCAGCCCACCTCCCGACGAGTGAGAAACTTGATGACTTAATTTGCCTTGGAATGCCGAGTGGATCTTGTAACCGTTAAAACTCCTTCGAGCCCGATGCTCGAGTACTTTCGCTTGCAACTTCGAACCTTGCTAGATTTATTCAAACACGGTTGCTTTATTCGAACACAGTTGTTTTGTTTCCACTGCTCTTTGGATTTTCTTGATTTGGGTCGAGTAAGAGTGTAGCTCTACACTTGGAGTCGATGTTTTACTTGTGGTGCAGCTTAGAGCGCATCCATACATTGTACTTGTGGCGCAGCTCAGAGTGCGTCAGACGTTGTACTTGTCGCGCAGCTCAGAGTGCGTCAGACGTTGTACTTGTGGCGCAACTCAGAGTATGCCTTGGGGTGTTCTTAACTTAGGCGAGTACGGAGTCGCAGCTAAGCCTCCGACTGATAGGGTTGCTCTTCACTTGAAGAGTTTTTAACGTAGGCGAGTATGGGGTCGCAGCTAAGCCTCCGAGTGAGAGGATCACTATTCACTCGGAGTGTTTTTAAAACTTAGGCGAATCGGGTTCGCGGCTAAGCTCCCGAGTGAGAGGATTGCTCTTCAATCGGAGTGTTTTTTGAAACTTAGGCAACTACGGGATCGCAGCTAAGCCTCCGAGTGAGAGTATGGCTCTTCACTCGGAGTGTTTTCAAAACTTAGGCGAAGAGGGTTCGCGACTAAGCCCCCGAGTGAGAGGATTTCTCTTCACTCGGAGTGTTTTTTGAAACTTAGGAGAGTACGGTATCGCAGCTAAGTCCCCGAGTGAGAGGATTGCTCTTCACTCGGAGTGTTTTCTGAAACTTAGGCGAGTACGGGATCGCAGCTAAGCCCCCGAGTGAGAGGATTGCCCTTCACTCAGAGTGTTTTTTTGAAACTTAGGAGAGTACGGGATCGCAGCTAAGCCCTCGAGTGAGAGGACCGCTCTTCACTCGGGGTGTTTTTTGAAACTTAGGAGAGTATGGGATCACATCTAAGCCCCCGAGTGAGAGGATTTCTATTCACTCATAGTGTTTTAGAAACTTAGGCGAATCGGGTTCGCGGCTAAGCCCCCGAGTGAGAGGATCACTCTTCACTCGGAGTGTTTTTGAAACTTTGGAGAATCGGGTTCTAGGCTAAGCCCCTGAGTGAGAGGATTGCTCTTCACTCGGAGTGTTTTTTAACTTAGGCTAATCAGGTTCGCAGCTAAGCCACCGACTGAGGGATTTGAACACAAGTATATGCGAAAAACAATCAATTTGCGACTGGGAAGTCATGTCTTTGATAAACAATCTGAAAAGTACTTCTTATTACATCTCATCTATCCGAGTGTTCTTAGATATAAAAACGACAGAGCAGATCTGCATTCCAAGCGTGCGGCTTGTCCTTCCTCTTGGTCATGTTGTAAAGGTGATACGCATCATTGTGAAGTACCTTGGTGACGATAAAAGGGCCTTCCCAGGCAGGGGCTAGCTTGTGAGGGCATTGTTGATCCACTCGGAGCACAAGATCTCCCTCCCGGAATTCTCGACCTCTAACATTTCACACATGGAATCGACGAAGATCTTGCTGATAAATGGTCGATCGGATCAAAGACATCTCTCTTTCCTCTTCCAGAAGGTCAACAGCCTCTTAACGTGCATGTTCGGCTTCGGCTACTGAGAAAAGTTCCACTCGGGGCGCATTGTGGAGCAAGTCACTCGGAAGCACTGCTTCAGCTCCATATACCATGAAGAAAGGAGTCCGACCAGTCGACCGGTTGGGGGTTGTCCTTAGTCCCCACTGAACAGAGGATAGCTCCTTCAGCCAAGTGCATGTTGCATGCTTGAGGTCGCACATCAATCGGGGTTTCAGCCCCTGTAAGATGAAACCATTGGCTCTTTCTGCTTACATTCAACTGCGGATGTGCTACTAATGCATAGTCGACCCGAGTGCCTTGGGAAGCACAGAAAGCTCTGAAGTCATCGGAATCAAAGTTCGACCCATTATCTGTTATGATGATGTGCGGAACTCCATATCTGAATATCAGTTCTCTGATGAAAGTGATGGTTGTGCTTGAGTCGAGGTTCTTGATGGGTTTAGCTTCAATCCACTTAGTGAACTTGTCGACTGCCATGAGCAGATGGGTAAAGCCACTTCTGCCAGTCCTCAAGGGTCCAACCATGTCAAGTCCCCATACAGAAAATGGCGAGTTGAATGGGATAGTCTTCACGGCTGATGCAGGTTTGTGACACATGTTTGAGTAAAACTGGCATCATTCACACTTCTCAACTATCTCCTTAGCCATTTCGTTTGCTCGTGGCTAATAGAATCCCGCTCGGTATGCTTTGGCCACGATGGTCCAAGAGGATGCATGGTGACCACAGGTCCCCGAGTGAATCTCATTTAGGATGAGTCAACCCTCTTCTGGAGTAATGCACCGCTGAGCTACGCTAGTCACACTTTCTCTGTAAAGTTGATCACCTATCACCGTGAGGGCTTTGGATCTGCGAACGATCTGTCGGGCTTCATCTTCATCCTCTGGGAGCTCTCGCCTGAGCAGATGTGCAATGTACATCACTATCCAGTCGGGGATGATCACCAAAACCTCCATGATTAGGTCGATGACTGTTGGGACTTAAATTTAGTCAGATTATTTGACCTTATCGGTTGTGGGGGATCCTCTCTAAGGGATCTTCTTGAACTAATGGGGTGTGGAGATGCTCCAATAGCACATTACTGGGAATAGGCTTCCGAGTGGAGCCTATTTTAGCTAGATCATCAGCAGCCTGATTTTTGAGTCGGGGTAATGTGGTGGAGCTCTACCCCTTCAAACTTCTTTTCTAACTTCCTCACTACATTGTAGTATCCTATCATGACTGGGCTCCTGATATGACATTCTTTCATCACTTGATTCACTACTAGATCTGAGTCGCGGTAGAGCTTTAGGTGACAGACACCGAGTGAAATGGTCATAAGCAACCCATACAAAAGCGCTTCATACTCAGCTTCATTGTTGGAAGAATCAAAGTGAATCCGCAACACATAACTGATCTTGTCACCTCTCGGAGATACCAGGACTACTCCAGCACCAAAATCATTCAACCTCTTGGATCCGTCAAAGAACATGGTCCAGTGTTCTGAGTGGACTTGAGTGGGTTGCTGTTGCTCAATCCACTCAGCCAAGAAATCTGCAATTGCCTGAGACTTAATAGCCTTCTTTGCTTCGAACTTGATATCAAGAGGAAGGAGTTCAATGGCCCACTTAGCCACTCGACCAGTTGCATCTCGATTGTTCAAAATTTCTGACAATGGGGCATCAATAACAACTGAAACCGAGTGATCTGCGAAGAAGTGTGCAACTTTCTTCGTTGTCATATAGATTCCATAGACAAGCTTCTGGTAATGCGGATACCTTTGCTTGGACGTAATCAAATCTTCAGAAATGTAATACACTGGGTGTTGAACCTTATAGGCTTTTCCTTATTCCTCCCGCTCGACTATGAGCACCGTATTGACAACCTGTCTAGTGACTACAATATAAAACAACAGAGGCTCTTTGCTGACTGGAGCATCAAGCATTGGCTAGGTGGAAAGCAGGGCATTGAGCTCTACTAACGTTGCTTCAGCTTCAGAAGTCCACTCGAATGTATCAGACTTTTTCATCAATCGGTAAAGAGGCAATGCCTTTTCACTAAGGCAAGAAATGAATCAACTTAGTGCAGCCAAACAACCTGTAAGCTTCTGAACGTCATGTACACGAACATGACGTTTCAATCGGACGATTGCACCAATCTTTTCTGGGTTTGCATTGATTCCTCGTTTGGATATAAGAAAACCAAGCAACTTCCCACCTAGAACTCTGAATGTGCACTTGGATGGATTCAGCTTGATGTCATATCTTCTCAGGTTGGCAAAGGTTTCAGCAAGGTCAGTCAGCAGGTTGGAACTCTTGCGTGACTTGACCACGATATCATCCATGTATGCTTCGATGTTCCAACTGATTTGAGTAAGGAGGTACTTCTATATCATGCGTATGAACATGGATCCAGCATTCTTTACACAAAAAGGCATGGTAACATAGCAAAAACACCCGAATGGGGTGATGAAGGCTGTTTTTATTTCATCAGGCCCATATAGACGGATTTGCTGGTACCCGGAATACGCATCCAAGAAGGATAAATGCTCGCACCCCGCTATCGAGTCAACTATCTGATCGATGCGGGGCAGAGGAAAATAATCTTTTGGGCAAGCCCAATTGATATGATTAAAATCAATACACATACGAAGTGAATCATATTTCTTAGGGAGCATGACGACGTTGGTGAGCTACTCTGAGTGGTAAATCTCGCAGATGAACTCAACAGCCAGGAGTCGAGCCACTTCCCCGCCAATCGCCTTTCTTTTCTGAACGGCGGACCATCGAAGATGCTCTTTAACTGATTTTGCTTTTGGGTCGACACGCACACGGTGCTCAGCCAGCCCCCTAGGTACACCTAGCATGTCCCAGTTCTCACGGAGGAACTAGATGAGCATGGCTTCCTATTTGATGTCGAGTGTCGTTGATATGTGAGTCAGAGCTGCATTAGGGTCTTCTGGGTGGATTGAACAGGCTTGGTCTCTCCAGCCGACTGAAATGCAGATTCTGAAGCAGGCTTCTTGGACTGCAACAAATCACTCGGATCTATGTTTTTTTGGCACTCCTGCAACTCTACGGCTACCATCTGTTCATCTGCAATGTTGCAACCCTTCTGAAGGCATTCTTCTGCTCTCCATTTATTTCCTGTAACTCTGATCACACCTTTGGGACCGGGCATCTTCAACTTGAGATATATGTAACTTGGTCGAGCCATCAAACGAGCATACGCATGCTTGCCCAGAATGGCGTGATAAGCACTCTGGAAATCTACTACCTCAAATGTCAACTTTTCCTTGTGGTAATTCTTGCAATCACCAAAAACCACATCAAGAGTAATCTTCCCCAGCGACTTTTCCTTTTTCCCAGGAATGATGTCGTGGAACTGCATGTTGCTCTCACTTAGCTTGGACATTGGAATGCCCCTCCCATCTAGGGTCCCAGTGTATAGAATGTTCAGCCCACTTCCGCCATCCATAAGGACCTTGGTCAGTCGGGTGCCCCCAACGACTGGGTCGATCACCAACGCTTGCCGCCCAGGGGTAGCAACGTGTGCCGGGTGATCTGACTGGTCGAATGTAATGGTAGTCTTTCACCACTTCAAATACGTCGGAGTTGCCAAAGCAACCATATTCACTTCTCTGCCAATGACTTCGAGTCGACTTTTCCTTTCCACATCAGCAAAAATCATTAAGGTGGCATTGACCTGAAGGTAACCATCCTCTTCCTCTTTCTCATATTCCTTATCAGATTCTTTCTCATTGGACTGATTCTCTCGGAAGCTCTGAATTAGGAGTCGGCATTGTCGAGTTCTATGCTTGGGTTAAATCAGGTTACCTTCCTCGTCTTTCTTCGTGTGTATGTAACACGGCAAATCTAGGACATCCTTTCCTAACTGATCCTTCACCTTCTTAGGTTTCCACTACGGTTTCGGTTTCCCTTTGAACTTTCCACCTCCTGCATTCAGGACCGCGGCCTCAGTAGGACCTATAGGTTCGGCTTTATGCTTCTGCTTCCGACTGGAATTCCCAGCTCCAGAGTCCTGGACGACTATCTTCCATTTGTCATGGCGGAGTCGGTCCTCCTCTTCACCATTGGCGTACCGAGTGGCTATCTCCATCATTCGGTTCAGAGTCATATCACCGGACCGACTGAGTTTCAGGGTAAGCTCTCTGTACTTGATGCCCTCTTTGAAAGCACAAACCGCCTGGTGGTCTGACACATTTTCCACCATATAATGAAGGGTGATCCATCTCTGGATGAAATCTCTCAAAGTCTCATTTGGTTTCTGGACACAACATTGCAATTCAGTCAGCCCAGCATGTCACTTGCAAGTCCCTCTGATGTTTTGATGAACACTCGAGTCAAATCATCCCAGCATAAAATACTCCCGGGGGCTAACTGTGTCAACCAAGTTCTGGCCAACTCCTTAAGCATCATAGGGAGGTGTTTCATGGCTACATCATCATTGCCACCAACGATCTGCACAGCCACTCGGTAGTCTTCCAGCCTGGTGTCTGGCTTTGATTCTCTGGTGAACTTACTCATGCCCGCTGCCAATCTGAACTTGGGAGGGATCTCAGCTGAGAGAATGGCCATACTAAAACACTTGGGCCCAGAAATGAGTGCTCTGTTCCCAGTCGTACGATCTCTGCCATGTTGTTCCCTGTTTGCTCGGCCTCTATTGACCAAACCTTGCACAAGAAGTGATCTCACATGAAATACCTGCTCTCTTGGGTCGACCGGGGCTCTCCGCTCGTCACCATACGAGTGCCTATCATCATAACACCGAGGCGCGCATGATCCGCCCCTCGGAGGGGGCGTAAGCACTCGACGGTGGTCATAACGGGAACCCTAACGATCAAACTGCCTATGGCCCCGCTCTATGTATAGGTCCTGGTGGGGACCACGATTTTACCTATGCCTGGGTGTGACCTTGGACTTTGTGCCGACTGAACTGTGTCTGCAATCACTGACCTTCTATGAATTTTGTTGCATGACTAGGAAACGGCAGAATTTTGTTCCCTAGCAGCCTTAAGCAATGCGCGGATCTGCTCTAAACATCTACCAGCTTCTGAACGCGATGGTTGAATTGACTCGGTTATGCGTGCTGCTGCTGCAACATTTTGAATCCGAGTTTGGTATACCTGAGTTTCAGTCGGAAACAACTGTCTGGTCCATCGACTGGATTCGGGAACCCGCTGACAGGCACGGTCGTCGAGTGCCTTCTGCAGATTGTCCAGGCGCGTATGCTCCGCCAAGGTGGCCAAGCGTGCAGCCTCCAAGGCCCGAGCCTTAGGGGTCTCCCCAACGATGGGGGTCTGGAGTGCTTGAACATTGCATCGATGCAACTCTTACCTTTGCTCCGTGGTGAGGGCTTCGGGGACATACTCCTAATGCACTTGTGACGGTCCAGCGCCGCCATCACCGCCATCGTTACGGCGAAATCCAGGCAGGCTATGCTGAGAGGTGACCAGGAGAACTTTTGTCGCTAGATCATTGCTCTTGCACCGGAGAGGGAATCCGAGTGACCAGTCGGCAGATCGAACAGATCATAAAGAGATTCATCGGGCTCAATCGCCGTGACTTGGACGGTGGTCGACTAGCGAGCTGATGACCCACAAGTATATGGGATCTATTGTAGTCCTTTAGATAAGTAAGAGTGTCAAACCCAACGAGGAGTAGAAGGAAATGACAAGCGGTTTTCAGTAAGGTATTCTCTGCAAGCACTGAAATTGTAGGTAATAGATAGTTTTGTGATAAGATAATTTGTAATGGGTAATAAGCAATGAAAGTAAATAAGGTGCAGCAAGGTGGCCCAATCCTTTTTGTAGCAAAGGACAAGCCTGGACAATTTCTTATAATGAGAAAAGCGCTCCCGAGGACACATGGGAATTATCGTCAAGCTAGTTTCGTCACACTCATATGATTCGTGTTTGGTACTTTGATAATTTGATATGTAGGTGGACCGGTGCTTCGGTACTGCCCTTACTTGGACAAGCATCCCACTTATGATTAACCCCTATTGCAAGCATCCGCAACTACAAAATAAGTATTTAGGTAAACCTAACCATAGCATCAAACATATGGATCCAAATCAGCCCATTACGAAGCAACACATAAACTAGGGTTTAAGCTTCTGTCACTCTAGCAACCCATCATATACTTATTACTTCCCAATGCCTTCCTCTAGGCCCAAATAATGTTGAAGTGTCATGTAGTCGATGTTCAGATAACAGCACTAGAGGAGAGACAACATACATCTCATCAAAATATCGAACGAATACCAAATTCACATGACAATTAATAGCAAGACTTCACCCATGTCCTCGGGAACAAACGTAACTACTCACAAAGCATATTCATGTTCATAATGAGAGGGGTATTAATGTGTATTGAGGATCTGAACATATGATCTTCCACCAAGTAAACCAATTAGCATAAACTACAAGGAGTAATCAACACTACTAGCAACCCACAGGTACCAATTTGTGGTTTTGATAGAAGATTGGATACAAGAGATGAACTAGGGTTTGGAGAGGAGGTGGTGCTGGTGAAGATGTTGATAGAGATTGACCCCCTCCCAATGAGAGGATCGTTGGTGATGATGATGGTGATGATTTCCCCCTCCCGGAGGGAAGTGTCCCCGGCAGAACAGCTCTGTCGGAGCCCTAGATTGGTTCTGCCAAGGTTCCGCCTCGTGGCGGCGGAGTTTCGTCCCGTGAGCTTCCTTATGATTTTTTCTAGGGTAAAAGACCTCATATAGTAGAAGATGGGCACCGTAGGGTCACCAAGGGGCCCAGGAGACAGGGGGCACGCCCAGTAGGGGGGGCGTGCCCCCCACCCTCCTAGCGAGGGTGTGGCCCCCCTCAGGTACTTTATTTTCCCAATATTTCTTATTAAATCCAAAAATAACTTTCGTGGAGTTACGGGACTTTTGGAGCTGTGCAGAATAGGTTTCCAATATTTGCTCCTTTTCCAGCCAAAATCCCAGCTGTCGGCATTCCCCCTCTTCATGGTAAACCTTGTAAAATAAGAGAGAATAGTCATAAGTATTGTGACATAACGTGTAATAACAGCCCATAATGCAATAAATATTGATATAAAAGCATGATGAAAAATGGACGTATCAACTCGCCCAAGCTTAGACCTTGCTTGTCCTCAAGCGGAAGCCGAAATCGAAAAATATGTCCACATGTTTAGAGATAGAGGTGTCGATCAAAATAAAATACGATCATGAGGGCATCATGATCATTCTTATAACAACAACATATATAGATTTTGTCACATGATTTCTTATGCTCAAGTAACAATCTATTCACAATGTCAAGTATGGAACATAAACTTCATTGGGAACTAACAAACTATAATCTCAGTCATTGAAGCAATTGCAATTTATCATAACGTCAGAAAGAGTCAAGAATAGAGCTTTTCAGCAAGTCCACATACTCAACTATCATATAGTCTTCTACAATTGCTAAAACTCACGCAATACTTATGGTTATGGAGTCTTAATCGGACACTGAGAAAGATAGGGGCTTATAATGTTGCCTCCCAATGTTTTACCTCAAGGGTAATGTCAACAATAATAGTTCATGCTAACAAACATCCAATTGGATATATGTATCAGGATCTTTCCAACACGAGGTGCTTGCCAAAGGATAAAATGAAAAAGGGAAAGGTGGAGATCACCTTGACTGTTGCATAAAGTAATAAGACATAAAGTAAAGATAGGCCCTTCACAGAGGGAAGCAGAGATTGGCATGCGCTTTTAGGGTTGGATACACAAAATCTTAATACGAAAGAATGTCACTTTATATTGCCACTTGTATATGGACCTTTATTATGCAGTCCATCGCTTTTATTGCTTCCATAACAAGATCGTATAAAGCTTATTTTCTCCGCACTAATAAGTCATGCATATTTAGAGAGCAATTTTTATTGCTTACATCGATGACAACTTACTTGAAGGATCTTCCTCAATCCATAGGTAGATATGGTGGACTCTCATGGCAAAACTAGGTTCAAGGATATTTGGAAGCACAAGTAGTATCTCTACTTGGTGCTAGGAATTTGGCTAGAATGAGGGGGAAAGGCAAGCTCAACATGTTGGACGATCCATGACAATATACTCTAACTGGGATGTGAGAAACATAAGCCAGTACGTTGTCTTCCTTGTCCAACGTCAACTCTTTAGCATGTCATACTTTAATGAGTGCGCACAGTCGTAAAAGATGTCCAAGATAGTGTATTTATATGTGAAAATCTCTCTTTCCTTATTACTTCCTATTAATTGCAACGATGACCAAAACTATGCTTGTCAACTCTCAACAACTTTTAAGCCTCATACTTTCTATGTGTGAAGTCATTACTATCCACAAGATCAATATGAGCTCTTTTATTGTTTTTATATTCTTTCTATTTTTCTCAAGATCATAGCAAGATAGCAAAGCCATTGACTCAACACTAATCTTTATTATATAGAGAGATCACAAAGCAAAACTCAAAACTAATTCATACCAAAGCTTCAATCTACTAGATCAAGATATTACTAAAAGGACCGAACTAAGTAAAATGGTAAAGATAGGAGTGTGATGGTGATACGATACCGGGGCACCTCCCCCAAGCTTGGCAGTTGCCAAGGGGAGTGCCCATACCCATGTGATTATGTTTCCTTCTTCAGAGTTGGTGTTGACAATGTTGTTGATGATGTAGGATTGTTTCTTAGCTTGCGCTTGAGAACAGAATTTTGCTCCCGTAGATCATCGATCTCCCGCTCGAGGCTTAATATTCGTTTGCAGAATTCCTGTTTGTTTTCCTGCAAGAGACGAAAAGGGATAAACTCGATCTTGGGCTTCTTTGCTCTATCAAGAAGGATTGACTTTTTAAACTCCACATGCATATCCCCCAGTTGAGGTAATGGGACTTCGTCTTCGTCTGAGCTTCTCTCCTCCTTTCCCTTAGGCTCATAGTCTTCTTCTTCCTCTGTGGTCCTGCCACAATGGTCCAAGTCCCCGTAGACTTTAGGGTCTGCAAGGTAATCAACCACATAGCTTTCTCACTCCGAATCCTGAGATGACATGTTGCTCAAATCTGTGGTAGAAATAGCTCGATTTTGTATTCTTTTGCCATGCCATCTTTTAACTTTTTCTTTAAACAATTTGGCATTCTCATATGCTTGGGTTCTCCATTCATCAAGTGAGCTAATGTCAAATAACCTCTTCTCACCGGCAAGTTTGAAGTCATAGTTGAGCTCTTTAATTGCCCAGTATGCTTTATGTTCAAGTTCAAGAAGTAAGTTGCAAGCCTTTCCATAAACCATCTTATACGGAGACATTCCCATAGGATTTTTATATGCGGTTCTATAGGCCCATAATGCATCATCAAGTTTCTTGGACCAATTCTTTCTAGATCTATTAACAGTCTTTTCCAAAATTAATTTGAGCTCTCTACTGCTCAACTCTACTTGACCACTAGACTGTGGGTTATAAGGAGATGCAATCCTATGATTAACATCATACTTAGCAAGCATTTTACGGAAAGCACCATGAATAAAATGTGAACCACCATCAGTCATGAGATATCTAGAAACTCCAAACCTTAGAAAAATAACTTCTTTAAGCATCTTAGTAGAGGTGTTATGATCAGCACTACTAGTTGGAATAGCTTCTACCCACTTAATAACGTAATCAACAACAACCAAAATATGTGTATATCCATTAGAGGCAGGAAAAGGTCCCATATAATCAAAGCCCCAAACATCAAATGGTTCAATAACAAGAGAATAATTGATAGGCATTTCTTGACGTCTACTAATATTACCAATTCTTTGACATTCATCACAAGACAAGACAAACTTACATGCATCTTTGAAGAGAGTAGGCCAATAAAACCCGGATTGCAATACCTTATGTGCAGTTCTATCTCTAACGTGGTGTCCTCCATATGATTCGGAGTGACACTTGGGTAGGATCTGTTCCTATTCATGCTCAGGTACACGTCTAATAACACCATCCACTCCTTCTTTATAAATGTGTGGGTCATCCCAGAAGTAATGTCTTAAATCATAAAAGAACTTTTTCTTTTGTTGGTATGTGTAACTAGGTGGTATAAATTTAGCAACAATGTAATTAGCATAATCAGCATACCATGGAGCAGTACGAGAAGCATTAATGACCACTAATTGTTCATCAGGAAAGCTATCATCAATAGGTAGTGGGTCATCAAGAACATTCTCTAGCCTAGACAAGTTATCTGCAACGGGGTTCTCAGCTCCCTTTCTATCAATAATATGTAAATCAAATTCTTGAAGCAAGAGAACCCATCTAATAAGTCTAGGTTTATCATCTTTCTTTTCCATAAGATATTTAATAGTAGCATGATCAGTGTGAATAGTAACTTTAGAATCAACAATGTAAGGTCTGAACTTATCACAAGCAAATACAACTGCTAAGAATTCTTTTTCAGTAGTAGCATAATTTCTTTGGGCAGCATCAAAAGTCTTACTAGAATATTGAATAACATTTAATTTCTTATCAACTCTCTGCCCTAGAACAACACCTACAGCATAATCACTAGCATCAGACATAATTTCACATGGTAAATTCCAGTCAGGTGGTTGAACCATAGGTGCAGTGATCAAAGATTTCTTAAGTATTACAAATGCTTCTACACAATCATCATCAAAGACAAAAGGAATATCTTTTTGCAATAAATTAGTCAGAGGCCTAGAGATTTTAGAGAAGTCCTTAACGAACCTCCTATAAAAACCGGCATGACCAAGGAAACTTCTTATACCTTTAATGTCCTTGGGACAAGGCATCTTTTCAATAGCATCAAATTTAGCTTTATCAACTTCATACCTCTTTCAGAAATTTTATGCCCCAAGACAATGCCTTCATTAACCATAAAGTGACACTTTTCCCAATTCAGGACGAGACTAGTGTCTTCACATCTCTGCAAAACTCGATCAAGGTTGCTCAAGCAATCATCAAAAGAGGATCCATGGACTGAGAAGTCATCCATGAATACCTCATAAATCTTTTCACAAAAGTCAGAGAATATAGCCAGCCTGCATCTTTGAAAGGTAGCAGGTGCATTACATAAACCAAAAGGCATACGTCTATAAGAAAAAGTACCGAAAGGGCAAGTAAAACTAGTTTTGATTGATCTTCCGCTGACACAGGTATTTGAGAGAAACCAGAATAACCATCTAGAAACCATAAATGTTGGACTAGTCTTTCTAGCATTTGATCAATAAAAGGTAAAGGGTAATGATCTTTCTTAGTAGCTTTATTTAATTTACGAAAATCAATTACCATCCTATAACCTGTAATAATTCTTTGCGCAATCAATTCATCTTTATCATTAGGAACAACAGTAATTCCTCCCTTTTTAGGGACACAATGGACAGGGCTTACCCATTCACTATCAGCAACGGGATAAATTATACCTGCCTCAAGGAGCTTTAGTATCTCCTTTCTTACAACTTATTTCATCTCGTCATTGAGGATCTCTAACTGGTTTGGCATCTTTCTCCACTTAAATTTTGTGTTAACATAGAGTGGGACTAATGCCCTTAAGATCATCCAGAGTATATCCAATAGCAGCACGATCCTTCTTCGGAGTTTTCAATAATCTTCCTCTTCCTGCTCTGAAAGATTAACACTAATAATAACATGACATATTTTCTTTTCATCAAGGTAAGCATATTTAAGATTATTAGGTAATGGTTTTAGCTCAAACACGGGATCACCCTTGGGTGGAGGGGGATCCCCTAGGATTTCAACAGGTAGGTTGTGTTTCAAAATAGGAACCTGTTGAAGGAATACTTCATCTATTTCCCTTCTTTCATTCATAAACATATCATTTTCATGGTCTAGAAAATATTGTTCTAACGGATCAGTAGGAGGCACGACAATA
Organism: Triticum dicoccoides; assembly: GCF_002162155.2. Taxonomy (NCBI): domain Eukaryota; kingdom Viridiplantae; phylum Streptophyta; class Magnoliopsida; order Poales; family Poaceae; genus Triticum; species Triticum dicoccoides. The sequence goes on along the minus strand of NC_041389.1, from coordinate 685,630,711 downwards.
GAAGCAAGACCAATTATTTCATCTTTACTAGGAAATTATTTATCACGGGGTTGTCTATGAAATTTAGCAAAATTAAACTCATGAGTCATATCATCTAAACCAATTGTAACAACATCCTTTTTGCAATCAATCTTAGCATTAACAGTATTCAAGAAGGGTCTACCGAATATAATGGGACAAAATTCATCTTGTGGGGAACCCAGAACAAGGAAATCAACAGGATATTTACCTTTCCCACACAAGACTTCAACATCTCTAACAATCCCAACTTGTGAAATAGTATCTCTATTGGCAAGCTTAATTGTAACATCAATATCTTCTAACTCAGCAGGTGCAATATCATGCATAGTTTCATTATACAAGGAAAAAGGTATTGCACTAGCACTAGCACCCATATCACATAAGCCATGATAACAATGATCTCCTATTTTAACAGAAATAACAGGCATGCCTACAACAGGTCTATGTATCTTAGCATCTGGTTTAGCAATATTAGAAGTTTCACCACAGAAATAAATAACATGCCCATCTATATTATCATCCAGGAGATCTTTAACCATAGCAATACTAGGTTCAACTTTAATTTGCTCAGGAGGTGTATAAGTTCTAGTATTACTCTTACGAACAACAGTTGAAGCTTTAGCATGATCCTTCATTCTAGCAGGAAAACACTACTAGGGAAACGCCTATACACAGAATCTTACCAGCAGCGCTCCTTAAAATATAATGCTACTGCTATTTAGCAGTAGCGCGTGCAAGAAAAACGCCCTGCTGAAAGGAAAGTAGTAGTAGTGCATGCGCGCTAAACCGCGCTACTGCTCTAATTGCCATGACCTCGCTGTCCAACTAGTTATAGCAGTAGCGCCCTGTATTGAACCGCGCTACTTCTATAGATGTTAGCATCAACGCACTTGTGAAAAAATCGCTACTGCAAATTTCAGCCCACAAGTTTAGTTCCACCTCGCTCCGCGAACAGGGTGTTTACCACCTTAAATATGTTACTTCTGAAACTATCACAACCAGTTGGTCTTCACTGAACTCTATGTGTAGAATTTGTGGCCGCAATATGAGTCCTCTCTGGTTCCTACCGGAGAGGACTCATATTGACAATTCAGATTGTACACAAAAAGTTCATTGATGGCCAATGTATTTTGCATTGACGTATTTTTGCATACTTACACTTAGCAGTAGCGCTTTTAGTTGCAAAGCGCTACTGCTAGTACAACTGAGCAGTAGCGCGCAACCCTGCACAATGCTACTGCTATTCTGATTAGCTGTAGCGCGTTTTGGCACACGCACTACTACTAACCCTACCTTATCCCCACGCATGCGGCCGACCCTCTCTCTCACTCACTATCCCCCTCTTAGCCACTCCCGCCCGCGCTGATAACCGTTGCCACCGCCGCTTTCGTCCGTCCGCCATCGAGGTACTCCCTCCTTCCGTCCCTCCTCCTCTCACCGCGCCCTCCTCCCTCCTCCTCGCACCGTGCCCTCCTCCCTCCGCATGCGGCCGCCCCTCCTCCCTCCTCCACCGGCAGCCCTTCTCCCACCGCCCTCGACCTCACCGCCGCCACCCGAGCCCGCCCAGCACCGCCGCCTCCCGATCCCTATCCCGCCCTCGCCGCCCCTACCTGTCCGTCGCCCCCCACCCCCTTTCTCTCTGCTTAGTTAGTACTAGATGTTGTTTAGTAGTAGTAGATGTTAATTTAGTGTTCATATATAATGATTTTTAGTAGTAGTAGATGTTAATTTAGGGTCAGTAGATAATGATTGTATAATGCAGTTTATTTTTACTGTTTTTAGTAAGTGTTTAAAATAATTAGTAATTAAATTAATAAACTAGTTGAACTAGTTTAGTTGTAGTTGAACTAGTTTAGTAATTAAATTAATAAACTAGTTGAACTAGTTGAATTAATAGAACTAATGTATTTTTAGTAAGATAATTAATATAACTAGTTGAACTACTTTATTTTTAGAAAGAACCAGTCTTTTTTCTATTTATAGTAAGTTTATATTTAGTAAGAACTAGTTGAATTAATAAAACAAGTTGAACATGTCATATTTGTTGTTATTTTTTTAGTTTAAGCAATTATTCGGGATGTATTAGTGATAATTTATAGGGTTTTTGCTTTTGTAGAAATCAAGGAGCCCCTCCATCATCCCCGCCGTCGTCCCCGTCACCGACCCCCTCCGGCCTCGAGGTAAGACCAACCAAATCTCCATGTATATCTTGTGTTGCTCAAATAGGATATGTGGTTGCCCAGGTGGCCGTTCATGTTCAGGTTACACCTCCGAGTGGCCTATGTTTTGCCGGAGTGTTGATTAATTTCCGTTCCGGCAAATTTCAGGTGCTCGATATGTCCTTTTTTTAGCAAATGTCATCCGGATTTTCCCATGAATTCTGCTATGACTTGTGCTAGAATATGTAGGACATGTCGAGTGGCCTGGATTTTCTCAAAAAATAATGATCTAATTTAGGTTTTTTAGAACATATAATTAATTGTACAAGTTTAATCTTTGAATTATGAACGTAGGAAATGTCGTACTCGGACGACCACAGTCTCCCGGGGGAGTGCAGCTGGTGCCACGACGATCAAGGTCTATGCGATAGGTTCCTTGAGCTGGATGAAGATCGGCGCTTCAGCATTAAGCTTGAGGAGACCTTCGATGTTGAAACGGTACGCAACAACGACAAGTGTTTTTTCGTAATTAAGCATGACTTCAACTATTTCAACGTCTAATTTTCTTCTTTTACAATTCGACTAGCTTATCCCATGCCATGCAAGACGCTATGTCTTGGAGAGGATGGGTTTTGAAGACCATGAAAACTTTGAAACAAAGAAAATACACCTAAGGACCCATCATGATATGGATTTGGAAGTAAATCTGTACAATTCTTAGAGCGTAACCCATTTTGGTTGCCAAAATTGGGAAGCACTTTGCAAAATGTATGGTTTTTATGAGGGTATGATTGTCACCATGGATCTTGGTTATCCCGACATCGAGCAAGACAATATGGACATTTGGGTCCTTGTTGATACGCTTCCGATTATACCGCAAAGTGAGTTTCTCAAACATAGTTATTAACTAATTTATATTGTTTATTTCAAAATAGTTGACAGCTTATTTCCATTGACAACTTATTTTGATTCTTCAAAGAATGTGTGGAAGATGGTAGACAAAACCCACTACACTGATGGCTCCGAATTAACTTATAAGGAGAAAAGTCATCTGATCGCATTTTGTACTTATCTTGAGAATTACAATACCTATTATCGAACTCCTCCAAATTATGGTGATTATGTGCCACTAGTGCACGTGTTGAACCATGGTAACTTCTATGGAGATACCCTGGTAAGATCTTATACTATTACGACATCCGTGCATCCTTTGCATACTTCTAAAACTAGTACATCATTGCTAACTACGAAGTTAATACTATGTTTTTCAACAGAAACTCCCGATGGATTGTGTGCCTCATCTGATGTATCAGAATGGTATCCTTGTAGTTCTGAACATACTGCTAGGTAAATCTAGGGAGCTCACCTGTGCATATCGGATTCCTAAAACCGGTGAACACATGCTCATCAAAGAATGGAAAAAATGTTTGGACATTCGCAAGGAGGTTCTTGGCAGTAACATTAAGCGAAAGGCAAGAATTGGAGACAGGATAATCTCCATTCTCCATAATGGTGAGTCAGGGGCTATCTTGTTTTTTGCTATTTTACCTTATAGAATGTAGTAGGTCCTAATAGAATGTAGTAGGTCCTATGAGGTACGATATATTTATTATGTGGTACAATGTGTAGAGTTGATGATGAGGAGTAGTTGTGATTACGACTAGTGAACAATTTGCTATGTGATGTCATTGATGAAAAGGATGATCTTGAGGAGGTGTTATATGACAATGATGTATTATGATGATAAGTTGTTAATGATATGATGATGATGATGATATTTATTATATCATTGGGTGAAAGAACTGCAGATTAGTTTCAAGTGGATGGACATCCACTTGAAACTAGTCCACGGTTCTTTCACCCCGTGATGTAATAACTCATTATGATGTAAAAACAATATCTAAATTCCTGTTGTATGAAAACTTGTGTAAAGGTGTATGAATACAACATGAAATAAAAGAGAAATAAAATACGGAACAATAGTAGTAGCGCGGGCAGGGAGAAGCGCTACTACTAATTACCAGTAGAGCTTCCCTGGGAAAGCGCTACTACTAAGTCGATTTAGCAGCAGCGTGGGTTGAAGCATGCTACTGCTAACCTTTAGCTGTAGCGCCGTACCAGTAGCGCACCAGCCCGCGCTACTGATAGGCCTAAAACCCGCGTTGCTGCTAGGCTTTTCCCTAGTAGTGAAAGGTGGTTTCTCAACATAAGTAGTAGGAACAATAGGATCATTATAAGTGATAGTCTTTTCTACAACTGTAATAGGTGCAACTACTTTTACTTCAATGGAACGCTTATATTTAAACCACTTCTCCTTAGGGAGATCAATGTGAGCAGCAAAAGATTCACTGAAAGAAGCTACTATCTCAGAGTCAAGTCCATATTTAGCGCTAAATCCACGAAAAGCATCGGTATCCATAAAAGATTTAACACAATCAAACTTAGGTGTTATACCTGACTCCTTACCATCGTTGGAACCCCAATCTTCAGAGTTGCATTTAATTCTTTCTAATAAGTCCCACTTGAATTCAGTAGTATTCAGCATATAAGAACCAGCACAGGAAGTATCGAGCATGGTGCGATCATTGAGAGAAAGCCGAGCATAATTTTTTTTGAATATTCATTTCTCTTGAGAGCTCATGATTGGGGCATGAATATAATATTGACTTAAGCCTCCCCCAAGCTTGAGCGATGCTTTCTCCTTCGCGAGGCCAGAAATTATATATGTAATTACGATCACGGTGAACAAGATGCATAGGATAGAACTTCTGTTGAAATTCCAACTTCAATCTTTTATAGTTCCAAGATTCCGTATTATCACATAGCCTATACCATGTCAATGCGTCTCCCTTCAAAGATAAAGGGAGGACCTTCCTCTTAACAACATCATCGGGAATACCTGCAAGCTTAAATAATCCACAAACTTCATCCACAAAGATAAGGTGTAAATCAGGATGCAATGTTCCATCTCCTGCAAAGGGATTAGCTAGCAGTTTCTCTATCATACCCGAAGGAATTTCAAAGTAAACATTTTCAGTAGGTTTAGTAGGTTGAGGAGCAACTCTTTGCTCTACTGGTAGGGGCGAAGATACCACTAACAAGCCCCTTAAAGGATTACTTTCCATAGTAACAAGTGACAGAAAATTTCAGCACACTATATAAATGTTTCCTTACCAAGTTCCACTCACCAAAGGCGCTTCACTCCCCGGCAACGGCGCCAGAAAAGAGTCTTGATGACCCACAAGTATAGGGGATCTACCGTAGTCCTTCCGTAAGTAAGAGTGTCAAAACCAACAAGGAACAGAAGGAAATGACAAGCAGTTTTCAGTAAGGTATTCTCTGCAAGGACTGAAATTGTAGGTAACAGATAGTTTTGTGATAAGATAATTTGTAACGGGTAACAAGCAATGAAAGTAAATAAGGTGCAGCAAGGTGGCCCGATCCTTTTTGTAGCAAAGGACAAGCCTGGAAAATTTCTTATAATGAGAAAAGCGCTCCCGAGGATACATGGGAATTATCATCAAGCTAGTTTCATCACACTAATATGATTCGCGTTCGGTACTTTGATAATTTGATATGTGCGTGGACCAGTGCTTGGGTACTGCCCTTACTTGGACAAGCATCCCAGTTATGATTAACCCCGATTGCAAGCATCCGCAACTACAAAAGAAGTATTAAGGTAAACCTAACCATAGCATGAAACATATGGATCCAAATGAGCCCCTTACGAAGCAACGCATAAACTAGGGTTGAAGCTTCTGTCACTCTAGCAACCCATCATCTACTTATTACTTCCCAATGCCTTCCTCTAGGCCCAAATAATTGTGAAGTGTCATGTAGTCGATGTTCACATAACACCACTAGAGGAGACCAACATACATCTAATCAAAATATCGAACGAATACCAAATTCACATGACTACTAATAGCAAGACTTCACCCATGTCCTCAGGAACAAACGTAACTACTCACAAATCATATTCATGTTCATAATCAGAGGGGTATTAATATGCATTAAGGATCTGAACATATGATCTTCCACCAAGTAAAACAATTAGCATCAACTACAAGGAGTAATCAACACTACTAGCAACCCACAGGTACCAATTTGTGGTTTTGATACAAGATTGGATACAAGAGATGAACTAGGGTTTGGAGAGGAGATGGTGCTGGTGAAGATGTTGATGGAGATTGACCCCCTCCCAATGAGAGGATCGTTGGTGATGATGCTGGTGATGATTTCCCCCTCCCGGAGGGAAGTGTCCCCTACAGAACAGCTCTATCGGAGCCCTAGATTGGTTCTGCCAAGGTTCCGCCACGTGGCGGCGGAGTTTCGTCCTGTGAGCTTACTTATGATTTTTTTTCCAGGGTAAAAGACCTCATATATCAGAAGATAGGCACCGGAGGGCCACCAGGGGCCCAGGAGATAGGGGGCGCGCCCAGTATGGGGGGCGCCCGC
>NC_041389.1:685619756-685623955 GCF_002162155.2 Triticum dicoccoides | reverse complement strand
CTCAGGTACTTTCTTTGCCCAATATTTCTTATTGAATCCAAAAATAACTTTCGTGGAGTTACAAGACTTTTGGAGCTGTGCAGAATAGGTTTCCATTATTTGCTCCTTTTCCAGCTAGAATCCCAGCTGCCGGCATTCCCCCTCTTCATGGTAAACCTTGTAAAATAAGAGAGAATGGCCATAAGTATCGTGACATAATGTGTAATAACAGCCTATAATGCAATAAATATTGATATAAAAGCATGATGCAAAATGGACGTATCACGAGCCATCGCATGCTTCAACCACCGCTGGAGTCGCGAACGGCTGGACCGCTTGCGACGGTCAACGGTGGGGTGTGGTGATGTAACTAGGGCCGACCAATACTGGGTCGGCGGCTGTCGGAGAAGAACACCGCAAGCACTCGCACGGAAGTGCGTCACCCCGCGGACGGGGAGGCCCTCGACATCGAGGGGAGCTTCTTGAAGCCAGGCAGAGTCGTCGGCGATGAAAACGAGCGCACTGAGACGGATCTCGTGGCCCAACACCAAACCACCGCCAGAAACCATGTTGTCAGAGAACGAAATCTGCAACCTCACCGGAAATTGCTTAGACGCCAACCCCAAGGTGGGTGCCAACTGTCGTGGGAGTAAGTCTGACAGTAAGAATAGGGGGTACGTATGAGGAGGCAAGGTCCTAGCTACGGTGAGGTTGTACACGCAAGTTTACGAGTTCATGCCCCTCTAGGAGGAGGTAAAAGCCCTACGTCTCGGTGCCTTGAGGCTGTGTCGACTGGATATGCATGAATGTTAAAAGGGGTGCGAAGCCTTGTGCCAGAGGATGGTGGCTTATATAGAGTGCGCCAGGACCCTCTCTGACCTCCGTTACACAGGGTTCAATGTGAGTTAAGATGGGGCGTTACTGGTAACGCCTGCCATAAATGATCATTAAGACTACAGAGTGAACGCATGACCGTTGCCATCCTGGGATGACTTTAGATCTTGTATACACCGAGTGGTTCTTCATATGGTCGAGTGACTATGTTGTGGTCAAGTGGAACTGGGGTATCCGAGTAGAACCTTCTGTCGAGTGGATTACACTTTGGGGTGATTCCAGTCGATATTCTTTGTTGGTCCTTGAGTGCCTTTGACTGTAGGTCAGTGTCCTTCGGTGTGGTGTCTAGGTCAGGCCTAGTACCCTACCCTAGGTACATGTCCTCATCACTCAACGCGTGCAGCCAAGGCTGAGATCACCGGGTTGTAATCATGGTCCAACCCTTTGAGCACGTAGGAGGTTATCTCTCCTTCAGAGAGGGGATCACTGGTGCATGCGATCTCACCAGCGAAGGCCTTGATCTTTGCAAGGTACTCGGGCATGCCCAAGTTTCCTTTGTGCAGGTTGGCGAGGGTGATGCGAGTGTTGATGATGTGGGCTTGCGTCTATGCAGCAAAGGAGGCGTGGATGGCACTCCACACCCTGGTCCGCGTTTGAAGAGTAGCGACCTGCGCAAGAACCGCACATGACAGAGATCCCATAAGGTATCCTTGTACCTGTTGCTGCTGGGCGTACCAGATCGGCCGGGCGTAGTTCAAGACCTGCTCCTCCTTCCCGTTGTTGGTAATGGTGATGGTAGCAGGGGGCGCCGGACTTGCGGCATCAAGGAAGTGTTCCGTCTGTGCTCCCTTGATTTGGGGTAGCACGATGGCCCTCCAGAGGAGAAAATTCGTCCTCGTGAGCTTCTCAGATGGAGGGGAACCGAGAGAAGATGTGCTGGTGGAGGTGGAAGAAGATGCAAAGGTGGAGAGTGCAGATTGGATGGATAGGGCTCTCATGGTGCATCCAATTATGGTAGTAGCGGTGGAGGCGATGGTGGAAGCAGCGGTGCTGGCGTTGGTGCCTACCATGGGTTTTCTCTCGGTAGTTCTCTCTTGATAGGTTTCTGGCTTCTCTCTTGATCAACTTGATCAATCTCTTACGGGAAAGCTAGACGTACGAGAGGAAGGGCTCTCATGACCATATAAGATTTGGTAGGAAGCGTTGAACCCTTTGTCTCGGGCCGCATTTGTATTTATAGAGGGTTTGCCTTGGCTTACAAGTTTGGAATATAGCTAGGATTCTTCCAGATTACATCGAGAGAGAGAGAGGGGGATTACAACTTATAGGAGAAGAAAGAACAGAAGTAGAGATAGAACCGAACTTTAACAAACTTCTATCCTACGTACATATTCTAACACTCTCGCCGATGATGTCTGTTCTATATGAGTGTATAAACTACAAAGTAGCTGTTACACAATGTTGTTAGAGCTAAACACAGACGTGTATGTCTGACTAGTACTCTAACTTCTACCTCCTTCCTGGTTTATTGGTCCTCCTCGCATTTTGTGTCAAACTTTGACCTTAAATTTAACTAATGAAATGTTAATGCATGTAACTAAAAATAATATCATTCGAAACAATGGTGAAATACGAATCTAACAATACAGTTTTTGGTGACATGCATTATTATTATTTTAGTTAAATCTATGATCAAATTTTGGCACTAAAATACCAAGGGGACCGATAAACCAGGACGGAGGTAGTAGTAACCGAGAAGCTAGCGCAAACTACTAGCCTCTCTTTTTAGCTGCATATGTATCATGTGGTTAATGAAGGTAGTTGGTATACTGCACTGTTGTACAATGTGACATTCTAGGTGTATGAATTTTACAAGCTCTCTGTCGAGGCCTTATTGACTTAGGGTGCCTTGCTTTCCGGCGACCTTTTGGCCCTCCAGAGCTAGTCGCCTGACACAAGCTCCTTGAGTACATTGCTCTCCAGGATCCTGATGTAGATTAGCCGAATGACCGCATCTCGTGCAACCTGGAACCGTCAGGCCATTCTCCACGAATCGCTATATCAGGCCATTGCGGCAGTTACTGGCCCAGAGCCCCTAGCTGGGATTTGGGTGATTAGAATCCCTTTGAAGATTACGATCTTCCTGTGGCAATGGAACCGTGGTCGGGTTCCTTCAAGGGTGGAGGTACTAAAGAGGAACGAACCTGGTGATGGGATGTGCCCCTATGTGCGACGGCGGAGGACTCCAACCACGTCTTCTTCACCTGCATATCCGCACAATTCATTTGAAGCTGCTTCCGGGAGGTGGCCTGTGGATGTTGGTGCAACACAAATTTTCCCAACCTATTCGCAGAACTCCTCGCCTCCCAACTGCCGCTCCGCCACATTAGGTGGCTGGGTATTGGGGTGCTTGCCTGGATGCTTTGGACAATCCGCAATAAGCTTTTGATGCAGTCACTACTACAAAAAGGGCGGCTAGTGGCGCACCTGTTTTCTCTACTAATGGCGCACTATAGGTGCGCCACTAGCACCACGCCATTATATTTTTTTCTAATGGCGCACCTGTGGTGCGCCATTAGTATCTGGTATACTAATGGCGCACCGCTGGTGCGCCACTAGAATAGCCCACGGTGCGCCATTAGTATCTGGTATACTAATGGCGCACCACATAGAAGTGCGCCATTAGTAACAATTTTTTTCAAAAAAATAGAAATTTTTTTAAAACTTTTTTTTTCAAAATTTGGTTTTCGTTTTTTTCTTATTCTCAGGTCACTATGGCTTAATCTCGGGTCAATATGCTTAACCTCAGGTCAAATCGCACTCCGTGGTCAAACTTCCCAAAAGGTCATCCATCCTCACACTACTCCAGCCCAAGCACACTTAACTTTAGAGTTCTCAACCCCAGCAACAGCTCACTTCACAGGCACTTGTTGATATATCTACCATATCAATCATATTATACCTTGTTGATGTCTAGGACTTTGTTCATGTTCATGACTATGATGAAATTTTGAAAAATATTTCAAACTTTCCGGTCATATTACGTATCATTTTTTGAAAAAAAATTCAAAAAAAAAACCAAAACCAATTTTTTTTTCTGTTACTAGTGGCGCACCACATCCACAGTGCGCCACTAGTAAGTTTCAAAGTTTTTGAATTTTTTGCCTCTAGATCTTGAAAGCCCCATAACTTTTTTTCTGTTAGGTTTTTGGAGTAGAAGATTTTTCGAGTAGATGATTTTTCATATAAAAAACTTTTTAATCCGAGTTTGTATGCAAAAGTTATGCCCATTTTACAAATTTCCAGAGAGATTTTGCAAATAAAATCGAAATTCATATTTGTAAATTTTCCCAACAACTAGACCACATATCACATGGGAAACTTAT
>NC_041389.1:685615821-685619617 GCF_002162155.2 Triticum dicoccoides | reverse complement strand
AATTGAAATTTTTTTTGAATTTTTTTAATAAACTTAGTAATGGCGCACCAGTGGACAGTGCGCCATTACTAGTTAAAAGTAATAATGGCGCACTATCCACAGGTGCGCCATTAGTAACAATTTTTTTTATTTTTTATTTTTACTTTTTTTTCAAAACTACTAATGGCGCACGGTGGGTGTGGTGCGTCATTACTATGTCAACTACTAATGGCGCACTGTCCCACGGTGCGCCATTAGTAACAATTTTTTTTTTATTATTATTTTCAAAACTTCTAATGGCGCACCTGTATGTGGTGCGCCATTGCTATATACTAATGGCGCATCACACATGTGATGCGCCATTAGTGTCCATTTCATCTATAGCCGTTTTCCTAGTAGTGAGTGTGTGCCTCTTCGAGCGTGCTACATGCTGTTTTTAAATTATGTGGTTATCTGCAGCTTTGGCAGCCACTTAGCCGCCCGCGGGACCGAGACGCCATCGACATCCTCGTCGCTGATCTTCATGTCATGGCTCTCCACTTGATGCCGCTGCTCCTGTCGCCACCTCCAGAGTCGGATTAGCCACGCGATGGCCTTTGCTTCCCTTTGCACTTTATTTAGGGCTTGTTGAGTTGTGTCCTCAGCAGAACCCTATTGAACCCGCATGTTTGTGATACCTTCGTGTGTGTATGCGCGCGCGTCTCGTGAACCTTCGTTGGATGTTGTGGCTTGGTGGTTTGCTTCATATATGAAGCGGGGTGAAAGCTTTTTTCGGTAACCATAATGAGAGCCGTTCTTTCTCTGGTTACAGAAGAAGCCATGAGCTATTTCTCATTTTCTTTCACCTGTGTTGATCTCATGATCTAAAAAAACTACTTGGTGAACATGGCATGGATATGTCCCAGCCATAAATAACTGAAAACCGGTGTATAATCTTGCATTTCTCTACGATTTTTTCTCTTGCATTTGTATAATCTGGCTCTGCTTTGTTTGCCCCTTCCACCTCCAATTGTATTGTACACTGTGGCTGATGTTGTTGTTAATGGCTCGTCTGTAAAGGAAAAATATTCCGTAGTGTTTCTAAAGAAGAAGAACACATGAACACTTGTTGGTTACTAAATCAAATGCTCTACCTCCTCCGCAGCTGCCTCGATGCATTGACAAAGTAGAGCCAGATTATACAAGTAGGATGAGGGCTAACTAAAGCAGGGCATTTCCTTGCAAGATCGGCGTGTTCATTGTGACACTATCCTTGCAAAGTTGTACTGTAATGAGTCACCACACATAATTCACATCACATGCTTCTAAATGCCCAGTTCATGATCTTGCGCAGAATAGTCTACACGAGAGACCTCTCTGTTCCCCAAGCATATTAAGAACTCCTGATGTCTCACACGCCTTCTATGCTGCACATGCACAAAACATTGAAGGGCAGTCACTGGACAGAGAATTTGCAAGTGCTTGTGTGCTTCATAATTGACTGTATAACTTGAAGTAGCTAGGTGAGCGAGCACTGAGTTTGTGACTCTCTTATAGGCATGTCATTTGTTATCGCTGTAACGCCATTAAATCTGCTATGTCAAAAAGAAGTACACTAGATCTGTTGGGATTGATCCACTGCAAAATAAAACATGTTTGGTTGGTGGATTTTCTTTTTCTTTCTATATTGCCGTTTCTTGGAACAAAGGACAAGGAAAACGTTCCGAGCCAGGGTGCCGGCCGAACACCCCGCCGGCTTCGTGTGCATCGTTGGTTTCTTTTGCGATCCAGCGCACGCACTTGGGCCACGACATATTTGTGGCCCCCGCAAACTGCTTTAATTTCTCCCTTATCCTCCTCACGGACGGCTACTCCACTCGATCCAATCGATCCCCTTCCTATCTCTTGCCATTCCCCAGCGACCAACCTCACCTTGATTTCTCTCCAGCAAATCCTTCCACCCCTCCCCGGGCTTAGTTCTACTGCTATGGTGGGACGGCGCATCAGCCGCGGGTTGCTGCTATGGTGGGAGCTGACGGAGGTGGTGCGACCCCATGGAAGCGTCAAGGGTGTGGGCATCAAATGCTGCTAGCAGAGACCCGCGACTGCAATGTCTTCCCAGGAGCACCATGAGATGTTGCGAGTTGGGCGCGCGGTGGTGACGAGGGAGCGACCGCGTGCTATCGGTGATGTAAGCGGCCACCGCGGGATGCTGGAACCAGTCACCGCTAGTGCTGGAACCGCCCGGGGGAGGAGCTACAACCAGGTGTGGACCAGTGATGCTCGGCATTGCGCCGTTGAGTGAGAAGCTGCAACCGGAGGAAGGGATGCTGGAACCGCGACTTGTTTTGCTGCCACTAGCGAGATCTTTGCTCTAACCGGCGACGAGGAATCGTTTTCATTTTTGCTAGAACCGTGCATTTTTTTTTTGCTGGAACCGGCCAAAAATTTTGTTGCGATCCGAAGATGGGAGCCATTCTTTTTGCTGGAATCATACATCTATTTTGCTGCAACCATGATTTGTTTGGTTTGCTTTGACTCGGTGCCATTTGTGTAATGCGAAACAATGTTCTTTATTTTTGTTGGAAATATGTCGTTTTTTTGCTGGAACCATTCATATTTTTTGCTACAACCAAGCGACAATGGGATCGCTAGGTTACCGCCGACGAATTGACCGGAGATGCAGGAGAAGCATGCGGGGGAGACCGGACTAGGCGGTGAGGGGAGAAGCAGTGGTTGTGAGAGCGGTGGGAAGAGCCGCCATTTTTTAACAAGTTGCATGTGCGGACTTTTTAATGGAGGGGCCTAATCATATGGCAGGTACGTACTAAATCATGTGGCAGCTATGCGATCGGCCGAAAATAGGGCCGGTGCGCCGGCGCCTAGCACTGCCCAAAGTACAAAGCCTGGCGCAAAAATCCTTTTTTCCGAAAAGAAGGATTGACCCAGGCCTCGGCATCATCACGATGCACACAACTATATTTATTAAATTATTCAAAGTACGGCTCATAACTCCGTCTACATTGTCTCAACATAGCTGGTTCCAAGTCCAGGTAAAGTACGACTCAGAAGTCCCACTACTAAGAAAAACCTTATTCACATAAGCTTATCAGTAGCACTTTTTAAAAGGAACCGTTGCTGCTACTTATCAGTAGCGCTTGCACAGAGAGAGCGCTGCTACTATGGACATAGCAGTAGAGCGGTAGTTGAAAAACACGCTATTACTATAATTGTCACACCGTTGCCAGCAGGCTAGCGCTCTTACGAAAAAAGCGCTACTGCTACTATACTTAGTAGTAGTGCTTCCCTCCAACCAGCGCTACTGCTAAATTCAGTCCCCCTCCTAGGACCTAAGTTTAGTCACACCTCGCTCCGTGAATAGAATGTTTACCACCTTAAATATGGTGCTTCTCAAACTATCACAACCACTTTGTCTTCATTGAACTCTATAGGTAGCATTTGTGGCCGCAATATGAGTCTTCACCGGTTCCTAAACCGGAGAGGACTCATATTGACAATTCAGATTCTACGCAAAAAGATCATTGATGACCAATGTATTTTTTATGTTTATTTTTACATGCTTATCCTTAGCAATAGCGCTGGTTCTCTGAAAGCGCTACTGCTATAGGTCATAGCAGTAGTGCTTGTTCCCTTAACGCGCTACTGCTATGGATCTTAGCAGTAGCGGTGGTTACCAACCAGCGCTACTACTACGGCCACCATATCCACACCGTGCAGCCTCACTCTCCCCTCACACTCTCACTCGCTCTTTCTCCATCGCGCGCCGTCGCCGCTGTCGCCCCCAATGTATGGTTCTCCGTCCCTCCTCCTTCCTCCC
>NC_041389.1:685585728-685615636 GCF_002162155.2 Triticum dicoccoides | reverse complement strand
CTCCCTCCCTCCCTTCTTCCCTCCCCCATCTATGTTATTTTGAATAAAATAGAACATATATGTTATATGAGCAGAATCTAGGTATTTTGAATAGAATAAAATAGAAAATTTTAGTTATAGAATTTTTTAGTAATATAATCTTTTAGGTGTAGAGAATTTTCAATTATAGAAATGTATTGGAATGCTATATGAGAAATTTTTATGTATCAAATTTAGTAATGAAGATTTTTAGAAAGAAAATTTAGGTATAGAAATTTTTCGTAATTTCATTTTTCAATATAGAAATGTATTAGAAAATTTAATTGTTTTTATTTCATTATCACTTTGTCATCAAAGAATGCTATATGAGATTTGACAATCTGAAATTTTCTCTCGGTGGAATATGCATGCTTTGTAGAGTCGTGTCTCCTTGGAGTGATCGTCATCCGAGCTACATCTACTTCCTCTACACCCGAGTCAGTGAGCTAAAAGTCAACCTCCTCCTTCTCTACTCCTCGGTGTGTTGAACAAAGTAGAACTAGGGTATTTAATTATGCTTCCTAACCAAATGAAATGTTCGGGTTATAAGATATATTGAAATGTTTTTGTCAATATTGAACCATAGAAATGCAATGAGCACCAGTTTGAATGCTCATGTGCGAGTGGCCTATGTTTTGCCGGAGTGTTGATTCATTTCTATTTTGGCAAATTTTGGGCGCTCGATATGTCACAATTTAGCAAAGGTCATGTCGGATCTTTTCATGAATTTTAGAATGACTTGTCCTAGAATATGTAGGAAATATCGAGTGCCCCGGATTTACTAGAAAGAGAATTAAACGACATTTCAAGTTGACGTTAAGTCAGTCGGGGATCCATACATATATGAGAGTAGAAGAATGTCGACTGTTGTCATGGGGGTTGCTACTCCTTCTTCTCCTTGTGCTAGACCTTTGTTATGCACTAGGGGAAGGAGGAGTGGCGACCATCATCGACGGTCAAAAAATCAGTGAGGGAATGTCCACCATATACAAGAGAGGAAGGAGAATCCCGACATGCCGATAGTCAACCCATGATGAATAATAATGATCTAATTTAGTTTTTTTAGTACATATATTGAATTTTAGAAGTTTAATCTTTGAATTATGAACATAGGAAATGTCTGACGATGATGATAGGCACCCAGAGTGCGACTGGTGCGGCGATGACCGGTGTCTGTGCGACAGGCCTCACCTGGTAGAAGGTCGGCGCTTTAGTATTAAGCTCCAGGAGACCTTCGATGTTAAAACGGTGCACAATGATGACAAGTGTTTTTTTAATTAAGCATGACTTCTGCTTCTTCAACGTGCAATTTTTATCTTTTACAATTCGACTAGCTTATCCCATGCCATGCAAGATGCTATGTCTTGGAGAGGCTGGATTTTGAAGATCATGAAAGTATGGAAAGAAAGATAATTCACCTGAGGACCCATCATGGCTATGATTTTGCTGTAAATCTATAAAATTCTAAGAGCGTATCCCATTTTGGTTGCCCGAATTGGGAAGCACTTTGCAAGGCGTATGATTTTCAAGAGGGTATGCTTGTCACCTTGGATCTTCGTGATCCTGACATCGACAAACAGAATATGGACATTTTGGTCCTTGTTGATGCGCTTCCAATTCTACCGCTATGTGAGTTTCTCAAACATATTTGTTAAGTAATTTATATTGTTTATTTAAAAATAGTTGACATCTTTTTTCCACTGACACCATATTTTTCATTCTTCAAAAAATGTAAGGAAGATGGTAGACAGAACCTACTGCACCGATGACGCAGAATTAACTTGTCAGGAGAAGGATCATCTTATCTCATTTATTATTGATGTTGAGAATTACAATATCGATTATCAAACTCCTGCACATTATGGTCAATACGTTCCACTAGTGCGCGTGTTGACCTACGGTAACACCCATGGAGATGGCATGGTAAGATTTTTTTTACTATTAGGACATCCATGCATCTTTTGCATATATTCTTCTAATGCTAAACTACATTGCTAACTATGAAGTTATCAATTTCTTTTTCAACAGAAAATCCTAAAGGATTGTGTGCCTGATCTGATGTTTTCGAAAGGTCGGCTTGATGTTATTAGCTTATGACCATATCTACCTAGGCTTCACAACTGTTCATACCGGATTTCTAAAACTGATCAAGACATGACAATCAAAGAATGGAAAAAATGTATGAACAATCATAGGGAGCTACTTGGAAGCAACATCGCGTGAAGCGCAAGAATTGGAGACAGGATAGTCACCATTCTCCATAATGGAGAGTCAGGGCCTATCTTGTTTTATGCTATATTACCTTAGAGAGGTTAGTAGGCCCTATGAGAGAGGAGTAAGTCGAAGGTACAATGTGTTATCAAGTGCTACAATGTGTTAGAGTTGGTGAGGAGGAGGAGGAGGAGTTGTGATTATAACTACTGACCAAGTTGTTATATGATATCTCATGGACGAAAATGATGACCAAGTTATTATGATGATGTATGATGCTAAGTTGTTATATGAGCATGATGAGTTATTATATATATCATGGTGCCCCCACTTGAATCTAATCCATGTTCATTTCACCCACTGATATATATAATAACTAATCATGGTCATAAACTCATATCATGAAAGTACTGTATATAATACCTATACAAATACAACGACAATAAACTAATTTTTCAAAAATACAGGAAAATTTAACAGTAGCACTTTTCATAAGAAACGCTATTGCTACTTACTATTATCAGTAGCGCTGGTTCCATTCGAGCGCTACTGCTAATTAGGTATAGCAGTAGCGCTGGTTTTCCAGCGCTACTGCTACCAGTTAGCTGTAGTGCCTTAGTGGTCGTGCTTGTACAAGCACTACTGATGGCCATATAAGCAGCGCTACTGCTAAGGTTTTCCCTAGTAGTGTCCACTTAAGTTTGTCGAGCCAACATCAAAACTAAGTCACTCTTATGGAGATTAAACTCAAAGAAAGTCATTGGCGTGAGTAACCGTCTTAGCGACGCACCATATCTGAACCCAGGTGTGGTGTGAAATGGGCAAGGGCCAAACCACCACCCCCTTTGTGACGTGCGCTACAGTGATAATTGGGCAAGGAATGCATGCCTACACACATAGCTAGTATAAATGGTGTATGTTCTTTGCAAACTATACCGTGGGTTACTATTTGCCGGCTGAGAAGATAGCACAAACTATTAGCCGCTCTTTCCAGCTGCATTTGTCCCGTGTTGTTAATGAAGGTACGTAGGTGGCAAAATATTGTTGTACAAATGTGACATCTTCAGTTGTATGGACGGTGCCTTTTCTTGCAAATTATAATGGGATTAACAATGGAAGATAAATGCTACGGGATGGAAAAGTTCAGATTACAAACATCTAGTGCCGTGCAAAGATTATCAAACAGTTTAAACAACATCCAAAGCTCAACCGTAACTGCTTCTGCACCAGTCTCTTTTAAGTGATTTGTCGATCATCGTGTCCAAAAGCCTGAGATGTGGGCTTTGACAGAGTGTTTGCTTCCAGCTGCAACATTCTTTGCCGCTATTTCTTTTACATTTTCATCAATGTTTAGGATTTAGAGCTTCAGTTGGCCGTTCCTTTCAAGAAAATTGCGATCGTTTGTGGCTTGACTTGGACAAGTAGGAATGAATTTATTTTCAACGGTGTTTGGCCACACCAAAGAAATTTTAAGATGGTTACACTTAACTCTAGTTTGCTCATAAAAAAACAAAAATAAGTTGTTACACAAACTTTAGCGATGAAATAGCCACTTTTTTCTGATGCTTTCTCTTTCGTATTAAATAGCCCATCCACCCTCGCTCCAAGCTCATCTATGAGTACATGGCATAAATAAGGCGTGAGCTTCCTTATTTGCACAAAGGTGGATTCTGCAAACCTTGCAAGATATGATTCATACACGAGGATGATATTCTTGCTCAGCATATGAAGAACTCCCGATGCCTCTAACACCTATGTTGATCTATCTGATGCCAAATACTAAACGGGGGATCTTCTATCAAGAGAAATCTTGCGAGTGAGTGCGGTGGAGTGTGTGCATACTTCACTCACTGACAACTTGAAGTAGGCGAGTGAGAGCACACTTTGTGGTTATCTTGTAGGACCATTACTCTATATGAGGCCAAAGCACACTAGCAGGGCAACAAGCGCATTCAGTGCATCAAATCCGATCCATTGAAAGAACATATGGGCTGGTTGTTGATAGTCTAATTTGGATCTGGCTTGAGGGGTTGCCCAGATTATTTAGTTTTGGTGGTCAAGCTAATGGTTTGAGAATGCACACATGATTGCAAGTACAAAGGCTAGGTGCAGCAGGATGGATGGAACAAAATTGTGTGTTTAGAGCTCGAGAGAAATAAGGAAAGAGGTCTGGTTTGGAAAACTGAAGATGGAAGGTTTTGCATAACCAGCTATTCTGCCAAAACAGAGCTAATATGGAAAGTCCGGTTTGAGTAGGGACTTAGTTGAACACAGATTGCCTATTAAATCTGGTTTTAGGCCGCATAAACAACCCCTTAGGCGATTCAATCCTAGGATATATGACCGCATCAAAGATGAAATTGATCGGTTGTTAAAAGCTCGGTTTATTCGGCCGTGTAGATATGCGGAATGGATTTCTAATATTGTTCCTGTTGAAAAGAAAAATACAGATAAGATTGGAGTATGAATTGATTTTAGGGATTTGAATAAGGCTACCCCTAAAGATGAATATCCTATGCCTATAGCTGACATGTTGATTAATGATGCTTCTGGACATAAAGTAATCAGTTTTTTAGATGGTAATGATCGTTATAAGCAGATTTTTATGGCCGAAGAAGATATGTTTAAGACTGCTTTTCGATGCCCTGGTTTTGTTAGTTTATTTGAGTGGACTGTCATGAATTTTGGATTGAAGAATGCTGGAGCTACATACCAGCGTGCTATGAATCTGATTTTTCATGATCTTCTAGGTATTGTATTAGAAATATATATTGATGATGTAGTTGTTAAATCGGATGGGTTTGATCAACATTTAGCCGATTTGCGATTAGCTTTTGAAAGAATGCGTCGGTATGGGCTGAAAATGAATCCACTCAAATGTGCTTTGGGTGTATCGGCTGTTAAGTTCTTAAGTTATATAATTCATGAGCATGGCATACAGATTGATCCTAAGAAGATACATGCAATCAGAAAATTGGAGGATCCCACATGTAAAAGGGGTGTGCAGAAATTGTTAGCAAAAATTAATTACTTTGAGACGATTCATATCTAACCTTGAGGGGAAAATTGAATTGTTTGTTCCTTTACTTCGGTTAAAACATGAAGCCGAATTCACTTGGGGGGCAGAACAGCAAGACGATTTTAATAATATAAAATGGTATTTGTCAAGTCCTCCATGCTTCGAGCACCCAAGTCTGGTGTGTCGCTCAGGTTATACATTGCCGCACAAGACAAGGTGATCGGCGTAGTTTTAGCACAAGAGAACGGCGGGAAGGAGTACATCATTGCATACTTGAGCCGCCGCTTACTTTACGTTGAGAGTCGGTACGTGTTTATTGAAAAAATATGTTTATCTTTATATTATGCATGTACAAAATTTCGGCCATATTTACTTTATAGTACATGTGTAGTAGCTTGCCTAGCCGATGTGATTAAATATATGCTGCAGCAGCCGATTCTTAGTGGTAGGATTGGAAAATGGGCTTAGGCACTAATAGAATATGACTTGGCATATGAATCGTTGCGTGCTATGAAAGGCCAAGTCATCGCTGATACTATTGTTTATCATAGGATTAAGGATGAAGAAGATATTAATTATGTTAGTGTGTGCACGTGGAAGTTTTATTTTGATGGATCGGTTTGTAGGGAGGGACAAGGCATCGGTAATGTTTTAATTTCACCAAACAATGTCGTTTATGAAACACGGTCCGTTTGGAATATGCTTGTACAAATAACCAAGCTGAATATGAAGCTTTGTTGTTTGGTTTATAAAATATAGTAGATATGGGTGTAAAGGATATAGAGGCTTTTGGAGATTCACTTCTGGTAGTCCGCCAAATTGGTGGTGAATTTCAATGTTTTGATGGATTAATAAAAAGCTATTTGGACCGATGTTTACATATAATTAAGTCTCTGAATACTTTCACTCTCAGTCATATACCTAGGGAAGAGAATTCTAGAGCTAATTGCTTAGCGCAGCAAGCATCCGGATACCAAATCGGTAGGGGAAAGTTTTTCATATTAGAGAAACCGATGCTAGATGTTGTTAATAGTAATGCTGATATGTTGGCTATTAATTTGCTAAAGGATGCAGCAGGTCCTTGTTTAATCCAGCAGCAAATAGTACATGGCAAAGAAGATTCGGTGCATGAGTCACAAATAACCGAATCGGCAGCTAATTTAGAACCAGGTGATTGGAGAACTCAGTTGATTAATCATCTAAAGGATCCTGGGCAAACAAGAGATAGAAAAATTCGGCGACAAGCTTTAAAATATACTTTGCTAGATAGTGAGTTGTACCGCCGAACGATAGATGGATTACTTTTAATGTGCTTAGGTCCTGATCAGTCAAGACTAGCTATGGGTGAAGTACATGAAGGGCTATGTGGAACACATCAGTCGGCTCATAAGATGCAATGGTTATTGAAAAGAGCAGGTTTTTATTGGCTGACGATGTTAGGGACTGTTTTCGCTATTATAAAGGGTGTGAAGGATGCCAGAAAGTTAGAAATGTTTAATTGGCACATGCAGCTATGATGCATCCTATTATTAAGCCATGGACGTTTAGAGGATGGGGTTTAGATTTTTATTGGTCAAATACATCCTGCTTCAACTAAAGGTCATCTTCGTCCTAGTAGCTACAGATTATTTTACCAAATGGACTGAAGCGATTCCTTTAAGAAAAATGACCCATAAGGGAGTGATTAATTTTGTTTTGGAGCATATTATTCGCAGATTTGGTATTCCTTAAACTTTGACTACATATCAAGGTTCTTCTTTTATGTCTCATCAATTTCGTGAGTTTGCCGAATCTTTTAGAATTAAATTGTTAAATACGTCGCCTTATTATGCTCAAGCTAACGGACAGGCCGAATCTAGCAATAAAAATTTAATTAAGCTTATAAAGAAAAAAATTAAGGAGCATCCAACAAAGTGCGTGAAGTGCTTTCGGAGGCTTTATGGGCTCATCAGATATCTAAGCATGGAGCAACTCAATTGACACCGTATGAGTTAGTGTATGGATAGGAAGTAGTGTTACCTGTAGAGGTTAATTTGCAAGCTCTTAGAGTAGCCAGACAAAATGATTTGTCGGCTGTAGACTATAATAATTTGATGATGGATAGAATTGATGATGTTCCAGAAGAAAGATTAAGAGCCTTATGAGAAATTGAAAAAGAAAAATTAAGATTAGCTTAAGCTTATAACAAAAGAGTGAGGGAAAAACGGTTCCAAATAGGATACTTAGTATGGAAAATGATTTTGCCTATTGGAACTAGAAATAATAAATTCGGCAAGTGGTCAGCGAGTTGGGAAGGTCCATATAAGTGTGTAGAGATTGTTCCTGGAAATTCATATTTTGTACAATCTTTGCAGGGGGAAAAGTTGACCAAAGCTCTGAATGGAAAATATTTGAAGAAGTACTATCCTAGCATGTGGCAAGAAGCTTGATGGCACTATATGGCCGATATGATTTCAGATATCGCCCTAAGAAAAATTTGGTCGATGTGTTATTTAGGCATCGTCCTAAGCAGTTGATATGGCCGGTGAAGTGGTTGACATCATCCTAAGACATTGCCATCGTGTTTTTGGTAAATAAAATTACACCAAAAATAGGGGGGCATGTGTTGATAGTCCAATTTGGATCTGTCTTGAGGGGTTGCCCAGATTATTTAGTTTTGATGGTCAAGCTAATGGTTTGAGAATGCACACATGATTGCAGGTACAAATGCTAGGTGCAGCGGGATGGATGGGACAGAATTGTGTGTTTAGAGCTCACGCATGGAGAGAAAGAAGGAAAGAGGTCTGGTTTGGAAAGATTTTGCATAATCAGCTATTCTGCCAAAACAGAGCTAATATGGAAAGTCTACTAGTATTGGGCCCAGGCTGATGCTTTTACAGAAAGATTAGGAAAAGCCTTTTGGCTTATGTGCCAAGGAAACAGCACGTCAGGAGTCCTACTTCAATTTGACAAAGACCAGAGGCATACCCTTATATATGTGGGTATATGGCCGATTGAAAAACCCAATCGGTCCTTTCACAACCTTACGTTACTTTTTCTCCTACACTCTTTTCTTTCCAGCACCTAGCTCGTAGCTTCTGCCCAGCCCTAGCAAACCTACGATTTGGCTCATCTTTGCCATTTTGCATTGAAAAACGGTCAGTTTACCTCCACGAAAGCGAGGAATCAGTGCTGCTGCACGGATCAATTTGTTGCAGCAACACAATTGGCGACTCCACTGGGGAAGAAGAAGAGGAACACAATGAGCGTCGACCCCAAGGACGGGAGTTATCTCAACCCCAACAACATCATTGCTGTCAGAATTGAGGATCTGCCTGAGGATGAACAGCAGAAACATGAACAAGAGCTTGAGGAAGAGAGGGTGTAAAAGCTGAAGCAGAAGTTGGCGGGCTTCCAAAGGACAAGAAACGGCGTCATCCAGAAGGTAGCTACACCAAGTCATCCTTCTAGGGTAAGTAAAACTGCTTGTACAGAAAAGATTGCACATCTAATTGATGCATTTGTAGCTAGTAAATACGGCAAACAAATGACAAACATGGCACACACGATTACTGAATCAGTAGCTAGCAATTTTTATGAGTTCAAAGACCAATTTAATAAGGATATTCATGTCAACTTGCCTCGTCAAATTCGTTCAATGGTACTACAGGCCAATGATGAACGTTATGAGAAACAGCCGGTGCGTCCAGAAAATAGTAGGTTCACTAATGTACCCTATGCATACACCATTTGCAGTACCCAATGTTGTGCAGCCCCACATCCCGTTAAGAAATAACCAAAGTGGTCATAATTACATTTGCAATTCGGCCAATAATTTTGTACCTACTGCTGCTACTCCTGCTCTGACTTCGGTTCCACAAAATTTCAGAAGCAATAATCGAAGTGTTGGCTTTAATTCCAATCTGCAGCAACCCTACTATCAAACAGTAGCATATAGCACACCACCCTTGCCACCTATTGGTACCGGGGTTGCTTACAGGCAAGTGCCAGATGCGTGTTTTAATGGTTCTCCGCAGCAAATGTATCATGCTCAAACTTCTTTGCCAGAGTTACCGCCACGTACTTATGGTGCATCTATGCCACAAGCTAGTTCTCCGCAGCCTACTGAAAATTTTAAGGATCAACTTGCTAATATACTTAGAGAATTTGGCTTGGAACCTAAGGGTAGAGCACGTGCATATCAAAAACCCTACCCTGAATATTTCGACACAACACCATATCCTCGTGGGTTTAGAATTCCAGATTTTGTTAAGTTCACAGGAGAAGATGGTAGATCAACCTTTTGAGCATGTAGGACAATTTTTAGCACAATGCAGTGAAGTTGGTACATCAGATATTTTTAGGGTGAAATTATTTACTTTGTCTTTATCTGGTACTGCATTTACTTTGTTTACATCGCTTGCTCCTAACTCTATTCCAACATGGGCTCAATTGGAGTAGAAATTTCATGAGTACTTTTATGGTGATGAAACTGAACTTAGACTTTCATATTTGACAATGGTTACGCAAAAACACAATAAATCTGTTTATGATTATATTAAAAGATTTAGAGATGTCAAAAACTGATGCTTCAGTTTGACCATAGCTGAAAAAGATTTAGCTCATCTTGCCTTTTCGGGTTTGCTTGCTCATATTAGAGATAAATTGGAAGGGCAAGAATTTTCAGATGTTAACCAAGTTTTTCAAAAGGCTTGGGCACAGGAAAACCGTGCTAAAGAAGTTAAACCATACAACCGGTTTAGAGATAATAAGAACAAAGACAAGGAAAAACCTATGGTTAATGTTGTAGAGCATGATAGTGATTCGGCTAGAGAAGATGATGTTGATATATCTATGTCCGAGCACCTAAGTCAAAACCTTTTGCATGTGCTTCCCTGAAACCCACACCAGCTAAAAGAGAGGAAAACAAATACACTTTTGATGTTAGTAAGTGTGACAAGATTTTTGACATGTTGTTGCAAGGGAAGTTAATTAGAATAAAAGAAGGGCATGTGATTCCATCTCAAGAAGAACTGGATAGAAGAGCTAATTGTAAATGGCATAGTTCTTTTTCTCATGCTACTAATGGTTGTAATGTGTTTTGTTGACAGGTGCAATCGGCCATTAATTACGGACGATTGGTATTTACAGAAGGTACTAAGATGAAGCTCGATAGTGATCCTTTTCCTATCAATGTGGTTGAGTTTGAGAATAAGAAAATGCTTAAACGGTCGGATCGTACCGAATCCGCAAGAGAAAAAAATGTTGTTGATGATAGTGCTCCTCCAAGGATGATCAAACCAAAGAAACCAAAAGTAGGAGTGTGGAAAGTTAATGGAAGGAGACAAGCTCTGAGGCCAAAGCCGATAGTTAACATGTTGTTGGAGAAATAAACTTCATGCAAGGCCACTAATGTATTTAACCGGCTTGGAGGTAATAAATGTCCTAGATCTCCTTCTGGACCTGCCGGTCATGAGCAATGGCAAAGAAATTCATATGACCATCAACCATATTTCTCAATGGAGCCAGCATATTGGGGCCGTGCACCTCCTATGTATCCGCAAATTACTCCATGGGGTTTTAATCCTTGGGCGCCATATCCTACAGGGCTAGCAAGTTATTTTCAACCAGGATGGATCCAGTCTAGGCCTATGTTCAGACCAAAGATGCATGAGAAAAGGGCTCGATTTAATCATGAAGCAAGATCACGTGATGCTATTGTGGTTCGAGGTAAAGATGGTTCACGCAAAGGGGCTGAAGATAGCTCATCCAGCAGAAGATTTGCGGAGAGCAGATTGTCTAGACACAATGTGGATGACAAGGTTCACATAGGTGGCCAGAAGTTTGCATGGGTACCGGTCAGATATAAGGGTGATGTAAAATATTCAGTTGAACATGGTGAATGTAGGTCTGGTTGTGCTATTACGAACCAACCTGGGTTGGGTGCTGCTCATAATGTTGATAATGGTAAGCTCAAATCAGCTGCAGGTGTTTCCCTTGATCTAGAAACAATCATGATTGGAGGTTTCAGATTTGGTTCAGTTCAGAAAAGAGTTCCAGGTTCAGAAAAGATTAGTAATGATGCATTGCAACTATAGGGGCCTGATACATCGCAGCAAGAGGAAATTCCATCAAAAGAAAGCAACTCACATGCTGATTTGGGGCCCAATATGCAGAAAGGTGGGACCGCTAGCACAACTGATCAATATAGAATGTTTGCTCCCCAAGCAGCAGCACATCAGTACAGACTGAGGACCTCGAGAGGTAGCAGAATTAGGTCAGTGGCACCAGGAACTAAACCGAAGCTTCGATGGTGCCCAACGGGGCTCACACATACTCAGAAAAGAAGGGTGCAACGGCTACGGGCATTGGAAATTAGAGAGGAGTTAGCTAAGAAGAAGCGCGACAAGTGGTTGAATCAAGATAAACCAATGGTGCCTTCGAATATGACTTGGAAAGATAATCACATCGCAAGGGAGGAAGGCAACATTGCTGATGACATGGTCATGGATGGAAACTCTGGGGATAAAGAGGATATGCCTGCGGATATGGACATTAATATGGTATTTGAGCTGCCCGCTGAATTTCGTGCGCCTAAGGTTGAAGAGGCTGAAGTTGCAGAGCTTGTTCTTGGCCCAAAAAGTGTTACATCTGAGAAACCAGAAAAGCATGGACAACACTTAAAGCCTATGTTTGTCAAGGGTCACATTGATGGTAAGCCTATTGGTCGCATGCTTGTTGACGGCGGTGTCAGTGTTAATATCATGCCTTTTTCGATTTTTTCTAAATTGGGCCGAAAAGAGGAAGAACTAATCAAAACCAATATGGGACTTAGTGGGTTCTCAGGAGACTTGTATGAAGCTAAGGGTCTTATCTCTATGGACCTCACAGTAGGGAGCAAAACATTGCCGACTGCTTTCTTCATTGTTGATGTCAAAGGTCGATATAATATTCTTTTGGGGCGTGATTGGATTCATGCGAATTGTTGCATCCCTTCTACTCTACATCAATGTTTGATTCAGTGGGTTGATGATGATGTTGAAGTGGTTGACGCGGATAATTCGGCCTGCATTGCTTTGGATGAGGCTCCGATTGATTGGAAACACGATGAGATGCGATGCTTGACGGGTAGAGATTTATCAGATTATGATTATATTAGTATTGATAGAGATGGTTTTGTTCCTGTACATGCACATCCGGCTAGTGTAGCTCGGCTTAATCACTTATCCTTGTGAACAATGAATAAGGAAGATAGTGTTAACTGGATGCAAAGGCCTGTTGAGGAGTATCGTTCAGGAAATGATGATATGCATGAAGCTATTGAGGATTTCGATGACATGGAGAAGCTTGGACAAGGATTCTCATCGGCTGGCCCACTTGAGGAAGTTGATATTAGTGATAGAAGTGTCCCTAGACCTACATTTAACAATGCTAATATGGGAGACGATCAGAGAGGAAAGGTATGTGCATTACTCAGGGAATTTGTTGATTGTTTTGCTTGGAATTATACTGAGAAGCCCGGTTTGAGTAGGGACTTAGTTGAACACAGATTGCCTATTAAATCTTGTTTGAGGCCGCATAAACAGCCCCTTAGGCGATTCAATCCTAGGATATATGACCGCATCAAAGATGAAATTGATCGGTTGTTAAAAGCTCGGTTTATTCGGCCGTGTAGATATGCGGAATGGATTTCTAATATTGTTCTTGTTGAAAAGAAAATTACTGATAAGATTACATTATGTATTGATTTTAGGAATTTGAATAAGGCTACCCGTAAAGATGAATATCCTATGCCTATAGCTGACGTGTTGATTAACGATGCTTCTGGACATAAAGTAATCAGTTTTTTAGATGGTAATGCTGATTATAATCAGATATTTATGGCCGAAGAAGATATGTTTAAGACTGCTTTTCGTTGCCCTGGTTTTATTGGATTATTTGAGTGGACTGTTATGACTTTTGGATTGAAGAATGCTGGAGCTACATACCAGCGTGCTATGAATATGATTTTTCATGATCTTGTAGGCATCGTATTAGAAAAATATATTGATGATGTAGTTGTTAAATCAGATGGGTTTGATAATCATTTAGCCGATTTGCGATTAGCTTTTGAAATAATGCGTCGGTATGGGCTCAAAATGAATCCACTCAAATGTGCTTTCGGTGTATCGGCTAGTAAGTTCTTAGGTTTTATAATTCATGAGAATGGCATAGAGATTGATCCTAACAAGGTAGAGGCAATCAGAAAATTGGAGGAGCCCACATGTAAAAGGGATGTGCAGAAATTATTAGCAAAAATTAATTACTTGAGATGATTCATATCTAACCTTGCGGGAAAAATTGAATTGTTTGTTCCTTTACTTCGGTTAAAACATGAAGCCGAATTCACTTGGGGGGCAGAACAGCAAAAGGATTTTAATAATATAAAACGGTATTTTTCAAGTCCTACGTGCTTCGAGCACCCAAGTCTGATGTGCCATTCAGGTTATACATTGCCACACAAGACAAGGTGATCGACACAGTTTTACACAAGAGAACAGCGGGAAGGAGTACATCATTGCATACTTGAGCCGCCGCTTGCTTGACGCAGAGAGTCGGTACGTGTTTATTGAAAAATTATGTTTATCTTTATATTATGCATGTACAAAATTTCGGCCACATTTACTTTATAGTACATGTGTAGTAGCTTGCAAAGTCGATGTGATTAAATATATGCTGCTGCAGCCGATTCTTAGTGGTTGGATTGGAAAATGGGCTTATGCACAAATAGAATATGACTTGGCATATGAATCGTTGCGTGCTATGAAAGGTCAAGTCATCACTGATTTTATTGTTGATCATAGAATTAAGGATGGAGAAGATATTAATTATGTTAGTGTGTGCATGTGGAAGTTTTATTTTGATGGATCAGTTTGTAGGGAGGGACAAGGCATCGGTATTGTTTTAATTTCACCAAACAATGTCGTTTATGAAACATCGGTCTGTTTGGAATATCCTTGTACAAGTAACCAAGTTGAATATGAAGCTTTGTTGTTTGGTTTACAAAATATAGTAGATATGGGTGTAAAGGATATAGAGGCTTTTGGAGATTCACTTCTGGTAGTCCGGCAAATTGGTGGTGAATTTCAATGTTTTGATGGATTATTAAAAAGCTATTTGAACCGATGTTTAGATATAATTAAGTCTCTGAATACTTTCACTATCAGTCATATACCTAGGGAAGAGAATTCTAGAGCTAACTGCTTAGCGCAACAAGAATCCGGACACCAAATCAGTAGGAGAAAGTTTTTCATATTAGAGAAACCGATGCTAGATGTTGTTAATAGTAATGTTGATCTGTCGGCTATTAATTTGCTAAAGGATGCAGCAGGTCCTTGTTTAATCCAGCAGCAAATAGTACATGGCAAAGAAGATTCGGTGCATGAGTCACAAATAACCGAATCAGCAGCTAATTTAGAACCAGGTGATTGAAGAACTCTGCTGATTAATCATCTAAAGAATCCTGGGCAAACAAGAGATAGAAAAATTCGGCGACAAGCTTTAAAATATACTTTGCAAGATAGTGAGTTGTACCGCCGAACGATAGATGGATTTCTTTTAAGTTGCTTAGGTCCTGACCAGTCAAGACTAGCTATGGGTGAAGTACTT
The DNA here is from genome assembly GCF_002162155.2 of Triticum dicoccoides. Lineage (NCBI taxonomy): Eukaryota > Viridiplantae > Streptophyta > Magnoliopsida > Poales > Poaceae > Triticum > Triticum dicoccoides. The sequence continues at coordinate 685,600,761 of NC_041389.1, read as the reverse complement.
GAAGGGTATGCGGAACACATTAGTCGGCTCATAAGATGCAATGGTTATTGAAAAGAGCAGGTTTTTATTGGCCGACGATGTTAGGGGACTGCTTTCCCTATTATAAAGGGTGTGAAGAATTCCAGAAATTTTGAAATGTTCAATTAGCACATGGAGCTATGATGCATCCTATTATTAAGCCATGGACGTTTAGACGATGGGGTTTAGATTTTATTGGTCAAATACATCCTGCTTCAACTAAATGTCATCGCTTCGTCCTAGTAGCTATAGATTATTTTACCAAATGGACTGAGGCGATTCCTTTAAGAAATATGACCCATAAGGAAGTGATTAATTTTGTTTTGGAGCATATTATTCGCAGATTTGGTATTCCTCAAACTTTGACTACATATCAAGGTTCTTCTTTTATTTCTCATCAATTTCGTGACTTTGCTGAATCTTTTAGAATTAAATTGTTAAATTCGTCGCCTTATTATGCTCAAGCTAACGGACAAGCCGAGTCTAGCAATAAAACGTCAATTAAGCTTATAAAGAAGAAAATTAAGGAGCATCCAAGAAAGTGGCATGAAGTGCTTTCGGAGGCTTTATAGGCTCATCGGATAGCTAAGCATGGAGCAACTCAAGTGACACCGTATAAGTGAGTGTATGGACAGGAAGCAGTGTTACCTATAGAGGTTAATTTGCAAGCTCTTAGAGTAGCCAGACAAAATGATTTGTCGGTTGTAGACTATAATAATTTGATGATGGATAGAATTGATAATGTTCCAGAAGAAAGATTAAGAGCCTTACGAGAAATTGAAAAAGAAAAATTAAGAGTAGCTAAAGCTTATAACAAAAGAGTGAGGGAAAAATCATTCCAAATAGGATACTTAGTGTGGAAAACGATTTTGCCTATTGAAACTAGAAATAATAAATTCGACAACTGGTCACTGATTTGGGAAGGTCCATATAAGGTTGTAGAGATTATTCCTGGAAATTCATTTTTTGTACAATCTTTGCAGGGGGAAAAGTTGCCCAAAGCTCTCAATGGCAAATATTTGAAGAAGTACTATCCTAGCATGTGGCAAGAAGCTTGATGGCACTATATGGCCTATATGATTTCAGATATTGCCCTCAGCAAAATTTGGTCGATGTGTTATTTAGACATCGCCTTAAGCAGTTGATATGGGCGGTGAAGTGGTTGACATCGTCCTAAGAAATTGCATTGTGTTTTTGGTAAATAAAATTACACCAAAAACAAGGGGGCATGTGTTGATAGTCTAATTTGGATCTGGCTTGAGGGGTTGCCCAGATTATTTAGTTTTTGTGGGCAAGCTAATGGTTTGAGAATGCACACATGATTGCAAGTACAAAGGCTAGGTGCAACAGGATGGATGGAACAAAACTGTGTGTTTAGAGCTCACACATGGAGAGAAAGAAGGAAAGAGGTCTGGTTTGGAAAACTGAAGATGGAAAAGATTTTGCATAATCATCTATTCTGCCAAAACAGAGCTAATATGGAAAGTCTACTAGTATTGGGCCCAGGCTGATGCTTTCACAAAAATATTAGGAAAAGCCTTCTGGCTTATGTGCCAAGGAAACAGCACGTCAGGAGTCCTACTCCAATTTGACAAAGACCAGGCATACCCTTATATATGTGGGTATATGGCCGATTGAAAAACCCAATCGATCCTTTCACAAACTTACGTTACTTTTTCTCCTACACTCTTTTCTTTCCAGCACCTAGCTCGTAGCTTCTGCCCAGCCCTAGCAAACCTAGGGTTTGGCTCATCTTTGCCGTTTTGCATTGAAAAACGGTCGCTTTACCTCCACGAAAGCGAGGAATCAGTGCTGCTACGCGGATCAATTTCTCGCAGCAACACAATTGGCGACTCCGCTGGGGAAGAAGTAGAGGAACACAATGAGCACCGACCCCAAGGATGGGAGTGATCTCAACCCCAACAACTTCGTCGCTGTCACACATGAGGATCTGCCTGAGGATGAATAGCAGAACTTGAACAAGAGCTTGAGGAAGAGAGGGTGGGAAAGTTGAAGCAGAAGTTGGTGTGCTTCCAAAGGATAAGAAACGGCGTCATCCAGAAGGTAGCTATACCAAGTCATCCTGTTGGGGTAAGTAAAACTGCTTGTACAGAAGAGATTGCACATCTAATTGATGCATTTGTAGCTAGTAAATACGGCAAACAAATGACAGACATGGCAGGCACGATTACTGAATCCATAGCTAGCAAATTTGATGAGTTCAAAGACCAATTTAATAAGGATATTCATATCAACTTGCCTCGTCAAATTCGTTCAAAGGTACTACAGGCCAATGATGAACGTTATGAGAAACAGCCGGTGCGTCCAGAAAATAGTAGGTTCACTAATGTACCTCACCCTATGCATACACCCATTGCAGTACCCAATGTTGTGTAGACCCACATCCCGTTAAGCAATAACCCCTTCCCTTGTTTTTCAGATTTAAAAGGGGGAATTTCGAAGCAACTGCAATAGGACGAGAGGAAGCGTCAACATAAAGAGAAGAAATGAAGAAGGTAAATGCAACAGTTTGTGTATATTATGAGCAATTTAACATGCTCCCTCTTACCCCCTCTTTTCACATGGGAGGTAAGAAGGTAAGAGTTAATCAAATCCACTACTTAATGCAATCAACGACTCTGGTCTATTTTATACACTTACCTCTCATGTGAAAAGGAGAGGTAAGAGGGAGCATGTTAAAAAATCAAATAATTGACTGATTTTACTGTCAGTTTTCCGTTCCATGTGAGACTTACTGTAAACGATACAACGGGCTATTGAAATTTAGTAGAATTCATAATGACCAGATAAAAAATGGTTTCAGAAAGCGCAGGCTGGCCAATGTTGTGTCTATGATGGGTTTCTGAGGGTTTGGCATGTGGAAGAAATGAATGCTACTTTAGATAGGATCTTTTTGCCAGCATGTGGCTGCCGAAGACATGGTAGTTGACTCTTTGCTCTATGCACCTGGATCTCAAGATTGCACGAGAGGGAACTCTATTTTCAGACATGGTAGTTGGGATGGCTACACCAGGAAGGCTTTGCGGACATAATCAAGAAAGTATGGGAGAGGCCCACCATTAGTTGTACACCTATTCAGAGATGGAATTTTAAAATAAGGGTCATAAGGCAATACATCTCTGGATGGGCGAAACACACCAATGGGTTGTATAGAAAATAAAAACAACGCCTCTCAACTATTATTGACGACCTCGATAAAATTGCAGAAACTTGCATCTTGTCTCAAAAATCAATCCAATGAGAAGATTGCACGTCTTCTGCGTGAAGAGGAAATCAAATATTACCAAAGATCCAAAGCAGACTTCATCTTGAAGGGAGACAGTAATACACGATATTTCCAATTGGTCGTCAACGGTCAGCACAGGAAGAAGTGTATTTTTAGTCTCCAACAAGATGAGGGAAGGATTGAAGGTCAGGCAGAGCTCAAAAGTTACATAACTAAATACTACAAATCTCTTTTCGAGGTGCCGGATGAAGGGAATTTCACCCTCGACGATGATATTCCACATGTCACGGAAGAAGAGAACGGTATCCTCATGGCACCTTTCTCTGAAGAGGAGGCGAGAGCTGCGGTATTCCAAATGGAACATGACAAAGCTCCTAGTCCTGATGGCTTGCCCGCAGAATTCTATCAGAATTTTTGGGATGTCATCAAGACTGACCTTTTGGAGTTGTTCAATTGTCTTCATGCTGGCCAACTTGAACTATTTAGGCTTAATTTTGGTGAGACTGTTTTGTTGCCGAAAATTAAGGAGGCTGAGCGGATTCCGCAATATAGACCCATATGTCTCATTAATGTCAGCTTCAAGATTTTCACCAAAGTGGCTACTAATAGGCTCAACACGGTTGCTGATCATGTCGTACAGACATCTCAAACAACTTTCATGCAAGGAAGAAATATACTCGATGGAGTAGTAATCCTACATGAGACCGTTCATGAGATGCACCGAAAAAACATGAGTGGAGTAGTTTTCAAGATTGACTTTGAAAAGGCTTATGACAAGGTCAAATGGTCATTCCTTCAACTGGCCCTGAGAATGAAAGGATTCTCCGATAAATGGCGCAAGTGGATCCAAAATTTTGTCACTGGATGTAGTGTGGCCATCAAGGTCAATGATGATGTAGGCCATTACTTTCAGACAAAAAAAAGACTACACCAGGGTGACTCCATGTCTCCAATGTTATTTAACATTGTTGCTGACATGTTGGCTATTCTGATTGATCATGCCAAGCAGGACGGTCAGATTGCAGGAGTAGTGCCACACCTTGTAGATGGTGGCCTCTCTATTCTGCAATATGCCGATGATACAATTATTTTTATGGAACATGACTTAGACAAGGCTCGAAACCTGAAACTATTGGTTTCAGCGTTTGAGCAAATGTCAGGCCTTAAAATTAACTTCCATACAAGGGAATTGTACTGCTTTGGAGAAGCCAGTGAGGCGCCAGCCGATTACGTTGACCTGTTTGGGTGTGCACAAGGCCAATTCCCATTAAATATTTGGGAATACCGATTCATTACCAGCGTCTCACAAATGCGGAATGGAAACATGTAGAGGAGCGCTTAGAAAAATGGTTGAGCAGTTGGAAAGGCAAGTTGCTCTCTATTGGAGGATGACTAGTCTTGATCAATTCTGCACTCACAAATATGGTTCTCTATATGCTTCCTTTTTTCGAAATCCAAAAATTGGTGTTGCAAAGGCTGGATTATTTTAGATCCAGATTCTTTTGGGAAGGAGATAGTGAAAAGAAAAAGTACAGGCTGGTCAAATGGAGCGTGGTTTGTAGGCCTAAACACCAAGGTGGCCTTGGCATTCATGACCTACAGGTCAAGGATAATGCATTACTTAGTAAATGGTTGTTCAACTTCAAACTACTTACTAAGGATGGCGTTTGGCAAACCCTCTTGTGAAACAAGTATCTAGACCAAAAGGATGTGTCTCAGGCCTATTGGAAACCTGGTGACTCACACTTTTGGGCTGGTCTAATGGCGGTAAAGAAGCATATTTTCCATTTTGGATCATTTGTGATAAATGACGGGTCGGGGATTCGTTTCTGGGAGGATAACTGGCTAGGCAATGCCAGCCTCCGAGAACAATATCCTGCTTTTACAGCATTGTTCGTAGTAAGAATGATACTCTCGCACAGGTCCTCAGCTCATCTCCGTCGAATATTTCTTTCAGGCGGGATTTGATCGGCCCCTGTCTTATGTCATGGCAAAATCTATTGTCCTGATTGGATTTGATTAACCTGACACAAGGACAGGATGTGTTCCGCTGGAACCTCACTACATCTGGGTCCTTCATGGTCGACTCTATGTACCATGCACTCACGCATTCAGAGGTCCCAGTGGATAATAACAAGAAAATTTGGAAGTCGAAGATTTCACTAAAAGTTAAAATCTTCATGTGGTATCTCCGGAGAGGAGTTGTGCTAACCAAAAACAACATTGCCCGTCGCAATTGGCAAGGAAGTAAGAATTGTTGCTTTTGTACTCATGATGAGACAATCAAACACCTCTTTTTCCAGTGCAAGCTTGCGTGTTCTATATGGTCAATCATCCAAATAGTGTCCAATTTATATCCTCCCACAAGTGTTGCCAATATTTTTGGTCACTGGTTGGATGGTATTTCAAATAGGTCAAGATGATATTGAGGGTGGGAGCGTATGCCTTCTTGTGGTCACTTTGGCTATGTAGAAATAATTTGGTTTTTAATAACATAAACTCTTCCGCTTTGCAGGTTATTTTCCACTGTATGCACTCGCTTCGTATGTGGTATACGCTACAACGAACGAAGTACCTACCGTTGTTCAAGGTGGTGTGTACGCAGTTGGAGTGGGTGGCCAAGGAGGTTTTTACCCAACTTGGGTGGCAGCATAATCTCCGGATCGGCCCACCACCTTCTTCAACATAGGCAGAGTGTTGGTCCTATATGACTCTACGGTTGCCAATATGTCAGTTTCTGGTTTTTTTGTAAGACTCTTGGTGTTTGGCTGTGTGCATCTTGGTTATGCAGAGGCCGGGTGTTACTCATCATGCTTTGTATCTGCTTGCTGCTACATTTTGAGTTAATAAAAGCGCCTTTCATCGAAAAAAATCAAGAGGGAACTCTATGGTGCATGCTGCAGGGTGAGGATCTTGAAAACAAAATGGCTATAATGCAAGGAAACTTATTATTGGAATGAAAACTGAACATAATCTTGTTGGAAGTTGGCGATCATCTGAGAAACACTTCATCTTTGAGAGATTTGGATAAGTGTCGCCCACATGTTGCATCAGCTGCTATAAAACAATTGGCAGTTAAAGACCATGTTGCTCCTTGATTCCAAAAGACTCGTTTATTCGACTCTTGCTGGTTGGAAGTAAATCATTTCGTAGTAACTAAATAGCAACATGATGCGTTATAGTTAATTATGTGATATTTTGTGGATTTCTGGTAATACGTGGGCAAGCATTGCTTGATGACTGTTGTAAGCCAAAACTTTTTTCCTCTGCTCATATCTGGGCAAGCAATCATTTGTTAGACATTTTATCTTTTTCTAAAATGTTTCTGATCAACAATAATACTCTATTTCCCCCCTCATGTTTATCTGTTTCTACCCTTTCTGGTTCTTTGAGAAGTGTTGTTTAGAATTTTTTGATTTAAACTCATGTGGTGAATCAAACATAATTAAAGAAACATGTTATGTTAATTAACCTGTTGCAAATGATCTTGAGAGGTGCTGCATAAGGCTTGTCAGGCTCTGGCTGCGCTCCCTCCTTGCCCGAGCTCGCATCCATCCGGTGATCTGTGCTGATAGCGTGCACTAGCCTGGCGGGGTCCTCCTGTGGGCTGAGCTACTGGTGCTCATGGCTGCGCAGCCAGATCGATTCCTGGCCCACCATAACGACGCGGTCGTGATATAACCCAGCAAATTCTTGTTCCACCATGAGAAAGAAGTTGCTGAGGTGGAGGGGCAAAAAATGCACAGCCAAACTACATGCCCGACAATATGGCCATGGATGTAGGCGACGACGGTCACAGCATCGTGCAGCGCCTGATACTGCGACTCAACCAGTTAGGCCTACTAGTTCCAAATTGTTATGTGTCTTGTGAAGGCAACTAGTTACAGGAGATGATGGGCACAACCAGTTTGGCAGGCATCAATATCATCTGTGCAAGCGCTTCCTTTGACTCCTGATATGTACATCACATGTAAAGCTCTTGCCGGAAGAAATGTACCAAGAGATGACAAGTCTGAAGGTTGACGAGAAGTGGGTGAGCTGGTGTCCAAAGAAATGAGTGGTCCTCTCCGGAGCTGGGTAGATTTCAAGACGCGGTCGTATGAAGCTGCAAAAGGCATAACACCAGAGTTGCTTGAGTCATTGGTTGATGAAATGGTTGCTGACCTTCTATATTGGTAGTTTGATCATGAAATTATTATGCATTTTGTTTGTCAAGAGCAATACCAAGGGCCCTAACTTGGCCGCTCTGTGATGATAGATCAAACGGCTGCCAGAGCCATTCTTTACTTTTTTGGGACCATTTGGGTTTTCATTATCCAGAAAATAGCAAGGCATTGTAATTTATTTTTCTTTTACCAAGGTCCGCTGTTAATGAATGTAGCTATTAATGTGGCATCTTTAGCTGCATGGATGGTGTCTGTTCTTTGCAAATTGTATTGCGGGTAGTTATTTGTCGGTTGAGATATTGCTTTCAGGCAGGATTTGATTGGGGGTCGTCTTATGTCATGGCAAAATATGTTATCCAGATTGGAGTCGATTAACCTAGACACAAGGATGAGATGAGTTTCGCTGGAGTCTCACTACATCTAGGCCCTTCACAGTCAACTCGATGTACCGGGCACTCACGCTTTCAGACGTTCCAGTGGATAACAATAAGAAAATTTGGAAGTCCAAGATTCCACTAAAAGCTAAACGATTCATGCGTTATCTTAGGAGGGGAGTTGTGCTAACCAAAGACAACCACGCCCGCCACAACCGGCAAGGAAGCAAAAAGTGTTGTTTTTGTGCTCACAACGAGACAATCAGACACTTTTTTTTTCAGCGCAAGTTTACGCGTTCTACATGGTCAGTCATCCATGTAGCATCTAATTTGTATCCGCCCATAAGTGTTACCAATATTTTCGGTCATTGTTTGGACAACAGTATTCCAAATAGGTTCCAAACGCTAATAAGGGTGGGAGTGTATTCCTTGTTATGGTCGCTTTGGCTATGAAGAAATGATTTTGTTTTTTAGAGCAAAATTTCTCTCCTTTGCAGGTTATTTTCCGTTGTACATACTTGCTTCATATGTGGTCTATGCTACACCGAATGGAGTACCAACTGCTGTTCAAGGCGGTGTTTATGCGGTTGGAGCAGGTGGCCATGGAGGTTTTTACCCAACATGGGTGACAGCATAATCTCCGGATCGGTTCATCACCTCCCTCGACTTAGGCATAGTGTCGGTCATATGACTCTTTCGTTGCCGATGTGTCGGATCTTCATTTTATTATTGTCAGACTATTGGTGTTGGTCAGGTGCATCTTAGATATGCAGAGGCTGGGTGTTGCTCATCATGCTTTGTATTCACTTGATGCTACATTTTGAGTTAGTAAAAGCACCCTTTATCAAAAACAATGTCGGCTGAGAAGATAGCGCAAACTATCAGCCTCTCTTTTCAACTACATTTGTTTGGTGTTGTTAATGAAGGTAGCTGGTAGAGTATAATGTGACATTCTAGGTGTATGAATATTGCCTGCTATTGCAAACCATAACGAGGGCGATTCTTTGTCTGGTCACGTACGATAGCACGGACTATTCCTCATCATTTTTCAGCTGTGTTTATCTCATGATCTGAAGAAACTATGTTGAACCTGGCATGGACATGTACCAGCCATAAAGTACTGAAAACCGGTGTACAATCTTGCATTTCTCTACTAATTTTTCTCTTTCATTTGTATAATCTTGCTCTACTTTCTTTGCCCCTCCACCAGCAATTGTATTGTACATTATGATAAAAGCGATTCTCCCATGCACGGGAGGTCCAGTGCATTGCATCCATCGCTGGATTACGCTCGAGATCCGAGTGCATGCAAACTATGCTTCGTGTATACGTATAGAGTGCCGTTCGCATTAATATAGCATTGTATCATGTCAGTCCACTTAATGCCATGCATGTGTTTCTCTCTCTCTGCTCACAAACTATGACACATGCATAGCTGACAGCATCTCCTCTCTTCCTCTCAAAATCCATCATTTTTTAGTTTCCTTTACAAAATCTAATATCTTTGGAACCAAGATTCCTTTTTTGGAAGTTTTTATATATTTGAACTCATCGCATCAAGACCTTTAGAACAAGATCAACCTTGGATAGATTCTAAACACGTTATAATTTCGACCTTTAGAAAATTTTAATGATTAAATCAGTTATTGAAATGATTCTTAATGAGTGAAATACAAATAAAAATTGAGTGAAATTATTTTATTGAAATTAGTGAAATCCTTTTTCTGAATTAAGCAAAATTAGTTTGTTCCAAATGAGTAAAAGCATTGTTTGGAATGTGTAAAGCCAACATTTTGACATAAATGACTGGAATATGCTTTTTAAAACGAGTCAAATCAGTTTTAAAAAATGAGTGAAATATGCTAATGAAATTGAAACTCAATTAAAATATATTCAATATTAACCTTGTTTTAAAGAGCATGTCGTTAGGAATTCAAAAAATTTAATATGGAATTAATATTCAAAATATATTGACAAATTAATATCTCATAAGAAAATAAAATGCTAGCTTTTGTATAGATAGACTTGTTCCCCACAGGGATGACATTTAATTTGCATTACTGGGCCCATATATCATTTAATGTTGATGAATAGTTCTAGACGTATTAATAAGGTATTCTACAAAGAGTGCCAACTAGACCATGCACGGGACCTCCCGTGCATGGTAGAAAATCCAGTCTCTGTACATTATGGCTCATGTTGTTGATAATGGCTCGTACTGTAAGGGCTCATTTAGTTGTTGGAGGTGATAAACCATGGGCAGGAAACCCCCAAGGTGGGATTTCCCTGCACAATTGGGATCCCGGACCACCACTGGTAAATTTCACATTGTTGTTTGGACACTGGACGACAGAAGGGGGAGGGGGAGGGGGAGAGGATGAGGGGGAGGGAGAGGAGGGGGCTTACCTTGGGCGAAGGATTAGGAGCGTGAGCCGTCAGCGTCGCCGTGAACGGAGAGAAGAGGAGCTTGCAAGTGCAGGGAGGGATTAGGGGCTGACGCCGGAGGGAAGCGAAACCTGCAGTTCCGGCCGCCAGAGAGAGAAGCTCGAGGGGCGTCGCTGACGCGCCGTCGCCTTTCTGCGCAAGAGCAAGCGAGCGAATGAGTTCTTTCTTCCTCGACCTAACAAGGTGTGGAACTCTTTCCCGGGGAAAAATTGTGGAAAGGGTCGGGGTCCCTCCCCCAGATGGCTGTCCAAATTGCACGATGGATTTTTCGGGGCCGCTCCAGCCCGCGGTTTCTCTGGCCAGGGAATAAGCAGGGATCCCCCGGGATCCCGGGCTCGCAAACTAAGGAAATATAGTCCCGTAGTGTTTCTAAAGAAAAACAATACATGAACACTTGTTGGTTATCGAATCCAACGCTCTACCTTCTGCGGAGGCGGAGGTGACTCTGTTGTTGCCGCAGCCCCCTCTCTCTCGACGAAGGTAGAAGATGAAGGTAGAAGAAGCACAGAATTTTTCCGGCCGCACATACAGCCCTTTTCTCACTTGTATTCACCTTGCCAAAGCAACCAGCTCACAAGTTTTTAACTACCCTCACGCACGCATGCACAGCCGGTCCACCATGCTGGCCACTAACAGCATGATCCACACGACTTGGCGTTCAACTAACGAGCCCATGATCTAGCTACTGCCTAACTACATGCACGCCACACTACATGATCCTAGCTACTGGCTAACTACATGCACGCCGCACTCAGGTGCTTGAGGCGAACGCTTCGGCCGCGCACAACGGACGGCTAATCCACCTAGCTAGCTAGCTCGACCGGCTGTAGCACCACGCCATACACACATGCGCACATACACTACACACACGCCACGCATGCACACACGCGCTACACACATACACGCCCACTTTGCCACGGCTTCCGCTGCGTTCCCGCTCGCCCCGCGCGCATCCGACGCGCCCGACGAGTCCGACCGCACCAGTGTATCCCGCACGTCCCACACGCATCCAACGAGCCCGACCACACACGCCGTGGCTTATTTCAACACACATTCCTTAAGTCACAGCCTAGAGGAGTGCGTCGTCGATGACGTTGGCGTTGGTCAAGAGAGTCTGCTCCGCCGCCGGTCCCTTCCGCAGCTGCGGGCACTCGCGCCGGAAGTGCCCGTGCTCCACGCACTTGTAGCAGCGCCTGCGCCTATTGCCGCCGCTCCCCGACGCCACGCTGCGCCCGTCGTCGTCGTCCCGTGCTCCGCCTTACTGCCGCTCCCGCGTCGGCCACTGCGCCGCGGTGAACACGAGTTGTCCGTCCGCCCGCTCGCCTCTGTCCTGCCATCGAAGCTGAACTCGCTCGCTGAACGCGCGCAGCCGCCCGAGCGCTTCATCGAACGCCATCGTCGTCACGTCGTGGAACTGCTCGATGTCGGCGATGGCGGGGAAGAGCCGATCCGGCACAGTATCCAGCAGCTTCTTGACGAGCGCCGCGTCGCCCAGCGTCTCCCCGAGGTTGGCGTACCTCGCCGCCATCGCCGCGAGCCTCCCGCCGTACACGTCGAGCTCCTCGCCGTCCGCCATCTTCAGGCGGTCGACCTCGCCGCGCAGCGTCGCCAGCCTCGCCGCGCGGACCCGATCGGCGCCGACAAACCTCACCTTCAGGGAGTCCCATACCTCCCTAGCGGTGAGCTTCGTCGCCACCTGCAGCAGCACGTCCTCCGGCAATGCCCCGAGTAGCAACGCGCGCGCCGTCTTCTCCTTCCGCGCTTTCACCTCCGCGTCACTCGGCGGCACCGCCTCCCACACGGTGTGGACGTCGAGGTCTGCCTGCGCCTTGATGGCCCAGACCGTGTAGTTGTTCGTGGTCAGCATCGGCATTGCAATCATCGCCGATCCGCCCGCGCCGCCGCCGTATGGGACGAGCGCCATGGTCGCCGGTGATCGCCCGAACCAAAGCTCTGTATACCAATTGTTGTTTCCGCAGCCCTCTCTCTCGACGAAGGTAGAAGACGAAGGTAGAAGAAGCACAGAATTTTTTTCGGAGGCACATACATCTTTTTTCTCACTTGTATTCACCTTGCCAAAGCAATCAGCTCACAGGTCTTTAAGTACCCTCACGCACGCATGCACAGCCGGTCCACCATGATGGCCACTAACAACACGATCCACACGACTTGGCGTTCAACTAACGAGCCCACGATCCTAGCTACTGGCTACCTACATGCACGCCACACTCCACGATCCTAGCTACTGGCTAACTACATGCACGCCGCACTCAGGTGCTTGAGGCGAACGCTTCGGCCGCGCACAACGGACGGCTAAGGCCTTGTACAATGGGAGGTGCTTAGAGGATGTGCTTAGGGAAATAAATCAGGTTTGTTTTAAGCACCGGTGCTTACTTGTACAGGATAGACGCTAGACACCGATGCTTCAGAAAAATTTGATTTATTTTTCTGAACATCTCTCTAAGCACCTCCTATTATATAAGGCCTAATCCACCTAGCTAGCTAGCTTGACCGGCTGTAGCACCACGCCATACACACATGCGCACATACGCTACACACATGCCACGCACACTCACACGCGCTACACACATACACGCGCACTTTGCCACGGCTTCCGCTGCGTCCCCGCTCGTCCCTCGCGCATCCGTCGCGCCCAACGAGCCTGACCGCACCAGTGTATCCCGCACGTCCGGCGCGCACCCGACGCGCCGCGACGAGCCCGACCACACACGCCGTGGCTTATTCCATAGGTACATGGTTTTATTTTTACCTAAACTACATAGGGGCTAACTATGGCAGGGCTTGCCCGGTTGTACTAACAAGTGTCGCCACGCAGAATTCATATCACATGCTTCAACATTACCAATTCTTGATCCTACGCAGAATTGTCTGCACGAGAGACCTCTCCGTTTCACCAGCATATTAAGAACTCATGATTTCTAACACACCTATGCTGATCTTGGTCTGTCACATATACAGGACATTGAAGGGCAGACAAAGGACAGAAAATTTGCAAGTGCAGTAGTGCTTGTGTGCTTCAGCCGACTGTACAACTTGAAGTAGCTACGAGCACCGAGTTTCTGGCTCTCTTATAGGCATGTCAATTGTTATGGCTGCAACGCCATTAAATCTGTTCTTAAAAAATGTGACGCAGCTTTAGTACTGTCAAATAATTTGGATTGGAGGGATTACATTAGATTTGTTAGAATTAATCCACTGCACATTAAAAATTTGGTTCTGGAATACTTTTTTCTGTATTGCCGTTTCTTCCAACTAAGGATATAGGTCTCACACAAAATCCTTTTTTCCGAAAAGAAGGCTTGACCCCGGGCCTCGGCTTCATCACGATACACACGACTATATTTATGAAATTATTCAAAGTACGACTCACAACTCCATCTACGTTGTCTCAACATAACTGGTTCCAAGCCCGGTAAAGTATGACTCATAACTCCACCTAGGTTTGGCGAGGAAACATCAAAACTCAGTCACTCTTATGAAGATTAAACTCAAAGAAAGTCGTCGGGGGAGTAATCCTCTTTGCGATGCGCCATATCTGAACCTAGGTCTGATGTTAAATTTGCAAGGGCTAGACCGTCACCCCCTTGGTGGTGCGCAGTACAGTGATAAGTGGGCAAGGAATACATGCCTACACACATAGATGGTACTGCATGTTCTGCAATGTTTCATCTTTAGCGGCTGTATGAATTGTGTATGTTCTTTGCATACTATACCGTGGGTAACTATTTGCAGGCTGAGTAGAACAAACTATTAGCCTCTCTTTTCAGATGCATTTGTCCCGCCTTGTAAATGAAGGTAGGTGGCACAATATTGTTGTATAAATGTGACATCTTAAGCTATATGGATGGTGCCTTTTCTTGCAAACTAGTATAATGGTATTAACAGTGGAACTGTGGGAGAGAAATTCTACAGGATGGAATTGGATGTGGAGGTGAGAAAAAATCAGTTTACAAACATCTAGTGTCGTGCAAAGATTACCAAACAGTTTAAACAACATCGAAAACTCAATGGTAACTGCATGTGCACCAGTCTCTTTTCAGCAATCCGTTGTTCATCTCGTCCAAAAGCTTCAGATGTGGCCTTTGACAAAAGGTTTGCTCCCAGATGCAACATTCTTCGCTGCTATTTCTTCTACAGCTTCATTAGTGTTTAGGATTTAAAGCTTCGGTACTCATTCCTTCGGCAAAAATTGTGATCCTGGTGGGCGGTGGCTTGCTCTTGGCAAGTACGAATGACTTTATTTTCAATAGTGTTTGACTAGGCCATAGAAATTTTAAGGTGGTTAGGGCATCTCCAATGCTGACCCGCACAATGGACACTACATTCGTCCGCGGACCGGGGGACCAGTCCGCGAGCATGGATGCAGGAGCCAGACACCCAAAGTTATTCGCATGCATTTCAAATTGCTTTTCGACAAACTGGATGAAATTCATCAAACACGATAGAATTCATTGAAATTTGGATAGAAAATAGCTCAAATCATCCATACATAGCATGTAAATATGTCTAGTTCAATAAATAGTTCAAATTCAATGAAAATTAGTTCAAATTTAATGAGATTACCGGATGTTCAACAAGTTTTTCATGGATGGATCATGTTGTCGCATAAATACCGCCCCTTGAGTTTCATCCAACAATGTATGTGTGAGAATGGTTTGCCCTGTGACGAGTGGTACATCATATCAGTGCGTACAAGCTACACAACATATAGAGAAACATTGAGTAAATGAATGAATCTACCAACAAGTTGAGCAAAAAGAAG
>NC_041389.1:685572556-685585422 GCF_002162155.2 Triticum dicoccoides | reverse complement strand
GTCAGGGCAGGTCGGCGGATCGATACAGGTCCGTGTTGAATGACAAAACACATCCGGACCATGCGGTCTGAACGGTTGCAGATGGTTTGGGAGTCGGTGTTGGAGATGCCCATGCACTTCATTTTGGGTTGTTCATAAAAAATAATAAAAGGAAGCTGCGCAAACTTTGGTGATGAAATAGCCACTTTTGTTTAACGCTTTCTCGTTTCAGATGTAATGTACAGATTGCAACCCCCCTCTCTCTCCGCACGTATGTCTACACGGCCTAAATAAGGCGCAACCTTCCTGATTTGCACGGAGGTGGGTTATTCTTCTAATCATCTTGCATGACCAAGGATATGGTGGAGACCGTGCGGGTGGCAAAATTGACAATTTTGACCTGTGGACGTAATGAATTCACGAAATGAACTGGTCCTAAAACTATTTCACGCGCCTTCCCTTTTTGTGTAGCGCCCGACACGCCGGCGCCACACCCTATGGTGCAGCGCGCGTTGCACACTTGTCCGCTGTGGCAGCCCTGGGCCCGCACCCAAGCAGTGCAGCGCCTCCGAGCTAGGCACCACACATGTAATGTGCAGCGCCTAGCCCGTAGGCGCTGCACTGTCTGTTACTAGTTGGCCGGGCCCCCCTCCCCCACTCCCCCCACACACACCCCCACCCCACACATAGCTCACCCGAGATCTGCCCCCTCTCCCGCCCCCTCTCCCCCCTCTCAAATCCTTCCCCAAATCCTACAAATCTGAAGATTTTGTCCACGGATTTCGAACTCCTTCCCTCCCTCAAGGTAATCTTCTCCGATCCCCTTCTTTTGATCCAAGTAATGTTAACAAATTGTTCATTTGTTGCTAGTTTGGGGAAACCCTAATTTTGTATGGATCTAGAGATTTGCATTGATATGTGTGATGCTTGTTTGCCAATTTCCTATGATTATGCTTGTTAGTATGTTAGGGTTATGGTTAGAGTTAGGGTTATGGTTAGGGTTATGGTTGTTGTTTCATATATATGTTGGTGCTAGGGTTAGGGTTAGGCTTATGGTTGTTGTTTCGTATAGATGTTAGGGTTTCTATTTCGTGTTAATCTTTAGATTAGTACTCATGGAAGAAATGTTACGTTGTGTTGTTTGAACGCTTATAGGGATGGGAAGAACATGTGTGTTTGTTCATCATGGGGACAAAGACGCCTTCTTGAAAGGCAATATTGAACCGGACCCGATGAGGTTGACATGGTTGATAATAGTCCTAGCTATGCGGAGCTTTTGCAACGAGTAAATCTTTGAATTGGATGGACCCTAGTGATATGTTGAGTTGGAGGGAAGGCATAATGTAGGTTTTGGAATGCACATCCGTTGGAAGACAATGTGTGTCAACTCGGAGCAACATTGGGTTGCATACAAGGAGACGGTGGCCGAATCACTAGACAAGGCTTTTGAGTTATTTGCAACGAAGAAGGTTGATTCAAGTTTGCATTTGGACTTGAACTGGAACCCCTCCCCTTTGGTTGCTAGTAGCCCCCCACCCTTGAACCGAGATGAAATTGTTGAACCTCATATGACCTAAGAAGTGAGGCCAACACTGAAGCCCTTTTCCAAACAATCAAAATGAAGATTTGCAAGAGGAGAATGATGAGTATGCGGACGATGACAATGAAGTTGCTCTCCATGACAACAATGTGGATTTGCAAGAGACAATGGACCATTCCATCCCTTATTCTCATGGCTATGCATCGGATTCGGATGATGAAGGTCCCGATGAACAAGTTGATGAGGAGGGGTTCACGGCGAAGGAGGCCGAAGGTTTCGAGAAGGTATTTGGTCGGGATCATTGGACTACATTGTTCAAGGATGTTAGTCTCGCGGATGAAGTCGTGGTAGATGGTGGCCAAGGTATATCTCTTGGGGTTAGGCCAAGCTCTCACCGTGATTTGAATGATGGCAAGAACGGGATTGCTAAAGGGTCTAAGTTCCAAACATTTTTGGAGTTGAAGATGTGGCTCGACAACTACTCGGTTACGTATTATCGTCCACACAAGGTGGTGCACTCGAACGTCAAAGTGCGTGCATGTCCATGTGAAGATGATGAAAAATGTCCATGGATTTTACGTGCAAGACCATGGAAAGGAGGTCCCACTTGGCATGTAGTCAGTTGTGTGGCAACTCACATGTGCCGAGGCAAAATGGTGGATGGCAAGGTTGTGTCCCAAGACCACAGACAACTCACATCCGATTTCATCGCTTATAGGCTCTCCAACTCAATTTCCACACTTCCAACAATGAGCATACAACATATGATTGACCTTGTGAAAGCCATCTTTCATTACAAGGTGAAGTACGGGAAGCCACGCCACTGCTACTTTCAAGTGGCAGACCCTTACAGGGACCAGCCACCTTTCTCACTTTTAAAATATTTTGGACTTCAAACTTTTCTATGATTTATACACAACATGCAAAGCCTCTTGAGCTGGTCTGCTAATTTCGACGCATTAGCTGATTTCCCTGCCAGTTAAGAAGGCAAAACACTCTTCGGTGAGAAATAGCGTACAAACGAGCTCCGAAAGGAGGAAACTTGACATGGTGTGTTCATTGGAACCATGTTGGGTGTGGTAAATATTTGGGAGTGTTACAAAAAAGCTTGATTCAGCTCGTGTACAAACTAGACACTCTTCCCTAAAGTGTGAGGGTTTCGACAGAGGTGTCCACCTCCACACAGAAATACTCTTTTAAGGCATTTAAACTTCAATATTTTTTCATGATTAAAGAAAACCATTTGGAATCTCAAAAATTTATATTTATTTAGTTGGTTTGCTATTTTTGGAGCATTAACTGCTTTATCGGCCACTTAAAAGGCTTTGGGCGTGCTAACGAGCACGAAAAGGGATGAAACTTGGCATGGTTTCTTTACAGGAACCCTGTAGTTTGGTAAAATTTTGGGACAATTCTAGGTTTAGTAAATATGGTTTTTCAAGTATTTTTTGGATATATGGTAAGTGCAGCTGGCAAAGTTTAATACCCGCCACTGCAAACTTTTTGAATTTTTGAAAATTGTTGGCACGTGTTGCAGAAATATTGTTGTGGCGGGCATATTGAACACCCACCACAGGTGGGAGGTAAAGCACTGGCGGGCGCTAGTGTGCGGCCCGCCACTGCTATTTTCATCCCGCCGGCAATTTTAGAAGAGTTTATGAGTGGCGGGTGGTAAAAATTGTCCACCACTTCTATGCGCCTAGCAGTGGTGGGTATCGCCTGGTACCTTCCACTACTACTTTTCCTAAATAGCTGTGGCAGGTTTCTGGCCGCGCCCGCCACTAATTGAGGCCACATATAAACTTTTTCCAGGTAGTGTTCATCTCCTCACACTCTCAACACCTACTACTACTACCATAAGGAAGAGAAGCTCTTCATGCATGACCACGTCCCCTACAAGAGACGCACCCACCTGCTCCACGGTGAGGGCGCGTGGGGTGAAGAAGACGGTGGTGCCACGACCTGGCGTGACTTTTTAGCTCGGAGTTTTCAGTCTACGGAACCAAAGAGTAAGATCATCTATGATGTTTCTAATGACCGCCTGTATGTTACCGTGAAAACCTAGGCATTCGTGGTGTCCCAAATTTTCCATGGTAAAATAATGAAGATGAAAAGGCTCGCTGTTGCCGGCAAGCCGCCCAACAGGGTGATGCCAAAATGTCGCCCATTGTTGAGCAACGTGGCGTATGGCGATAGTAAGCCTAATGTTCCTAACGTGGAGGTACAGGAATAACCAATGCCTCCTATTTTCATCCGATGGCATAGTGGAAAAGTGGCAGTAGACAGCAAGTTCTTTCACCGCTAGTAGAAATTCTGAATTGGTAAAATGACTCTTTCTTACAATACAAGAGTTTCTTAAATGAGTGGAACAAAACATTAAATAATAAATCTGATAAAATGATTAATGCAAAACAGCATAGCATTGGAATGGTTTGATCGATTTCCTTGATTTGGTCTATCCATATGGGCATGCGCTCAAGGATACAAACAAGGATTCGGAAACAATCAGCCGGAGGTTCGCTTTGGTGTTGAGTTAGTTCAGCCGGAGCCATCCACAAATCATTACTTTAGTTAGACCCTAGAATCCAGATGTTCTAAAGTTTGGATTAGTATGTTGCAAGGAAATGGCAGCGTAGGTGCCCTATATTGTGGAGCTCGACGCATCTAGTAGAGTCCGCGAGACTGGCTCGTAAATAACAAGAAGCCCAGTCACAAAGGACTCAAGGAAAAATATCTAACTCAATATGACCGGTTCTTCTTCTTCCGCATAATACACTTCATGCACTTCAACAATGGGGGCTCTTCTTCTTGTGTGAAATAATCTATGCGATGGGACATCTTGTCGACCTAGCATATGAAGAACTCCTGATGCCTCACACACCTATGCAGATATTGACCATTCACATGGGCAAAAGATTGAGCGGCACACATTGGACATAAATTTTCAAAGTGTGGTGGTGCTTTGCATTTCACTCGATTGTACAGCTTGAAGTAGGTGAGCAAGCACAAAATTTGTGGTTCTCTTATAGACATCCAATTTTTTATGGTTCCAGGCCATTAAGTCTGTTCTCTCCAAGAAAAAAAATTCCATTCGATCTGTTGGACTTATCAGCTGCAAAATAGAACTATTTTGTTCTGGTGAAATAGATAACTCACCGAAAAATAATTACATGTGAACCTAAACATGCATTTGCATATATGACGGTGATACTATAGTCTGGGGCCTCTTTGCATTCCTATTGGAGGCACAGCCATTTATGATGATACGTGATCACGCCCATCCCAAGCCCAAATCTTCAGTTAGCATGCAGCAAGAATTTGTGCTCTAGATAGGCAAAATAACCATGATGTCACCCTTATTGGGCACCAAATTTTTCCATTGGCAAAAGATGTGCTTCTCTAAAATCTGTAATAAAAATACAGAAATATTTTTGAAAAAACTTCAAACTTAACTTGTTCATCAGCGAGGGACACATATTAACAATTTATTTGTTTTTAATAGCCGCCAAACATCGATGTGAGCTATCAATATTCATCCAGTCCTCGGAGGCTGTTGGGATTTCGCCCACAGGATCGATCACATCAAATCATGATGAACACGCGCACAAAAAACTTGTAGCCAAAGGCACATGTCGTGCCTCTCTTTTCTTTATTTCTTTTTCTCCTTTTCTTGACTCACGGTTACAATCTCATAACTTGGCTATGCTTGTCTTTCCCTATTCCCTATTCCATATAATATTTACCTAATAATAATAAAGCACGGGTGCTGTGGGCCTGGTCTGGGTTGTGCTACTGCTGGCTCGCCCGTTCCAAGTTGAGTAGTGGACTGCTGGGACCTGTGTGAAAGTTGGGCCTCTCAGGCCATAATGTGGCAGGCACAGCGTTAGGCTGGCTTCACAGAGCAGCGACAACTGCCCGCTTCCAACGGTAAAAGGATAACGGGCCGCTGCACACCTGGGCCGCTTGGGCCTCACCTGCCTGCTCCAGTGAACCATCATTTATAAATAAATCTGTTTCAAAAAAATAAAATAATAAAGCACGGGTTGAGTCTGCCGGCTTCACCGTCGTGGCATTTTTACACAAAGGTCCCTGTTATTTTAGTTATTTAACCCACAGTCTTTTTTTTGGTGGACTAGAAAATTGCCCGTGCGTTGCAACGGGGACATAAGTATTCTGCTAGTTCAACATGAATTCTGTGAAATATGTATCTTTGATAGGACGCACATGCTATAAGATATAACATATTTAATACAAAGTAAATCATAGCTAACTTTTTTGGTACCACAAAATCACTATTATCTTCTTCCACCCTCTACTTTCTCCTCTCAAATCCAAGCAACTGCTGTGAAAACTAATGACTGAATTTTGAAAAAGCACACTATCAAAATAAAATTAGAAGTAAATTTTATCATATATAATTTAAACCAAACCAGTTCAACGAACAAGTTAAAGAGGAAAAACATAGGAATCAAGTACACTCTACTTATATAGTTATTATAGAACTGGATGTTGCGTGTCGTCTGGTCCAATGTCATCACGAATCAAGTAGTGCGTGTTCACTGCTTAAGATTTGTGAGCTATGTGAAGATCGCATCTTGGATTTTGAGTTAACTTCTCTTGAGCGCTCCTTTCTGCTTGTACCTTTTGCTCAGGCCTTGAGCTCTTCCTTCCCACAAAATTAGTTAAATGTTAGTACCAGAGTAAAAAAAAAAAGGCAAATTTTAGTACAAGAATACCAAATTTCAGTAAATTATAATACAACAGTAACATGGTAAATTTTAGTACAAGAAGTTTGATTATCTTGGCAAAACTTCAGTAGAAATCTTCCGTGCAAGGGGATATTTCAATGACTCCAGAAAAAGACAGTACAAGCAAAAATTTCAATATCCCCAGAGAAGCTTGTGCATGAATATGAAACGAAAGTAGTCTCCGAGAAGGAAAGTTCCTGACAGGGTACATCATGTTATAATCCACATTGAAGGTATACACGTGAATAATATATTCTATGTCATGATTCCATGGTTATAAAAAACTTTTTTGTCACCGTTTGTACAAGTGTTCATAGAGATTATTAATAAACTATGACATCTATACATCAAAGCTGAATAAGGTTTCAGAATTTTCCACTAAAGAGCATCCCTTCAACGGGACGAACATACTGCTGGCAAACAAAACAATTATTTTTAAAAGTCCACAGGAAGTTGAAATTGCATTACGGAATTAACCTAAAAACTTATGTCTAGTTTATACCTCGTTTTTGCTTCCAGACTTGCAAGATCTTTCTAATCAATATACATGTATAGACCTAGAACTTTGAATATACGAGTGGGGAACAGATCAATCACACGACATGTTTTTTAAAGGCCTATAGAGGGCAATAAGACAACCATCATGACATGTTATTGTCACTTGCAGACATCTAAAAAATCACCAGAGCGTCTAAGAGGTGAAACTGCACAAAAATAGTTAAAAAGAAATTCATTAGGTTCGATATGTTACAATTGCTACATCAAAAGCCTCTCTTAGTGCACGAGCCGGAAAAAAAGTTAGCTTATGTCTTCCATAAAACATACAACAACGGTCAAAATATAAGCCAAATTTTCTATTTCAAAAAGCCAAGCCTCATAAAAGACCAGTAGATCAAAAGACTAACCAAGCGAGGGACAAATAAAGACGATAGTACAGTCTATCTTCTACCAAAGGCATGGTAAACATTCCATTGAATAGGTTGCATGCTGAAGAATTGTACCTGCGCACGCAACTGGCATGCAGCAGGATACCGCGTAGGGCAGAAGCATGGAAGGATGAAATCTTCCCGGCTTCAGGAAATGACTTCCTCGATAAGAAAAAAACCTAGAGCGAGTGGAGGCATATCGCCTCGCCGGTCGCGGCATCACCAGCGAGTGAATGTGGGGATGGGAAAGGCCGGCGTGACGGCAGCCGGGAGAAGCGGATCGGTGGTGGGATTGGATGAGATCGTGTGCGGGGGTGCGTGCGTGGGATTTCATCGATTCTATGTATCTCTAGTTCTCCAGACCTGCAGGGTGAGCACCGCGGCTGATCTGCTCGCTGTTGTTGCCCATTCTCCCGCTTAGCATATTCCATGGGCGGAGCAAGAGAAAGGACGGGATGTGAGGCAACCCCTCTAGATCAGATCGAGCGGGGGCGGAAGATCGGGCTGGGCGGGTTTACGAGCACGAAAAAACAGGAAACAAAACGAGAATTACGGGAGCAAGGGAATCGGGAGCTGAGCCGGAATTACGCGAGCGAATATATAAGTGAATCGGGAGGGACGAGATGTTGCACCAAGGGAAAGTCTAGGGTAGGGTGTGTCGACGAAACAATTGACGTAAGAGGGGAGAGGGAACACCCCGTTTCTTTTAGGTAGTAGAGATAGAGAAGAGGAGAGAAGAGAAGAGAAGAGATAGAGATAGAGATAGAGATAGAGATGGAGATGCCTGTGATAACGTTTTCGCGTGCTCGTCCGGGTCAATGGGGCAGGGTTCGACGCAGAGGGCGCGACGGCTCCAGGGCGATGCAGGGGAACGGCGGAGCTGGTGCAGCGGTGGACTTGATCCGCGGCGAGAGGCAGGGTATTGCGGCGGAGGACTGCATTCGGTCGATGCGGCGACCTGCAGGAGAGCGGCGGCGGCGGGGCTGGATCCGATCGATGGGGCCAACCCGCCAGATCAGTTTGGGAGCCCGGCAGCAGCAGCGCTCCGTCCACACCCTGCACTGGACCGGCAGCAGCACCGCTCCCTCCCTCCTAACCCCGTTCTAGACTGGCAGCAGCAGCGCAAACGGATTCAACCGCCTGCTCAGCAATGAAGAGCTCGATCCCAGGCCACAAATCGCCCCCATCTAGAGTATGTTCTAATATGTATGCTCAAGTTTGTCTTCTTGATTTTCCCCTGAAATCAGAATGCAAGTGGTCATAGCAGTTAGTACTAATTTCTAGGGTTGCGGTGATTCAGTCGTTCCAGCAGGCCCCTGTTTTCAGCTCAATATAATGGTCAGTTTATGAATGGAATTGATTTTCATACGAACAGTTATGTGTCTCCCACTCTCGAGATACTTTTTAGTTTCATTGAGGCTAACAACTGAGACATGGACTGAGGATGTCTGACTCTCGTACCATTCTGAATTTGTACACCAGCAGTTGATATGGGTGTTGAAAAATGGTCAATTAACACCTTCATTTTTGGGGATTGATTATGGAACAGTACGGATGGCGGCGAAGCTGCAACTCGGGCAGCACCATGGCTCCCTAGGCAGAGAAAACGAGACGAGGGGGAGGTCAGGGAGGAGCAACAGGATGAGTGAAGGAAAAGAAGCCGGTGGAGAAGGCCCTGCTCGCCAGAGAGCTCGACTGGAGGCGATGAACTGCGAGGCAGCAGCGCTCGCTGTAGCAGGAGGGTCAGGTTTTTTGTATGCTTCTTCTAGACTTTGTTTTGAGCTGATGGGTGCGAGATGTGGCATCACTTCTCGGCTCGACA
This sequence comes from Triticum dicoccoides, assembly GCF_002162155.2. Classification (NCBI taxonomy): domain Eukaryota; kingdom Viridiplantae; phylum Streptophyta; class Magnoliopsida; order Poales; family Poaceae; genus Triticum; species Triticum dicoccoides. Next base: position 685,576,407 of record NC_041389.1, on the reverse strand, counting down.
AAATCCATGGCTGAAGTGTGTGTCCAGGGGCCCAGCAGCCTCCATCACTTCGTCAGTTCCCGCTTGGTTCAAGAACAAAAAAATTCAGTGTGGAAAACCACTAGCAGAATTGGATGTTGTATGCATTGCACCTTCATCTTGCTGTCCAATTACTTGGATTATTTGGGACAAATTCGTTTGCTTTTAACCGTACTACAGTTATATAGCAGGATAAGGATACATGCTTGTACTGCCTCTATCACAAATTGCACATGAGTTAATTCTGAGTTCAGACAGCTAGCAATCAACCGCTCTGAAGGTATTGCTCTTTTATTTTATTTCAGATCGTGAGGAAAGGGGTTCAGATATGTGACTACTCTATAGTGTACTAACTACTCTATGTTGTACTGACTAATCTTAGAATTATATTTGGTCCAGGGGTAGTACATAGAGCAGTTCTGTATCAGATATACACACGCTATTCACCTTCATAACCCGATTCGTTTTTGCTTATGACGATGTTTATTATTGGAAAGCTCTTGACAAAAGTATCAAGTAATGGGCCAATAATCGAATAACTAACTCACCTACAATCTTTTTTTCTAACGGCAGTATTATATACACAACAATATTTTTTTACATTTTTCTTATTGTTGCAAATATATATCTTGGTAGTTATAAGTGATACATCTATTTGGTCTTGGTTTATACATATCAGATGCTTATCTGTAGTGTTTATGAGAGTTTTTTTGGTTGGAAATGACTTTTGATTCTTGGTTCTCGAGGAGGTATATTACTCTGAAGCTACCACTTCAAATCTTGGCTCTGGCTAAGCATAATATATTACTTTATATTACTTTACTACTGAGATTTGGCAACTAATGATATATGTTACCATTGTTTTTGTTGTCTTTGATAGTATAAAAGATCTAAAGTGCATCAGCTATCATTGCTCCTGTTTGTTGGTGGATTTGGCAAACCCTCTAAGTTTATTTTTCACGAAAATATAGTTTGCAACACTGGTTAGAATTAATATATTGATATAAGTATGGGCAATATCCAAGTTTCTTTATAATGATATAAGTTCAGAATTTGTAATGCCATTCTACTATTTACACAAGAGCCTTGTGGCTAATCATACTTGATCCTGTGTGCTCTCATCTGTAGGTATGGGTTTCACGGTGTTGTCAATTTTGATATGTTTCACAGGATGAATGATGCGTCGGATTCTTCTGAAACTGCCACTATTCAGTATGTATCAGTCGCAACCTTAATTTATGTCTGTCATGCCTTCATTATCTTCATTTTTTGAGGCTCGATCCACTTTTAGCTTTTCTCCTCTTGAAGACGTCCTCTTTGAACAGCTTGGATTCAGTCATCAAGTCCAGGATAGGTTTCTGCTGGATGCCGAGCATCCGCTTGCACTTAGAGAGGGAGGGAGGGAGGGAGCTGCCATACTGAAGCATCCCATATTCATGCCTAACCCGATCTCCAGAGTCAGGGATCGTTCACTGATTGAAAGATGGAAATATTGAGCTATGCTAACTAGAGTAATGCTATCTACTTCATATCAGCGCATTTGATTTGATTCTTGTGGTACCTAGACAATATTGCACGACCAAATCATAACAGACCTGGTGATTGGCGTTCACCTACCTGTAAGGATTTTCCCAGGTTGTATCTATCGAGGAGTGAGCGGAGGAGCAGAATTAGGACATGCCCATGGCAGCCTAGCAACTGATGCCTCCCCGGTGGCTTCATAATGCCAGACTGCTTCTTGTGTGTTTGCAGCTTGCTAAGCATTCATCAAAATTATGGTTCGCATGCACCTTGTACATGTATGAATGTTTGCCATATCCCACTTCAGCGCATAAATTATTATTTTTCAAAACGGCAGCGCATAAATTAAGGTTTTTTATATTGGATCGATATTTGTATTGTTGACTTTGAGAGAACCTTTTACAACCAGCTACATATTGTGGTAAATCACTAAATTGTAATGCTTCAGTCTCCCTGTGTTCTAAAAATAAAATGCTTGGAACTTTAGCTTATCGAGCAATGATTTTATTTACTCATATGTGTATTATTTGATTCAGAGGCTAACAATAACTTTTGACCAACTATTGGGACAACACTATTATTAACTTTTGACCAACTATTGGTAAGTGAACTATTGGGAGTCTTGAGCCATGTTTTTTTTTGTTAGGGACATGTAATATATTGTTTTCTCCCGTTGCAACGCACGGGCATATTTACTAGTAGTAATAATAAAGCACGGTTGACTTAGTGGGTTCACCGTCACAATACGCTTTCTCTGTGAATTTACTCTTTCAGTTTTTTTCTTCAACACGTCTATATTTATTTTCTATATCCAAGGTGGTACTATAATCTATCTATATATCCCCCGTTGCGTTTTTGTTTTCGTTCGCCCCATATATATATAGGACAAATGTTTCCTACAAGCAGTGGTAGTTACCACCACTTGCGTTTTCTATGTTGTATGTAGTATCTGTCGAAACTAACAGTATGTATGTGTAGTATGTAGTATATAACAATGATTATGTAGTATATATAATAATTTTTAGGTAGTATGTGTCATTTTTTAAGTATGCCCTTTTTTACGTACAAATATGTACGTATTTCACAAATATAACAAAAATTATAGGCTCATATGCAATTTTTTCATGTAACTTGCTTTGAACTATATTAGATATAGTATATGAACATATTTAAAATAATAAAATAATACATATAGTACCAAATTGTAGTATGAGACATGTGGGGTAACTACCACCGGGTAGTTGCTCTACACACGTGCAAGGGGAAAAAACACAAAAGCACTACAGACAAAGTCTACACGTTTGGCTTAGTGAAGAATAAAGGAAAAACGAAGCATGCACGTCCTGCTAGACTGGATGAAAAAAAGGAAAGCAACTCTTGACGACTCGGATTGGAATCCTACCATGTAATATCCCTTCCTTAATCTGACCGTCTCTGTTTGTATCTATTTGAGACGAAAAGGAGATCACGGTGGGTTAGGTCATTGGCGATAGCTACCTCCAATGCATCTGACGAGATCCGTGTCTCGCCTACTCAAGGTTCCGTCGATGAGGTCGATCGGCTCAACCGCCGATGCGAGCCCCCGCGGCTCGATCCTACATCGACTACAATCTGAGGCCTGCCCGATCACAGTTCACAGTCCCGCGCGAAGGAACGATGAAGCTCCATGACCGAGCGCTGCGCCGGCGTAGAGCCACAGATTAGAGGTAGCCGCAAACCAGCAGCGCTTGGTGGATTCATTGTGTCCTGCCGATGATGCTGGTTGGACTAGACCTGGAGAAAGAACACTCCGCAAGGATGAACATCCATCATGACTGTATGATGACGACGAGCCCTGATTTACTGAAGACTGCGTACGAGTGGATCATCGCCACCTCCGAGGCTAACTCGCTCATCTTCTCTAACTATGAGTAGCTGCTCTACGAGTTCAACATAGATATTGTCAGGTAAATACATCGTACAGGTATAGTACCGCCATGGTATTGAACCTGATTCTCATCGATATGCCTCACTAGTAGAAAACATGGCTTTGGTTCGGCCAGAAAAGAGCATTAATCTCGGTTGCATTACGAATCGGGACTAATGTGAGCATTAGTCCCGGTTCGAGCCGCTAGGGCATCGTACAGGCATTAGTCCCGGTTCAAATGGTACCTTTAGTACTGGTTGGTGCCACGAACCGGTACTAATGGGCGCCCATTAGTACCGGTTTGTGGCACCAACCGGTACTAAAGGTTAGACATCTAGTCCCGGTTCGAGCCACCAACCGGTACTAATGGGTTTGAGGCATTAGTACCGGTTCGTGGCACGAACCA
>NC_041389.1:685558833-685572136 GCF_002162155.2 Triticum dicoccoides | reverse complement strand
TCAGTTTTGTAAAAAAGCAAAAGAAAATGATAAAAACTTCAAAAATTAAAATCCTTCCAGATGTAGTTATGTTACTACATGTACTAGTTAGGAAAATTTAAAAACTTAAATTTGAACATGTTTTACAAAAAGTGTAGGGAAAAATGTAAAACGGCTATAACTTTTGCATACTATGTCAGAAAAAAGTATAATATATCAAAATGTTCAACACGAAAATCCGCATCCGATTTTGATGGCCTACGGCGTGTTTGCAAATTTTTAGAATCCTCAAACTCTAAAAGGAAAAAAAAAGTTATGCTCAAATTTCAATTTTTTTTTGAATCTTGTTTAAATCAGGTCAAACTTTGGTCAATAATATTAGTGTTACTAAATAATTATTACAGTTTGGTCAAGAAGTATTAGTGTTACTAAATTATTATTCAATAATATTAGTGTTACTAAATAATTATTACAGTTTTTTTATAATTTTGGTAAAATCTGGTCAAACTGTGGTCAAATCTGGTCAAACTATGGTCAAACTACTTATTCAAGAAATATTAGTGTTACTACATAATTATTCAAGAATATTAGTTTTACTAAATAATTATTTCAATTTTTTGAATATTGGTCAAATCTGGTCAAATTGTGGTCAAACTATTTATTGAAGAAATATTAGTGTTACTAAATAATTATTGTTTTTTAGAATAATAGTTTCAAACTCCAACAGTGAAACATGTGACTTCATGCTCAAGCTAAACTCCTGAGGGTTAATAGGATTGACATCTTACTATTGTCAGGAAAACAACAAGTGCAAACTTGGAAACGAGGGTGAATAGAACCTGAAAGTTAAGCGTGCTTAGCTTAGGCTGGAGTAGTGAGAGGATGGGTGACCGCCCGGGAAGTTAGCTAATAACTATAGACGAAAAAAAGAGGTTAAATTGAGCAGTGATGAGGGGTGATTAGAGATTAAATTGGAAAATAATTCAGAAATTTGAAAACCGAAAAAAATAAAAAAAAAATCAAATTTTATTTAAAAAATTCATTTTTTTTCTCGTAAAAATACCTTTAGTCCCGGTTGGTGTTACCAACCGGTACTAAAGGTGGTGCTTTATACGTCTCCAACGTATCTATAATCTTTGATTGTTCCATGCTATTATATTACCTGTTTTGAATGTTTATGGGCTTTACTTTACACTTTTATGTATCATTTTTGGGACTAACATACTAACCGGAGACCCAGCCCATATTGTTGTATATTTTTGCCTATTTCAATATATCGAAAAAAAGGAATATCAAACGGAGTCCAAACGGAATGAAACCTTCGGGAGCGATCTTTTTGGAACAGACATGATCCAGAGGACTTGGAGTGGAAGTCAAGAAGCTTCCAAGGCGGCCACGAGGATGGAGGGCGCCCCCCCTACTGGACGCGCCCCCCTATCTCGTGGGCCCCTCGGGCGTCCACCTACGTACTTCTTCCTCCTATATATACCTAGGTACCCCGAAACCATCAGGGGAGACACCGAAAAACTATTTCCACCGCCGTAACCTTTTGTATCCGTGAGATCCCATCTTGGAGCCTTTGTCGGTGCTCCGCCGGAGGGGGAATCGACCACGGAGGGCTTCTACATCAACACCATAGCCCTTCCGATGAGTTGTGAGTAGTTTACCACAGACCTTCGGGTCCATAGTTATTAGCTAGATGGCTTCTTCTCTCTCTTTGAATCTCAATACCAAGTTCTCCTCCCTCTTCTTGGAGATCTATTCGATGTAACTCTTTTGCGGTGTGTTTGTCGAGATTCGATGAATTGTGGGTTTATGATCAAGTTTATCTATGATAAATATTTGAATCTCCTCTGAATTCTTTTATGTATGATTGGTTATCTTTGCAAGTCTCTTCGAATTATCAGTTTGGTTTGGCCTACTAAATTGATCTTTCTTGCAATAGGAGAAGTGCTTAGCTTTGGGTTCAACCTTGCGGTGTCCTTTCCCAGTGACAATAGGGGCAGCAAGGCACGTATTGTATTGTTGCCATAGAGGATAAAAAGATGGGGTTTATATCATATTGCGTGAGTTTATCCCTCTACATCATGTCATCTTTCTTAATGTGTTACTCTGTTCTTATGAACTTAATACACTAGATGCATGCTGGATAGCGGTCGATGTGTGGAGTAATAGTAGTAGATGCAGGCAGGAGTCGGTCTACTTGTCACGGACGTGATTCCTATATACATGATCATGCCTAGATAATCTCATAATTATTCGCTTTTCTATCAATTGCTCGAAAGTAATTTATTCACCCACCGTAATACTTATGCTATCTCGAGAGAAGCGTGAAACCTATGGCCCCGGATCTATCTCTTATCATATAAGCTTTCAATCTACTTTTATTTGCATATTTACTTTTCCAATCTATATCATAAAATACCAAAAATATATTTATCTTATCATATTATCTCTATCAGATCTCACTTTCACAAGTGGTCGTGAAGGGATTGACAACCCCTTTATTGTGTTGGTTACGAGTTCTTTGTTTGTTTGTGTAGGTGCGTGGGACTTTTGAGGAGCCTCCTACTGTATTGATACCTTGGTTCTCAAAAACCGAGGGAAAGACTTACGCTACTGTGCTGCATCACCCTTTCCTCTTCAAGGAAAACCAAAGCAAGCTCAAGACGTAGCAAGAAGGATTTCTGGCGCCGTTGCCGGGGAGGTCTTCGCTCAAGTCAAGACATACCAAGTACACATCACAAACTCATCTCCCTCGCATTTACATTATTTTCCATTTGTCTCTCGTTTTCCTCTCCCCCACTTCACCCTTGCCGTTTTATTCGCCTTCTCTTTCCCAATCTCCCTCTCTCTATTTCGCTTGTCTTTTTCTGTTTGCTTGTGTGTTGGATTACTTGTCGCCAGGGCGCAAGATAATAACAAATTGTGTGATTTCTCCAATACCAATAATAATGATTTCCTTAGTACTCCGATTGCTCCTCTTAATGATGTTGAGTCTTTTGAAATCAATGCTGCTTTGCTGAATCTTGTTATGAAAGATCAATTCTCCGGCCTTCCTAGTGAAGATGCTGCTACCCATCTAAACAACTTTGTTGATTTGTGTGAGATGCAAAAGAAAAAAGATACGGCTAATGATATTGTTAAATTGAAGTTATTTCCGTTTTCACGTAGAGATCGTGCTAAAGTTTGGTTTTCGTCTTTGCCTAAAAATAGTATTGATTCTTGGAACAAGTGCAAAGATGCTTTTATCTCTAAGTATTTTTCCCGCTAAGATCATCACTCTTAGGAACGATATTATGAGTTTTAAACAACTTTATCATGAGCATGTTGCCCAATCTTGGGAAATAATGAAATTGATGATTCGCAATTGCCATACTCATGGTTTGAATTTATGGATGATCATACAAATTTTTTATGCCGGATTGAATTTTGCTTCTAGAAATCTTTTAGATTCGGCCGCGGGAGGCACGTTTATGGAAATCACCTTAGGAGAAGCTAAAAAACTCCTTGATAATATCATGGCTAATTATTCTCAATGGCACACCGAACGTTCTACTAGTAAAAAAGTGCATGCTATTGAAGAAATTAATGTTTTGAGTGGAAAGATGGATGAATTTATGAGATTGTTTGCTACTAAGAGTGCTTCTATTGATACCAATGATATGCCTTTATCTACCTTGATTGAGAATAATAATGAATCTATGGATGTAAATTTTGTTGGTAGGAATAATTTTGGCAACAATGCTTATAGAGGAAACTTTAATCCTAGACCGTTCCCTAGTAATTCCTCTAATAATTATGGAAATTCCTACAATAATTCTTATGGTAATTTTAATAGATTGCCCTCTGATTTTGAGAATAGCATGAAAGAATTTATGATCTCTCAAAAGAATTTTAATGCTTTGCTTGAAGAAAAATTGCTCAAAGTTGATGATTTGGCTAGGAACGTTGATAGACTTTCGCTTGATGTTGATTCTTTAAAACTTAGATGTACTCCCCCTAAGCATGATATCAATGAGTCTCTCAAAGCTATGAGAAGTTCCATTGACGAGTGCAAAGAAAGAACCGCTAGATTGCGTGCTAAGAAAGACTGCTTTATAAAGGCGTGTTCTTCTAGTTTCCATTAAAATAATGATGAAGATCTAAAAGTTATAGATGTGTCCCCTATTAAATCTTTGTTTTGCAATATGAATTTTAATAATAATGAGACTGGAAGTGAATCAACTTTGGTTAAAAAGTGTTCCGATAATTTGGAGTATTTTTATCTTGATGCTAAATTTGGTAAAAGTGGGATTGGAGAGGTCAAAACTTTAAATAGCATTGAACCTACTATCTTGGATTTCAAGGAATTTAATTACGATAATTGTTCTTTAGTAGATTGTATTTCCTTGTTGCAATCCGTATTGTATTCTCCTCATGCTTATAGTCAAAATAAAGCGTTTACCAAACATGTTGTTGATGCCTTAATGCAATCTTTTGATGAAAAACTTAATTTGGAAGTTTCTATACCTCGAAAACTTAGTAATGAGTAGGAACCTACTATGAAGATTAAAATTAAAGATTAAGAGTGTTTTGGTTTGTGTGATTTGGGTGCTAGTGTTTCCACAATTCCGAAAACTTTATGTGATATTCTAGGTTTCCATGATCTTGATGATTGCTCTTTAAATTTGCACCTTGCGGATTCCACCATTAAAAAGCCAATGGGAAGGATCAATGATTTTATCATTGTTGCAAATTTAAATTTGGTGCCCGTAGATTTTATCGTTCTTAATATAGATTGCAATCTTTCTTGTCCTATTATTCTTGGTAGACCTTTCCTTAAAACGATTGGCGCGATTATTGATATGAAGGAAGGGAATATTAGATTCCAATTTCCATTAAGGAAAGGCATGGAGCACTTTCCAAGAAAGAAAATTAAATTACCTTATGAATCTATCATGCGAGCTACTTATGAATCAAGTGTCAAAGATGGCACTACTTAAATCTATCTTCGCTTTTATGCCTAGCTAGGGGCGTTAAACGATAGCGCTAGTTGGGAGGCAACCCAATTTTATTTTTGTTTTTTGTTTTTGCTCCTGTTTAGTAATAAATTTTGCATCTACCTTCTGTTTAGATTGCGTTTCCATGTTTTATTTAGTGTTTGTGCCAAGAAGAACCTATAGGATAACCTATGGTATGAGTTAATTTGATTCTGCTGAAAAACAGAAACTTTGTGCTCACGAGAAAATATTCAATAAATCACAGAAACGTGCTTTTGTGTTGATTCTTTTTGCTGTAGATCAATAGACAAATTGCCAAGGACTTCCTATTTTGGTAGGATTTTTGAGTTCCATAAGTATTCGAAAGATACAGATTTCTATAGACTGTTCTGTTTTTTACAGATTCTTCCTTTCGTGTGTTGTTTGCTTATTTTGATGCATCTATGGCTAGTATGTAAGTGTATGAACCATAGATAACTTGGAATAAAGTAGGTTTAACACTAATATAAATAAATAATGAGTTCATTACAGTACCTTATGTGGTGGTTTTTCTTTCTTTCACTAACGGAGCTTATAAGATTTCCTGTTGAGTTTTGTGTTGTGAATTTTTCAAGTTTTGGGTAAAGATTTGATGGACTATGGAATAAGGAGTGGCAAGAGCCTAAGATTGGGGATGCACATGGAACCCCTAGATATTCAAGAATAGCCAAAAGCCTAAGCTTGGGGGACGCCCCGGGAAGGCATCCCCTCTTTCGTCTTCGTTCATTGGTAACTTTACTTGGAGCTATATTTTTATTCGCCACATGATATGTGTTTTGCTTGGAGCGTATTGTATGATATTAGTCTTTGTTTTTTAGTTTACCACAATCATCCTTGCTTTACACACCTTTTGGGAGAAGCCCACTTGATTGGAATTTATTAGAATACTCTATGTGCTTCACTTATATCTCTTGAGCTAGATAATTTTTGCTCTAGTATTTCACTTATATCTTTTTAGAGAACGCGGTGACTTAATTTTGAAGAAATTGTTGATCTCTCACGCTTCACTTATATTATTTTGAGAGTCTCTTAGGACAGCATGGTATTTGCTATGGTTATAAAATTGGTCCTATAATGATGGACATCCAAGTTGGGTATAATAAAAACTATCATAGAAAGTGAATTGGATGCTATGATCAATTTGATACTTGATAATTATTTTGAGATATGGAGGTAGTGATATTAGAGTCATGCTAGTTGGGTGATTATGAATTTAAAGAATACTTGTGTTAAAGTTTGTGATCCCCGTAGCATGCACGTATGGTAACCCGCTTTGTGATGAAGTTGGAGCACAATTTTATTTATTGATTGTCTTCCTTATTATGAGTGGCAGTCGGGGACAAGCGATGGTCTTTTCCTACCAATCTATCCCCCTAGGAGCATGCGCGTAGTACTTTGTTTTCAATGGCTTGTAGATTTTTGCAATAAATATATGAGTTCTTTATGACTAATGTTGAGTCCATGGATTATACGCACTCTCACCCTTCCACCATTGCTAGCTTCTCTTGTGCCACGCAACTTTCGCCGGTACCATACACCCACCATATACCTTCCTCAAAACAGCCACCATACCTACCTATTATGGCACTTCCATAGCCATTCCGAGATATATTGCCATGCAACTTTCCACTGTTCCGTTTATTATGACACGCTCCATTATTGTCATATTGCTCCTTGCATGATCATGTAATTGACATCTCATTTGTGGCAAGGCCACCCTCATAATATTTCATACATGTCACTCTTGATTCATTGCATATCCCGGTACACCGCCGGAGGCATTCATATAGAGTCATATCTTGTTCTAGTTTCGATTTGTAATTCTTGAGTTGTAAATAAATAAAAGTGTGATGATCTTCATTATTAAAGCATTGTCCCAAGTGAGGAAAGGATGATGAAGACTATGATTCCCCCACAAGTTGGGATGAGACTTCGGACTTTATAAAAAAATAAAATAAAAGAGGCCAAAGAAGCCCAATAAAAAAGAGGCCAAAGAAGCCCAATAAAAAAAAGAGGCCAAAGAAGCCCACCAATAAAAAAATGAGAGAAAAAGAGAGAAGGGACAATGCTACTATCCTTTTTACCACACTTGTGCTTCAAAGTAGCACCATGATCTTCATGATAGAGAGTCTCCTATGTTGTCACTTTCATATACTAGTGGGAATTTTTCATTATAGAACTTGGCTTGTATATTCCAATGATGGGCTTCCTCAAAAATGCCCTAGGTCTTCGTGAGCAAGCAAGTTGGATGCACACCCACTTAGTTTCTCTTGTTGAGCTTTCATACATTTATAGCTCTAGTGCATCCGTTTCATGGCAATCCCTACTCACTCACGTTGATATCTATTAATGGGCATCTCCATAGCCCGTTGATACGCCTAGTTGATGTGAGACTATCTTCCTTTTTGTCTTCTCCACAACACCATTCTATTCCACATACAGTGCTATGTCCATGGCTCACGCTCATGTATTGTGTGAAAATCGAAAAAGTTTGAGATTACTAAAGTATGAAACAATTGCTTGGCTTGTCATCGGGGTTGTGCATTATTAAATACTTTGTGTGATGAAGATAGAGCAACAGCTAGACTATATGATTTTGTGGGGATAACCTTCTTTAGCCATGATATTTTGAGAAGACGTGATTGCTTTGATTAGTATGTTTGAAGTATTACTATTTCTTATGTCAATATGAAATTTTATTTTGAATCATTTGGATCTGAACATTCATGCAACAATGAAGAAAATTACATTGATAAATATGCTAGGTAGCATTCCACATAAAAAATCCTGTTTTTATCATTTATCTACTCGAGGACGAGAAGGAATTAAGCTTGGGGATGCTTGATACGTCTCCAATGTATCTATAATTTTTGATTGTTCCATCCTATTATATTACCTGTTTTGGATGTTTATGGGCTTTACTTTAAACTTTTATATTATTTTTGGGACTAACCTACTAACTGGAGGCCCAGCCTGTATTGCTGTTTTTTTTTGCCTATTTCAGTATATCGAAAAAAAGGAATATCAAACGGAGTCCAAACAGAATCAAACCTTCGGGAGCGATCTTTTTGGAACAAACGTGGTCCAGAGGACTTGGAGTGCAAGTCAAGAAGCTTCCGAGGCGTCCACGAGGGTGGAGCCCCCCCCTACTGGGCGCGCCCCCCTATCTCGTGGGCCCCTCGGGCGTCAACCGACGTACTTCTTCCTCCTATATATACCTACGTACCTCGAAACCATCAGGGGAGCCACCAAAAAACTATTTCCACAGCCGTAACCTTCTGTATCTGCGAGATCCCATCTTGGAGCTTTCGTTGGCGCTCCGCCGGAGGAGGAATCAACCATGGAGGGCTTCTACATCAACACCATAGCCCTACCAATGAGTTGTGAGTAGTTTACCACAGACCTTCGGGTCCATAGTTATTAGCTAGATGGCTTCTTCTCTCTCTTTGAATCTGAATACAAAGTTCTCCTCCCTCTTCTTGGAGATCTATTCGATGTAACTCTTTTTGCGGTGTGTTTATCGAGATCCGATGAATTGTGGGTTTATGATCAAGTTTATCTATGAGAAATATTTGAATCTCCTCTGAATTCTTTCATGTATGATTGGTTATCTTTGCAAGTCTCTTCGAATTATCAGTTTGGTTTGGCCTACTAGATTAATCTTGCTTGCAATAGGAGAAGTGCTTAGCTTTGGGTTCAATCTTGCGGTGTCCTTTTCCAGTGACAGCAGGGGCAGCAAGGCACGTATTGTATTGTTCCATCGAGGATAAAAAGATGGGGTTTATATCATGTTGCATGAGTTTATCCCTCTACATCATGTCATCTTTCTTAATGTGTTACTCTGTTCTTATGAACTTAATACTCTAGATGCATGCTGGATAGCGGTCGATGTGTGGAGTAATAGTAGTAGATGCGGGCAAGAGTTGGTCTACTTGTCACGGACGTGATGCCTATATACATGATCATGACTAGATAATCTCGTAATTATTCGCTTTTCTATCAATTGCTCGACAGTAATTTGTTCACCCACCGTAATACTTATGCTATCTCGAGAGAAGCCACTAGTGAAACCTATGGCCCCCGGGTCTATCTCTTATCATATAAGCTTTCAATCTACTTTTATTTGCATATTTACTTTTCCAATCTATATCATAAAATACCAAAAATATATTTATCTTATCATATTATCTCTATCAGATCTCACTTTCGCAATTGGCCGTGAAGGGATTGACAACCCCTTTATTGTGTTGGTTGCAAGTTCTTTGTTTGTTTGTGTAGGTGCGTGAGACGTTTGAGGAGCCTCCTACTGAATTGATACCTTGGTTCTCAAAAACTGAGGGAAACACTTAGGCTACTGTGCCGCATCACGCTTTCCTCTTCAAGGAAAACCAACACAAGCTCAAGATGTAGCAGAGCTCCAGATAGCGGCCATGTGGACGGCCTTTAGTCCCGGTTCGTGTAAGAACCGGGACTAAAGGGGGGAGGCTTTAGTAACGACCCTTTAGTCCCAGTTCCAGCCCTTATGAACCAGGACAAATGAACCTAGACACACTTTTTGTTTGCATGTACTGTCCTTACTCTGTTTTTTAGAAAAGGAGAAAGACCCCCAGCCTCTTCATCTGGACGATGCATGCATCCATTATATTAGTTATTCACAAAAGACCTTACAAAGAAATACAACAGTAAGTCTGAAGCCACCGTCTAGGCAACATCTGTCGCTACTCCTATCCAGTTGATGAAAGGATGTTGATAGTCTGGGCCTAATACCACAGACCTCGCAGTCAAACATAACATCTAAGATCGGAGGCTCAACCAAGCCACTTGCCGGGTATGGGGCACACACCGGTCCGGCGTGCTCTCAGAGGCCACCGCCGCCGCCAACTACCAGCACTCCATCTTCAGAGTTGTACTGACGCATCATCCTTGCTCGGTCTACCTATCGTCGACGCCACCACGTCGCCCAACGGCACCACCTTCCTGAGCGCGAACTGCTGAGCACGTCGCGGTCGCCGTCGGTACCCCTCAGCACCATGCCGCCTAGTACCACCAGCCGACACAACTTGAAGTCTCTGGAACATCTGTCGTGCGTAGCACCTGCCGACCAGGCATGACAAAGCGTAGCACCTGTCGGCCAGGCATGACTTGACATCTCCACCGAAGCTCCATGCAAGACGAAGCCGCTCCACCTCCTGCCTCTGACTTCCGGCGCCGCTCCACAAACAATGCTCCCAAGAGAGAAACGACACCGTAGTGCCGCCATCGTCCGATCTGGAAAATCAGATCCTATGGTTTACCCTGAAGCAGCACGAGTGGGTCGACAGTAGTTACAGGATGATGCCTTCATCAAGGTAACTGCGCAGAACGCCGCCATCGTCCGCCGTCGGCTTGGTTTTCACCGGCAACTATGTCTCCCCGACTCGCATCCGGGACTAGATTGCAGATCTCGAGATCTGCTCACTCAGCCTCAGACTGACCACCTCCGACGTAGGAGATGAACACCACCGCCAAGCCCAGGGTCGCCGTCCCGGGTGCCCGCGTGATGCAGATCAAGGCCGATTGCCACTGCGATCCGAAGCCGAACCAGAGGTTGAGCGACTGCAACATGGCCGCAGCCGCCGCCACCCGCTGCGACTACAGATGCCACACTCCAGCCGCCGTTGTCCGCCATCACCGCCATCAAGATCAAGATCCGAGCCGCCGCATCGATCTTGAGCAGCTGACGCGCGAGCAGAAGACCGCCGCCACCGAGCCGCTCGAGCTTGGCCCTGGCGGCGTCACCGACGGCGGCGGAGAGGAGAGTGGTGGCGGAGGGGCGGAGGAGGGAGGAGGGGACGCCCCGGTGCAGCGCGGAGGCGCTGCATGGGAGCGGGGGTAGGGAGGAAGGATCCGGTGGCGGCTCTAGATCGGATCGCGAGCACCTCCTGGTCGCTAGTGGCTAGACCTCCCGATCCCTTTTTTAAGGACCTGGTAGTGCTTCTCCTCAAAGTTGCCCACGGTCTTCATCCACAGTCATGAATTATGATCAGTGCTGGTCAGATGATTACTTAGGCCATCGAGCTGCCTAACGACGAGGCGAGGAAGCCATGTTCCTATGTCAACCTGGTGTCGACCTCGCCAGCGCGGAGCCATGGTGGACATGTTCACCAACACCATCGTGAGGAGCCATATAACAGGCACCACCGGAGCACCTACACCCACCCCCTCCGGCCATCGAACCGGAACTCTATTTGACATCCCCAGTGTTTCATCAGGTACATGCAAAAGACAGTCATAGGGCGCTTCCTGATCAAGTCCTGATCAAGTCGTGGTGTTGATGAACGTCTCTTTGGCACTTAATTACCCAACGAAAGGTGAAGCGTTCGTGAGGCGCATGCATGCGAGGAGTTGACGACAAGTAATTGTTGGCGGCAGCTTCATCACATCATCATGTTTGGTTTGTTCTCTACACGTACGTATGCAAGGAGTTGAAAAAGTACTGGCCGGCGGCAGCTCATCATCTGCTAATGTTTGCTTTGGCCTCTGCATACATACGTATGTATCTCCTGTTGCACGCAAGTTAATGTGGGAATCATGCAGGTTTGATCTACGTCCATCCTTAAAAACCCGATGTTTGATTATTACTCAGTATGCTTTAGATCTTCTTTTCAAAAAGAATTTCTACTGATTTTTCTCTGAACCAAGTATATTCATACGACTGCTGGGTTGATAATTGAAAGCATGAGGGTACATATTGTTTGCTAACATCAACCTAGATCGAAACCTCTTGTGAATTGGTCCATGCTGTAGTTTTTTTTCCTGCTCTTACAATTTAGGTCAGGTCTTGTGAGGTAATAGTCTTTGCCAGACAAAATCGTCCGGATGTGGCCGTGGTGGAGTGCGTCTTCGACACGTACGACGAGTCAGAATCCGAATGGAATCAAAAGCGAAGATAGCGGATCAGATCAAAATCTCTCCTGTTTCCGACACTAACTTCTCACTCTTCCCTATTATATTAGCGGCAGGATGGAGGAAGGTGGAAAATTATGCAAGGAAATTAATCTTTGTTGAAAGTTCCTATTAAGCAATCAGCTCCTTGAAACGCCCCGTCCCCCGTGCCGCTCCCGCGAGTGGCCCGGGCGGAACCCTAGATCGCCGCCGCCGCTCCCCATTCTCGCCTTCCTTCTCCCTCGCCGCCGGGCAAACCCGCACGTGCGTCGGCGGCGGCGGGGCTCCCTCCCCCCTCGCGAGGACCCTGGGCGGCGCGGGACGGCCGACCCTTGCGGCGGTGCTCGGCTCGGCGGCAGGTCGGGCTGCCGGCGGGGCAGGGCTCCCCTCCTTGGAGGCGCTGCGGTGCTGGCGGCGGCGTGGACCGCGCGGGGCAGCGAGCGCGCGGGCTCCTCCTCATCCTGATCCGATGGCACCGCTGTGGCGCCGGTGCTCGGGCGTGTGGCGGGGTACGCGAGGGTGGTTGGCGCGCGTCTTCCTCCCCGAACTGATGGCTCCATGGTGGCGCCAATGCTCGGGCGGTTGGCTTCGGCAAACGGTGGCGGGGGTTGGGCTCTCAGTAGCGCAGCGACGTGTACATAGGGAGTGTCCCGGAGTTCTAAGCAGTTAGCATAGTATCAGCTACACCTTTCTGAAACGAGAACCCTAGATGTTCAAATTACAAACATCTCTAGTATAGTGAAAAGATTGCAGAACAAATTATACAACATCCAAACCTTCATAGTATCAATATCCAAAGATTGCATCTTCCACACCTAGTTTCTCTTCATGACTTCGTCAATCGTCTTGAATGTTGCAACACACGGGCAATTGCCTAGTGTAATATCAATGTTGTAAGTGCATTTAGGGCAAAAGATTTCGTCTGACGTGAATTAACTTTTTTTATCGCTGGAGATTGATAGTACCACTCCAATTTCTTCTTAGTTTTGTGCATACGCAGACCATGATGGACGATGTCACTATGGCAGAATCGGCGGAGATTTATGATAGTACTAGCCTCTAGCTACATGCATGGGACTCTCAGGTTTGAGTACTTATATGTACAAAAACCTCGACCTGAATAACGTCAGAAAGTCTAAATTCTCTTGTGACATGTACAGAACATATATCAATCAGGCCACACAATTTTAACTCTAGAAATGAAAGCATATTCAGAAATGAAACAAACAAACATAATTCGGTTTGGACCAAGGATATGGCCCATTAACAGTTTCAGTGTATTTTTTGTCTTTTCTCGAGCTGTAAATTGAGTTTGGATTTAGTTTTGTGATACAATGGATGCATCGAGCATTAATATTATGAATCTTCCAATTTTCTTT
>NC_041389.1:685534739-685558519 GCF_002162155.2 Triticum dicoccoides | reverse complement strand
GGCTCCCGAATCATCATACTATATGAAAGGATTGTTTATGGGGTTTTATGACTTCATGTCAGGTGGTTTTACTCTATGGGACCAACGAGTCAGACAGTCCATGATTTTTCTAATAACTTCCAATGTGTCAACCGTTGTTTTCCTAAAAACCTGCGGTTCCCGGTGTCCCAAAATTTCCATAGTATAGTAAGGAGATAGAAGGAACTGGTGCTTGCCACGTAGCCGTTCGGCAGAGGGGATGACACTAGTAGAAAAGAGGGCTTTGGTCCAGGCCGGGTTAGCCCATTAGTCCCGGTTCAATCCAGAACCGGGATTAATGGGGGCATTAGTCCCGGTTCGTGAGCCCAGGGGGCCGGCCGGGCCACGTGGGCCATTTGTCCCGGTTCGTCTGAACCTTTTAGTCCCGGTTGGTGCCACGAACCGGGACTAAAGGGTGCGATGCCCATTAGTACCGGTTCGTGGCACCAACCGGGACTAAAGGGTTAGACCTTTAGTCCCGGTTCATGCCACGAACCGGTAGTAATGGGGTTTGAGGCATTAGTACCGGTTCATGGCACGAACCGATACTAAAGGTCCCATTTTCAAACTCTACCCTCCCCCCCTTTGGATCGCCTTTTCAGTTTTCAAAAAACTGAAAGAAAATGATGAAAATGTCAAAAAAATAAAAGAAAATAAGTTTTCCATGTGATATGTGGTCTAGTTGTTGGGAAAATTTGCAAATGTGAATTTCGAGTTTATTTGCAAAATCTCTCTAGAATTTAGTAAAATGGGCATAATTTTTGCATACTAACTCGGATGAAAAAGTTTTTAATATGAAAAATCATCTACTCGAAAAGTTACATCCAAATTTAACCGGGGGAACCCCGTTAAACATTTTGAAAATCCTAAAAAACCTAACAGAAAAAAAGTTACGGGGCTTTTAAGATCTAGAGTGGAAAAAATCGAAAAAATTTCAAACTGTGTGGTCAAACAATGGTATAACTAATTATTCTAGAATATTAGTGTTACTACATAATTATTTCAGTTATTTTGAATTTTGGTCAAATCTGGTCAAACTATGGTCAAACTGTGGTCAAACTAATTATTCAAGAAATATTAGTGTTACTAAATAATTATTGTTTTTTAAAACAATAGTTTCAAACTCAAACAGTGAAATGTGTCACTTCATGCTCACGCAAAATTCCTGAGGGTTAATAGGATTGACATCTTACTATTGTCGGGAAAACAACAAGTGCAGACTTGGAAACAAGGGAGAATAAAACCCGAAAGTTAAGCGTGCTCAGGCTGCGGGAGTGGGAGGATGAGTGACCTTTCGGGAAGTTAGATGATTAGGAATGATGAGGGGTGTTTAGAGATTAGAGGATAAATTGAGCAGTGATGAGGGGTGGTGATTAGAGATTAGAGGTTAAAATAATTCAGAAATTTGAAAATAAAAAAAATCAAAAAAAATTTAAAAAAGAAAAATCATAAAATTTCCTTTGGTCACCAACCGGGACTAAAGGTGGAGCTCCACGTGGCCGTGACCTTTAGTCCCGGTTTCAGTTTGAACCGGGACTAAAGGGGGGAGGCATTAGTAACGACCTTTAGTCCCGGTTCAAGCCCTTACGAACCGGGACTGATGCCCCCTTTTCTACTAGTGTGACCAAATGCCGTCGATCATAGAGTGTGGCGTAGGGTAGAGGAGCAATAAATGCTTCCAGTCTTCCTTCACACAATGACAATGTGGACAACAGTAGACAACTCCAACTAGAGGTTTGCTTCTGTATTGAGACAGTTCAGGTGTAGGATCCATCTGAAAATCTTTACCTTGTCAGGACCAAGGAATCCTAAATGATGTGAAGTTTCGGAATAGCCATTTGCAAGGCAGCACTTCCGAGTCTGGTTGTGTCTATAGCAAGAAGCGTTGCAACAAACAACTAACATATTATGAACTCCTTATACCTCACACACCTATGTTGATCTGTATTTGTCGCATGCATAACAATGAACAACAAATGTTGGACTTCAATTTTCCAAGTGCAGTGACGCTTCGAGCATCACTCCACTGTAAAGCTTGAAGTAGGCCAGCAGGCACTGAGTTTGTGGTTCTCTTACAGGAATGCCGTTTGTTATGTCTGCAAGTATACATCTGTTCTCTCCAAAAGTACATTTAATCTTTTTTATATCCACTGCAATTAGAACACTTTTGGTTGGTGGAATATTTTTATTCCATTTTTCTATCATGTCGCTTCTTCCAACCAGGAACACAGGCCTAGTGTAAAATCAAATTCACCAACAAAAAATTACATGTGAACGTAAACGTACACTCAAAAGTGCCATATATTTGTACGGGGTGTGTTTTGTTGGAATCTCACTGTATCTATCTGGATCATTCATAATAGATACTGTTTACCTTGCCCTCATGCACTCTGAAATTCCAGTGGACAACAATAAGCAAATATAGAAATTGAAGATACCGCGAACAATTATGATTTTTATCTGGTAATTTTGAAGGGGCTTTTGCTAATCAAAGACAACCTCGCTCGCCACAACTGGCAAGGAAGTAAGGAGTGTTGTTTTTTGTACTCATGACAAGACAATCAAACATCTTCAAATGCAAATAGTGCCTAATTTATCTCCGTCCATCAGTGTTGCAACGCATATGCTCACTAGCTTGTCAGAATATCAAATAGGTGGTGCGCTAATAAGGGTGAGAATGTCTGCCTTATTATTCGCTTTGGCTTTGTAGAAACGATAGTTGTTTAATGGCAAAATTTTCTCTCATTTACAATTTATTTTTTGTTTTATGCACTGGCTTCGTACAATGAGAGGGTACTCCAAGTAGTGGTACCCCGTAGGACCTTGATCCTCCTACCCAGGTCTTGTACGGATATGCATCAAGGGGTGCTCGTAAGTAGTCTACGCTACACCGAACGGAATACCCATCGCTGTTTAAGACGATGTGTATGTGGTTGGAACACGTGGCCAAGCAGGTTTTTACCCGACATGGGTGGCGGGATAGTTCCTCACCTCCTCTTTTGAAGTATGTAGTGTCTGTTTAATATGACTTTATTGCTGCCAATATGTTGTTTGAGTTACTCTTTTTTGGATTTGTTGCTTTTGGTTGTGTGCATCCTAACTATATGGAGGCCGGATATTCCTTAAATTTCTGTGTTTCCGCTTGATGCTACATGTTGACTTAATAAAAATGGCGATAAATCCAGTGAAAACCGCTTTTAGTGAAAATCTGAAAAGTTTGTAACGAACGACACGGATTGAAGTTGGGATCTCTAACCTGGCACTCAAACACTACCTAGAAGATAACCCCCTCTTGTCCACCACTAAGGTGGAAAATATTTTGAGTGCTCGAGATAGTATCATCTTCCATTTCATACGCTGCGACGGAGGTGGAGTCTCCGGCCATTTGCCCTTGCACTCTGCCGGTCGCAACAAGGCCTTCGTCGGTGATAGACTGGACTACCACCGGGCTGCAGCTCACCATACATCAGCCACAACTCGCACCATGATTTGCCTTGCGCCCGCCATGACTCACCGGCCCTTAGGAACACCAAGATCTCGCCCTAAGATGAAAGCACCTTTCATGCCCTCGTGGTTTTCCCTAATGCAGGCGCGTTGCATATGGCCATGAGGGACTATTCGAACCTTCCTGAGAAGGAGGTTTTCTGTCATTATGGTTTGGACTAAGCTGCTTATTTTGTTGGACAGTCTGATTAAGCCAGTGCGGTAGCAAGTCATATTCATTTTCTAGAGAGCTCGACACTTAAGAAATGATTTGCTGTTCGGCAAGGGTAAGGAATCCGCCATCCACTCTTAATAATTTTGTGGATAGCTACTGGTTCTCTTATTCTGGTTGTCACTGGCCCTTGGTGGATCCTGAGAAGGAAGGTAAGGGTGTGGCAGCTGAGTTCAGACCAGAAGATATTATCTTGATGACTAATGTGGTGTGGGCCGTGTGGCAGACTCCTCCTGCTGTCTCTATTAAGATTAATGTTGACGCTAGTTATGTGGGGAGTTGTGCCTCCGCGAGTGTGAGTGTAGTTGCCATAAATTCTAGTGGTGACGCCCTCATTTCTTCTTGGGATTTTATCAGTTATTTCCAATGTTGAAGAAGCGGAGCTTCATGCATGTCTCGCTGGTCTCTATATCGGTATTATCCTTCGTAAGGCAATTATTCTGGAAACTGACAATTCCTTTGTGTATGATTTCCTTGCGAATGAAATCCTTGACAAGTCCCCTCTTGTTGATATGAAGAAAGAAATGTTGGGCATCACACAACTTATTCAAAGTTTTAAAATGGTGAAGATAATCGTAAGGTGAATGTGGAGGCGCATGAATTAGCTAATTTAGTTTTGATAACTGTTCAGAGATGGTGAGACACGAGACATGCAGTTTAAGGCCCTCCGATAGAATGTAAGATAACGAATGATTGAAACAACATTTGGCGTCCATCTCAAGCCCAGATCTTCAATTACCGTGCAATGAAGGCTCTGTGCTGTAGATGGGCACAACAACCATGCGGTCACCATAATCAGGCACCACATTTGTTCATGGTCAAACGAACGAAATATATGCTTCTCTACAACTGAAAATTTGGAAAAATTAAAAATTAATATTTGAGAGAAATTTCAAATTAGTTATCCATCTGCGACGGGTGCTTATCAACATTTTATTCGCTTTTTAACAGCTGCCAAACACCAACGACGTGAACTATCCAAATCCATCCAGTCCTTGCTCGCCGCCAAATAATCAGCCCTGCCGTGACAGCGCTGCTGCTAGCTATCAAATTCAGACTTGTTTTCCTTGGCCTCCAACCTCATCTACACACCGGCTAAACAAGGCGTAGCCTACTAGCTTTTCATGTCAGATGGCCGGCAAGTTCATCCTGCTACTGTTCTAAGAAAATCATTCGTACATACAATAATTCACATCGCATGCTTCAACGTAGACAGTTGACGTTCCTTCATCGAATGCTGTTCCCTGGCCCCGGCGCGAGCCCATGCTCTAGCGTCTTCCTTGATCTGCGCGACAAGCCGTGCAATTGAAAGCCGGTCCCCATTGAACATGCATCCGTTGCGGTGTTTCCAGAAACTGCTGTGAGGATGAAGATGGTTGTCAGGCCGCGTCGTAAGGCTGTCGAGGTGTCTTGAAAGGATATGGCGAACCAATCGCGGAATTCCAAGTCCGGAGATGGCAGGTTGGTGGTGGAGCGGCACCACACCAGGATCTCATGCCAAACTTGCCGGGTGAAGGAACAACCAGCGGGCAAGTGTTGCATGGTCTCCGGTTCTTGGTCGTGACACCCTACATATTACGAACTCCTGGTGCCTCACAATCCTAAGCTGATCTCCTTTCTCCAAGAAAAAACTGAGCCGCCTCAGTTTTTGTTGGATTTCGACATGACCCTTTTCTTTCAAAAGCATGTCGACATGTACATCTTTCCCTCTTTCTAATGAAAGAAAGGCAGGGCTCCAGCCCAGTTCCTAAAAGAATGTTCTTCTCCCTAGAGAGAAATTCCCCAAGGGTTGTTGTGGCTGCTTCACTCGACTGTACATCTTGAAGTGTGGAGTAAACACGGAGTGTGTGGTTCTCTTATAAGCATGCCTTTCTGTACGGCTGAAAACTATGTTAGTCTGTTGGAGTTGATATGGCATATGCTTCGTGCAAATTCTGATTCACAAGAAAACAATTACGTGTACGAACCTCAACATGCACTGACATATATGTAAGATGAGATGGTGCTCGTATAGATGATGGGGCCTATTTGCGTTGCATAATAGAGCCAAATCCATGTACGAAACGTCATTACACGATCAGATCCATCTCCAAGCCCAAATCCTCAGTCAGCAATGAAGGATTTATGCTCTGGATATTCCTAAACTCATCCATACAATTGTAAAGCTATCGGTGTTTGCATAGAGCAGCAAAGGACAAAGTATGCAAATAAACATTAGTGCTCACTTAGACCCGTATTACTATAGTACTACTGGCATTTACTAGCTACGGCAGCCTTCCCGTTGCACTTCTATGCTCCATAATTTTGGGAGGTTGCACGGGGAGGATTAAAGAAAAAATGTTGGTTGTTGCGAGTGCCTATATCACTCCACCATGCAAGTCGAGTAGGTGATGGAAAATTGGAGAAATCATTTAAGTGCATGACCCATGAGTTCTAGTGTTACTGTTATTACAACTAGGGGTTACCTTTTTAGGCTTTTTACACGGGCGGAGGACTAGGACTCGGGGTCCAATTATTTTTTAGAAGGAGAAAAGCTCCCAATTTAATTTTAGACATTAAGGTATCACAACCACCCTGCATCGAGTTTTTTGGTCCCATATGTACTTAATTAGCATAGGATCAGCTACACCTTCCTGAAATGAGAACCCTAGAAGTTCAAATTACAAACATCTGTAGTATAGTTCAAAGATTGTAGAACAATTTATCCAACATCCAAACCTCCATGGTATCAACATTCAAAGACTGCATCACATACACTTGTTTTTTTTTAAACTTCATCAATCGTCTTGTTTGAAGCGTCCATCTTTGTCTACCATTGAATGCCTCGCACATGTCCTTTTAAAAAGGTTGTCTCCCAGACACGACATAATGTTCTCTCCAGGCATGTCTTACTCGTTTTAGTCGGTGTTCGTGATTTAAAGCTTCAACAATGCCTTTAATGAAATTTCTGATCTTTGTGCCTTGGGTTCAACAATGCCTGCCCATATCGGAGGAATTTTAATGTGGGTACACTCTAGTTTGTCCATAAAGAACGAAATGAAGAAAAAGATTAATTTTGCAATACTTCCTCTATATAGATTGCAACCTTTTGATATCTCTCTTTCTCCTGCAAAGCAAAATATGTGTTGACCCAACAGTCCGAGAATGACATGTCTAGCGGAACCGGTTCTTACTGGACAAGAATCCAACGCTCAATATCATTAAGATTTGTGCTTACATCATACATGCACTGGTATTTATTGTGTAATCCATGTATCTCCATTTCTTTTTTCTACCTGGGACCCACCAATGTGGTAGTGCTCAGGGCAACAAACTCAAACAGACACACATGCACAGGCAACCCAACCATGCTTTTTAGTTTGTTTCCTTTCTATCTTTTGAATCAAATATCTGATTTATGATCCATTTGGATATCCAAATTCATGGTATTTAAATCTTCTAAAAAAGATCAGTCTTGAATACGTTTTTTTTTTAAATTGTTGAACCTATAATGAAATTAATTTGTCAGGTTTGACCAGTTTTCATTCGGAATTCATTTATGTTTCATAGTATCTTAACAAATTTACATATGATTTGGTTTAATAATCGTTCACGATTTGGCTGCAGTTTCAAAAAAAATGTTTACATATTTTCATTACAGGTTCATGTGTGTCTCATCACACATTTACATGTGTTTGCTATTCTTTGCTATTACATGTTTTAGAAGGTTTCATTATTATTTCTGTTTGGTTTAATTTATGTTATAATTTTTTAACCTAAATTTAATTATGGTTATTATATTTTTAGAATTTGACTTCCATTTTTTCTGTTCAAATCTTCTGTGACATTAGGTGTCGATTTGATTATTTGTCAACTCAAGTCAAAGATCGATACATGTCATACATAAAACCACTCATGTTCATATGGTAGATCAAAGTTGTTGGCAAGAAGAAAAAAGAGGTCAAATTGTGTAATTTCCGGGAACTCACGAGCAACCTGACCAAAAATGTGTTATGTCTAAAAATTGCAATTGTAAATTTCAAAATAGTATATTTAGAAAATTATTAAATCAGCTACAATTTTGGTGGCGTTGGACACATAACTAAAATGATATATAACACGGACTAGTTGCCGATATAGAACACACAAGATATAGAACATCAGTATTGCTCCAACATACATTGAAGCTTGATGATCCACCCCTTCTGAAGAACATGTGTTACCCTTGATCAAAGGGTTTACCTCATTCGTCAGTGTTGAGGTGGCCATTCATCTGCATCGACGTGGGCAACCCTTTGGCATTCTCCATGTCGAATTTCTTCAACATATTTTGATGTACATTAATTTCCTGTGAGACGAAGATTCGTTCTTGTGTTACCTGATCTGAAGACCTAGGAAGAACTTGATCTCTCCCATGATGGACATTTCATATTTTATTGCCATAATTTTGGCAAATTCATCACTTAAAAAATTTAGTTGAACCAAAGAAAACTTTGTCCACACATCTATTTGGCAAGTAGACAAATCACCATCCATAGATTAGTGAAGAGAGTTGAATTAGTATTTCCTAGTTTAAAGTTCATTGTCATCAGGAACTTCTTGAGGCAATCGTACAAAGGCTATCAGCATGCAAAATGCTAATATTTCTCCAATTCATTTTCAACTTCATGTGTATGTAAACCATGAAGGCTATTAGCATGCAAAATGCTAATATTTTTTTATGGTGCTAGCTCTGCATGAAAACTCTTTAGTTTATAGTTTGTGTCATAACTAATACATACTGGAACCAGGTAGATGGTGGGGCTCAATGTTCATGCCCTAATGCTTCAATTAGTTGTTCCCTTCATGGAATTGCAATCATTGTGCCTTGAAAATCTTGGACAATCGGAATTATTTACTTTCAACCATGTCTGGCCACGCAGAAAGATTTTTACGGTAAATACACTCTAGGTTACCGATCTAGAGTAACAAATGCTTATGCATTGATTAACCACACTGAACAATGATGTCTCTTATTGTAATTTTCCTCTCTCTATATGTTAATATACAAAAAGGTAAAATGTTTTTTGTAGTATTTTCCTAAAACATGGATACTTATGGTTATGAAGTTCTAGACCCTACCACGACCATCAATGTGCATATTTGCTAGATAGAAAGCACATGAGGGACGTCCCACAGTATGCAATGGATAATTTTTCTCGCATGGGATGCGTATATTGGTCATAATTAGCATCACATGCTTAGGTATAATCTATTGATCTTTCTACACCAAATAATCAAGGGAACAATATGTTGCATCACCCCCAACATATTAAGTGCCCACAATGCGTTACGCGCCTACTTTGATCTTCTATTTCTTAGAAAAAAAATTGAACAACAAAAACTTCTCTTGTTTCAAGATAACTTTTATGAGTGTGGTGGTGTGCATGTGCTCACTCAACTATGCAAAGGTGGGCAAGAGTGGAGTTTTGTTGTTTACTTATGGACACGATGTCTTCTCTATTGAGTGCACTAGCGCACACTAGGTAGGCAAAAGGTGCTTTCGGTCCATCTGATTTGATCTAGTAAAAACTCATGAGGTTGGTAGTTGGTCGCATAATTTCGTAGATTTTTTCTTACACCTGAGGACATCAATTGAGTACGCCTAGTGTAGTAACTCACGGAAAAACAAACACATGTAAACAATTAAATTTCTTAAATACAAGGGACCAAATTTGTTCATGAACAACATTGCTGAAATGTGCTCCCTCTAAAAATTTAAAACTCAAAACTTTCCAAGGTATTTTGAGGAAAGAAATAATTAGTTATCAATCTCTAGCGACATGTATGGGCACATTATTTCCATTTCGATACCTATCAAAATGCCTAAAAAGTGAACTGGTATCAAAATCCAGCCCATTTGTCGCTGACTTTTCTGTTTGCTATCCACCAGCGTCGTAACCCCCTCCCCCTCATGATCCACACACACAGAGAGGATCCAGACCGACCTAAAACAGGATGTGACTCTAGAACATAACCTCTGTAATATGCTATCGTCGCCCGTGCTCTAGGCTTCTGCTGCACAATAGTGAGCCCAGCACCCATTCCCCTTCAACCCCGCAATTTCTCACTGCCATTGTGATGTTGCCTTTCCCAACCGATCCACTTTATTGCACCTACCATCCCCACCTGCTTGCATCCTCCACACTAGTTTTTTGATGTACGAGCGCTTAGACCTCTCATGTTGGGTAGTATCATGCACATGATACTACCTCCACAATGCATTGTATCATAGAGGTTGTATTTTAGACATCATCGTTTATTATTTTTGTAGAATCCAAAGGTAGATGATATGATACCACATGTATCTCTTTCTTCATTTAATGCTAAAATCTGATTCCAGGTGGATTGAACACAAATATCCATTTTTTCAAAGGAATGACGGGGAAAACTCCTACGACATGAATCCAGATTGTTGGGTTGTACATCCATTCTCCTAACCAACTGAGTTAGGCTCACTTAGATCGAAGGTGCGTTCATTTTGCCAATATTGTTGAACAACCGAGGAACTCGGAGCAGAGCTAATATCATGTGCTTTAACAAGACTGCTCCATCTCGCACCATATGATCCATATGATCCATCTCGCAGCGCAGATCAAACATAGGTGTGTGAGGCATAGAGAGTTCTTTCATAGTGGTTGTATATTCCATCGCAGCATATGAAAGAACTTTCTATGCCTGACACACCTATGTTGATCTATCTCATGCTGAAAACTAAACAATGGATCTTCTTCTTTCGAGAACTCTTGCGAGTGAGTATGGTGGTGCATGTGTACTTCACCCACAACTTGAAGTAGGAGAGTAAGTGTAGACATTATGGTTATCTAGTATGGTAGGATGCCTCATTTATAGGAGGCCAGCAAGCACATTTGGGGCAGCAAGTGCATTCTGTGAGTCAAATCTGATCCGCTACAGAAACACATGTGTTTGTCAATTATTTTCTTCACTTGTGCTGCAGACTTTACGCGGAGAAAAAACAGAATCAAGAAAAACAACTACATATCAACCTAGATATACCACACTATATATATGCACTTTTTTTGGGCATGGTTACTTGTTCCTTTATACTTAAAAATAAAGTGTGTGTGCTCGGGTTGCTTCCATTCATGCTGGTGCTAAACATATCTGCCTTTTTTCTGATAGTGAATACATACTTGGATTAGCTGGATGATTGCATACAGACCTGGATTAGCTGGACAATTGTATCCGGTTCAAACATAATTTATTGTTCCTAAGAAGGCATACCCTTCCATTTCAATAATAAGGCGCGCGCACAAAATTTTGACCATAAATTAGACCAACTAAAGATGGGTTATACGGGACAAAAATTATACTGTACCGTTTAATTCGTATTCGAAAGAAGTTTTTAATGGTATAATTTTTAAATCACAAAATATATATTTAATTTATGGTCAAAGTGGGATTTTGGAATCTGGGCACGCCTTAGTCATTGGAATGGAAGGAGTAGTTCATTAATTTATGCTTTATAGTTCCATTAGGAAGATTAAGACATGTCATCGAAGAAACCACAAGACCCCTTCACGTCATACAGTAGATCAAAGTTGATTTGAAGAGATAAGACACTGCTGGAATCCGCTGCTTTGCCTGGATGCTCAAGAAACTCGGCGACCCAACAAACTCTGCAAGGCCTTTGCCGAGTAAGGTTCTTGACAAAGGACATTCGGCATACACCTCTCGGGCAAACTAATCTTTGCCGAGAACTGATCGTTAGGTACTCAGCAAACCCTTTGCCCAGAAACTAAAGGGAGGATGAAGGCAAAATAAAGCAACTTCACAGACGGACGTGGATTTTTAGAACATCTGCACCCGGGCCCTGCTATCCTGACTGTCCAATATTGCTTTAAGATCTGTGCAACACAACTAACTTTCTATATGAAATTTTCTCTTTTTTGTTTCTCTCACATAGAACATGTCTTGAACTTTAAACCTTTGCAGCGTGGCAAAGCTTTCTATTTAGAATCTAGGATAAATCTTTCAGAATTTTTTGTCAAACATAAATATACAAAATATGATTTTTTTAATCTAGAAAATCATAATTTGCAAATTTATATTTGACAAAAAATCTGAAAGATTTATCCTAGATTCTAGATAGAAAACTTTGCCACACTGCAAAGGTTTGAACTTCGAAACATGTTTTATGTGAGAGAAACAAAAAAGAGAAATGTGTTTGCACGAATCGCGATGCGCAGAATGGATGGCTAGATAGGGAGGGCCTGGGTGCAGGTATTCTATTATATGTTTTCGCTTCACAGACCTGGGACGTAGACGGCGGTTGCCACGTGGCACATCTTTGCGAAGAGCCTGGTGGAAGATCTCGGCAAACAACAATGATTAGGAGGTCGGTCGCCATGTGTCCACCACACTCTAGAGGTCAAGGTGTAGTGCAGTATTAGAGCATCTCCAGCGGATCGTCCAGAGTAGATCCTCTATATCCCCATACGGCTTATCATCTGAAAATATTCTTCCTCTATATTTCTTTCATCTCCACCAGATCATCCAAATATCATCCATTGTCTCTCTCCTATATTTTGAAAGTATTTAAGTTGGGAGGTACCCCCATTCATGCCTTCGGTGATTCAAACACTCAACGTGTGCAGAAAACTATGATCTTATACCATCTGGACCAAGCTGACACAAATTAGCTACTATTTTCTAGCAGTAGTAGTAAAGAGATTAAAAACCACCAATAGCACCGTTCAGCAGTAACAAGAAGCCTATCAAAAACCATTTCTCCCTCCCGCTGCCACCTCCCCCTCTCCTCTGCCACGAAGCTCTGCGCCCGAACGACCAGCTTCCCTAGCCCCAGCAAGGAGTAGCGGAGGCATCCATGCACCCCACCCCTCGTTGATCAACTCTACCTCTCCTTTGAGCGGAAACATGAGCAGCGACAACACCTTACCTCATGCCCCTCCCCCTCCAGCAGTCGACTCAACCAAGACGCCTTCCCCTCTCCACCCTCCAGATCCGACATAGGCCCTTCTGTTCTAGTGGGACCAGAATGCCTCCCAAATGCGGTGCTAGAGGAGCGGTCTTGCCGCGTAGTGTAGGAGGGAAGACGCGGGAGGAAGGAAACACCTACGTTGGGAGAGGTGGTCGAGTAAGGTGGCCGGAGAGAAGCCTCCGAGCGGTTTGTCGAGGATATGAAG
Organism: Triticum dicoccoides; assembly: GCF_002162155.2. Lineage (NCBI taxonomy): Eukaryota > Viridiplantae > Streptophyta > Magnoliopsida > Poales > Poaceae > Triticum > Triticum dicoccoides. The sequence goes on along the minus strand of NC_041389.1, from coordinate 685,545,601 downwards.
GCGTCCTCCATATGTGTACGATGTGCTGCTCGAGATGCATGGGCGCCGTCCAGGGGTAGAGGATTTGATGGCTGATCCACCGGACGTTGATTTTATCTTGCACTCACTCCTCCTTGTTGCAGAACTCTATCATGCTTTAGTTTTTTCTTGAGTCAATTACACCGTTAGTGCTAGAACTTGACATGAATGATCACGTTGGTGCTACACGTTGTGGTGTACATTGAAGTGGTGTAAAAACTTGGCTTCACGGTGCAAAACTCAGTTGTATACGTCCACGCGCTGACGGGCATGCCAGCGTGGCATGGGGCCGCTGTCAGTGACCGGATGGATAGGACGTTTGACCTGCTCTTTTGGTAAAAAAAAAGTCTCAACTTTATTTTTCGCACATGGGAGGCCCACATGTCAGAAACAACACAAATCGCATTGAGAAAAAATAATGACCACGGCCGGGGCTTCGAACCTAGAAAGGTAACATGCGCGCGCACGTAACCAAAACGGCCAATGTGACATTACGAGCACAAGTGAGAAGGTGCTTTCTACATCTTTTTTTCTAACAGTGCAAATTAAAAAAAAAAAACTCATCAAATGAAAAAGGTACCCAGGGGGCTCCAACCAAGGACCCGTAGATCTCACGAATTCGAGATTAACTACCAGAGCCGCCAAAATTTATATAAACAATATTTTTTTTTACTTGTAAGTGTTGCACATGATTTTTCATAAATCATAAGTATTTTATTTCATAAAGTTCATAAACATTTTTGAAAATGTGAAAATGTTTATATATATGCTGCATGAATATTTTATTAAAAACACAAATATATGAAAGTATACAAATACTTATGTACATATATATAAACAAATGTTCATATAATTTTAAAAATATTAATTTAGTTTTAAAACGTCAATATTTTATTAAAAATGCCACGGGTAACCTCGGGTATGATCTTTATCTTTATTAGTATTCTTGTTCATGGGACAAGTTAATGTTATTGTTTTCAATATATTTAACCTTTACAGAAATACATTAATATTTTTAAAATTTTACGAACATTAATTAAATATATTTTACCTTAAATAAATATATTTAAATAAATGTTTGTATAATTTGAATTGACGTTTTTAATAAACTATTAATGCAATTTATAAAAAAATTCAAGTTTTGGAAAAAAATTATGTACTTTTAGGAAACAAAATATTTATTCTTCGTGAAAAATCATGTGCACATTTATAAATAAAATATTATATTTTCTGAAGAATAGAAATGCGGCCTCAATATAAAAGAACCATTAGCCTATGTACATTTTGTTTTGAGCAAAATTAGCCTATGTATAAGAAACAATCTTCGTCGGGTGTTGGTTTGCACTATCAGGATAGGAGGTCGCTGGTTTGACTGCTGGACCTTTTTCATTCAAGTTTTTTTTTTGATAACCACCATACTCGTAATTTTATTCAATAATCAGGCTGTTTACATCTGATTGCATGGTTGCAATCAAGAACTCAAGGATTACAGCATACGTAACAACACTCGAAGCAGTAACTAAACCCTCCTTTGCACAGCAATGAGCAGCTTCATTTGCTTCTCTCCGAGCGTAGTGGATGCTAAGACCCTGAAAATTTGGGATATAGGATTTAATCTCTCTGATCACTGTACTGCCCGTCGACCGGCAGTCGGCAGATTCCCATTCATCCCTGATAGTCTGACAATCTGTCTCAATGATAACATTTTTCTAATTCATCTCCATTGCTAGCCGGACAGCGTCTCTAACTGCAAGGAGTTCCGCACTATACGGGTCCGTGATTCCAGGAAGTTTTGTATTTCTGGCCAACGGAAAAGTACCTTCATGATTCCTCACCACGACACCCGTAGCTGCATACCCATCAGTACTACTGACCGCTGCATCTGTATTTATTTTCAGCCATCCTCCCTCGGGCGCTAACCATCTTCCCTGCTGCCTGCTCTTTGGTTGTTCGGTGCCAGGGACATGCATTGCCTGTACTAGTTCTTGCACCAGCTCCATTGCCCGTCCTGGCTGATACTTCACTTCCTCGTGAGTGTATTTGTTTCGGCTGGCCCAAATCACCGACATAACCGATACTATAATCGCCGCTCTGTCCCTGCTAATGAAATATGAGTCCAACAGGTCTCGCGACCAGGTTGCAGGGTGCAGCCGTGGCAATTTTAGATCAAAAAACTTTGTGGCTTCTCTCCAAAATAGTTTGGCGTGCTCACACTGAATGAGTGCATGAAAGAGCGACTCATCATCATGTCCACACAACTGGCAAACTGCATTCTCCTCAATATGACGTCTCTGCAGCTCTCCCCTTGATGGCAAAAAAACCTTTAATCACTCGCCACCAGAACACACGGATTTTTGGTTGGACCTGCAATCGCCATAAAGCTCTCCAACTTTCCTGGTTATACGTGCAACTACCAATCTGGTTCAACCAATTCTCGCGGTCTTCCATAACCATCCGATAGACCGACCTCACCGTAAACACTCTCGTTCTCTCATATCCCCATGCCCAGAAATCCTCCATGGCCACCCTCGGCCTAGGCATATTCAGAATAGTTGCTGCATCTGGAGCAATGAAAGTTCTCCGGACCAGCTCCTCATTCCAGTCGCCCGTTTCCTCCAACAGATCCGCCACTAGGTGTATTGGTTCATTACCAATATTGCATACTGGCCTCAGAGTTGGTGAACCGTGGATCCAGTTATCATGCCAGACTTCAGATGTCCGGCCATTCCCGATCCTTCGGATAAGACCTCTCCGCAATGTTTCTCGTCCTATGGTGATCGCCTTCCAAGTTGCCGAAGCACTCTTAGGACAACCATCATTCAGAAAATCCACATCCGGGTAGTATCTTCCCCGGAGTACACGTGCACATAAGCTCTCAGGCTTATCCAACAGGCGCCAGGCCTGTTTCGCCAACATAGCATCGTTGAACACTTGCAAGTCACGAAAACCGAGACCTCCCTTCGATTTTGCGACCGCCATCTTTTCCCATGACTGCCAAATTATCTAGTGATCCAGCCCACCAAAACTTTGACATAATTGTCGTAATTTTCTGGCATAAACCTTTTGTGAGCTTAAAACAGCTCATAGAATAGGCCGGTAAAGCTTGGATCACTGCCTTGAGAAGAACCTCCTTAGCTGCACATGATAGCAACTTCTCACAATATCCTTGTACCCTGGATCTTGCTTGCTCGTTGACATGGACAAAACTTTGTTCTGTAATCCTTCCTGCTGCCGTGGGCAGACCCAGATACTTTTCTGACAGGGCCTCTCTGTGGATCTGCAACGAGTTTCTTACCCCCACTTTAACTGATGCCCGACAATTTGGGCTAAAATATACGGAGCTCTTTGCCTTGTTAACGCACTGACCAGAACCTACACTTTAAGCTTGCAATATTTCATTCATCCCTTGGGCACTCCGAGAATCAGCTTTCATAAAAACCAAGCAATCGTCAGCAAACAAAAGATGCAATATCCATGGACATCTCAGTCCCGGACGAATACCGCGATCAATCCAGCCCCCATCATAATTCTTGAGTAGACATGACAGCTCCTCCCCGCACAACAGAAAAAGGTACGGTGAAATAGGGTCACCTTGTCTAATACCTTTTGACGGGCGAAATGATGGCAGCAACTCTCCATTCATCTTGACTTGGAAGCTCACTGAGTTGATGCATTTCATTATCAGCGACACCCACTCCTCCGAGAAACCAAGATGAAGCATAATCCCTTGGAGATATGGCCACACCACGCGGTCATATGCCTTCATCATATCAATCTTGACAGCACACCATCCCTGCTTGTTCTTCTTTTTCTTTTTCATTGAGTGAATACATTCATACGCAGTGATGACGCTGTCCGTGATCAATCTGCCTGGAACAAAAGCACTTTGTTCTTCGGCAATTATTTCGTCCAGTATCTCTCTAAGCCTGTTAGCAAGCACTTTTGGACATAGTTTATAAATCACATTACAGAGAGAAATCGGTCTATATTGGGTTATGTTTCTAGGATTTTTAACCTTTGGAATCAACACAATTACCGTTTTATTCATAACATCCGGTAAGTGGCCACCATTGAGAAAATTGAGAACCGCCCTTGTCACATCCTCCTTAATCAGTGGCCAATGATGCTGGTAAAAACCTGCATTAAAACCATCACACCCTGGCGCCTTCGACGGGGCCATGGCGAACAGAGCCTTCTCCACTTCCTCCGCACTGAAAGGATGGAGCAGCCGCTCATTCATTACCTCTGTTACCACCGCAGGTACATGGTGCAACACTTCATCAATGATCAATTCCTCCTGCGCCGAGTACAAGTTCACATAGAAATTTTGTACCTCAGCTCTCAGTGCATCTTTGTCCTCAAGGACTACCCCTTGAGCATTCTCCAACGACGCTTGTATCTTATTCTGGTGCTTTCTTTTTGAAGCTTGTGCGTGGAAGAAACCCGTATTACGGTCTCCGGCATGTAGCCAATCTGCCCTCGACTGTTGTCGTGCCATGATCTCCTCCTTCAGTAGGAGATCATTGAGTTGCCTGGCCAAATCTTTCTCCCGCCTCGACGAGCCTCGATGCAGAGACCTCGCCTTCTCCTGCTCGAACTCGCGGTGAACCTTCTTTAATTTCTTTCGAATATCGCCAAACTCTCTCATCTTCCAGTCAGTGAGTTGGGTCTGCATGTTGGTAATAGAAGAATTAAGGTCTGCAAGGCAACTGGCGCCCTTGCTTTTCTCCCATGCAGCCACCACTTCGGCCTCGTAACTCTCTTCCTGGCGCCATGCTTCCTCATACATAAACCTTTGTGGGCCCCTCTGTTCCCACTCGTCATCTTTCTTAATGCGTACGACCACTAAGCAGTGATCCGACAGTGGTGTCGGGAGATGCCGAACACCCGTCGCCCCGTACTCCTGCAAGAATGCAGGGTCGGCCAAGAAATGGTCTAGCCTGACCTTCACATTTGCATCTCCATCCTGCCGGTTATCCCAGGTGAAAGGAATGCCTGCATATCCCAAGTCCTGAAAATTACAATGGTCTATCACCTCCCTGAACCCTTGCATCTGCCATTCCGCCCTATCATTAGACCCAAAATACTCCGAATTATCAGTAATCTCATTGAAATCACCCCCGTATAGCCATGGAACATCACTTTGGCATCGAAGCCATTTTAACAACTTCCAGCTCTCACTTCTGTCACTCCTTTTTGCTTTGGCATAAAAGCCCGTGAAACGCCACTCTTTCTGATCACCTCCCACATTCCTTATCATTGCATCAATATGTTGATTGGACACATTATTAAGCTTCACATCAACCTCACGAGACCAAAAAAGGGCAAGCCCCCCACTCAAACCGTTACTGCTAACCGGTATACATCCTTCAAAACCAAGACTTGATCTCAATTCCGCAACTCTCTTACCCTCGATCTTTGTTTCAGAGATAAAGACCAGGGTGGGCGCTTGCAACCTCACCATATGGCGAAGTTCACGAACTGTCTCCGGGTTCCCAAGCCCGCGACAGTTCCAGACAATACAATTCATTGGTCCTGGTGGGGCTGCCTTGCAGCCTCCACCTTCCCATTGTTGTTTCCCTCCTCCAGTGCTTTCTTCTTCTTCGAGTCCCTACTATCTTCCTTTGTCTCGCTGCTTAGCTCATTCTCCATCCCTCTCTTCTTATTTAGAGTGTCTTGGTCCATGAGCATGAGTTGATTTGAAGAACTTGCCACAGCTCCTGTTGACCCCAAATCCACACATCTATAAACCGTGTTCTTGCCCCTTCCGCGGCCCCTATCATGGCCTCCCCCAAAAAGCACCACGTCCACCTTGAGCACCACCCCGGGAATTAAACTGGTAGACTGCATTTCTCACTACTCCTGTAGATTTCTTCAGTGGTGATGTAACTTCCTCTCCTCCTTCTATTTCCTCTTCCTCCTCTGTCCAGTCCTCCTTTCTAGCACTAGGTTCACCCCGGCTTTTATTTGTCTGCTGCGCGTTCCCCCAGCTCCTCCTCGACCCTAGCCATCTCAGTGTCTCCTTATAGGGAAGGTTACCTTCAGCATCCCTTTCCCCCGGATTAGGACAGAAAGCTTCTCCATGACCCAACACCCCACATGAGAAGCAGAAATACGGCAACACTTCATACTGTATGTCATACAAAATTGTCTCCTTTGTCCTTGCTGACTCTAGCTGTACCCAACGCATCAATGGTTCCTTAACCTGAATCGAAACTCTTGCTCTTAGAGATTCACCAAAAGCAAACCCCTTAGAATCCACATCCAACTTGCTTACTGCACCCAACATGCCAGCTATCCTCTTCGGCCATGGAGGGTATCGGAGATTGAATGGTAAGTTGATAACTCTGGCCCAGATTTGTAGCCTCTCAAATTTCCAATCAGAAGGCCGCGATCTACAATCAAACACCTCCAAGATCACCGCGTGCTTCCCGACCATCCAAGGTCCTCCTTCAAAGATACGGTCCCTGTCCCGTTGGTTCTCCAGATTTGCCACAAACCTGTTTGCTCCCACCGAGTTGAACATCAGTCCTCGAGGGTTACCCCAAGCCGGACGGAGCGCTTCTTCAATGGTGTTCACATGGAGGAACTTACGGTACAGTACCTTTCCCACCAACGCCCAACGCGGGGCAGATCCATCATCTTCTTGATCGTCGATCACCAATTTGATACTTTCCTTCTCAGTCAATTTCATCTTCTCCATCATACTTTCTACTCCTTCCCTTGTCCTACTTGATTCATCAGACGCCCTAGCCGCCATCCCTCGACCAGCCCCAGATCACCCCGCTCCCCCGGTGCCCCAAGGGTGGGAAAGATCGCAAGGACCCCCCTTTGTCACCCCGAAGGCAGACCCAGGAGGACAGGGATGAGGAATCTGGCGGAGAGGGGAGCGGCCGCCGGCAGACCTCGCGAGCGCAGTCGAGATCGAAATCGCCCCGAGCGCCGCCTTCTCGCCACTAAACCCTAGAAAAACGGTTCGGGCTTTTTCCGACGTGACAGCGCTCTGGACTTTTCATTCAAGTTTAGAGTTCTAATTTATGCTGTTAGGCCAAACTGGTACAAAAAACATTTATTCTTGTAGAGCACTAAATGTCATCAGGCCTTGGTGGTTAATCGCCAATTGGGTCGCACCTTCTTCATTTGTGTTTAAAAATAATAATTTACGTTGTTAATCTATAGAATGTATAGCTTACAGATCCTAGTATTATTTTGTACCACAAAAATAAAAAAAAACTGATTATTATTTTTTGGCAAAAAGAGTAAGGTCACTGATAGCGGGCCCATGCCTGCTGGCACGCCTAGTCAGCGTCAAGGATGTATAAAAATGAGTTTTGCACCGTATTTGCACCACAAAGCCAAGTTTTTACACCACTTCAATATACACCACAACTTGTAGCACTAAAGTGACCATTCACGCCAAGTTCTAGCACCAGTGATGCAATTGACTCTTTTTCCTTGTCATGAGCCTGCACCGAATAATCTGCGCAAGACCACGATGCAGAAACCCTGTATATTAAGGTCTCCCGATGCCTCCCACGCTTAGGGCTCGGATCGGTCACACCCGAAAAAAATTGGATAACGAGCATTCGTTTTTGCTCGGGAGAACTTTAGTTATGAGTGCAGTGGAGCGTGCATACTTCACTCTAAATTGTGCAACTTGAAGTAGGTGAGAGAGTGTGGAGTTTCTGGTTCATTTATAGGAACGCCTTCTGTATGGAAGTTTAGCAACCAAATTAAGCACACTAGGTGGGCAGCAAGTGCATTCAATCTATTAGATCTGATCCAGTAGAAGAACACCTGTTGTTTCTTCCTACCAATTTACCTAGTTCAAATCTGATTCAACAAAAATCAAATATGTATCAATATAAACATACTATATACGCAAATACTAGTGCTAAGCACATTTGGCTTCTTTCTGATAATGAATATATACTTGGAAAATTATGTACACAAGTTGATCAGTTGCAAAGTTTTACCTGCTTCAAAACATAATTTATTGTTTTTTTATTTTCATTTATTATGTGAGTTTTGGTTCTGGTTGTCAAAGATCAATACATATCATCCAGAATCCCCTTCGTGTTAATACCATAAATCAACATCAATGGCTTGAAGAGGTAAGAGGTCGAGCTGTGTACGATTAAGTCTCAGGGAACTTCCGTAAAAAAACTGGGCTCGGTAAAAAAAACAGAACCAAAGTCTCGGGGGCGGACAAGAATAATGCCAACATTGACTGGGCTCGGGTGTCCATGTTCAATAGCGCTATTGCGGCGGCGGCTTTGCGTGAGGCTGCTAGGACCGGAGCTAGATACACTTGGACGAACAAACAATTACAGCCGGTCCGGAGCGTGCTTGACCGGGTTTTCTTTACTCCAGAGTGGGAGGTGTTGTTTCCCTTGTGTACGCTTGTCGCTGAAACGTGTATTGGATCCGATCATGTTCCATTGATCTTCTCCTCTGGGGAGGATCTTGTTAGACGTAGCTCTAGATTCTACGTTGAAACGACGTGGTTTGAATCCGCGGGGTTTGTGCAGTTGGTCGTTGATCGCTGGTCGGCGATCTGCGCGCAGCTCGGGCCGCAATCTGGACCGGCAGAGTTTTGGTCCGCGGCAGCTGGCAAGCTACGGGCTTTCCTGCGCGGATGGGGTGCGAACCACGGCATCGAAAGCAAAAAGGAGAGGGCTAGGATTGTAGAGGCAATCGCGGCACTCGATTTAGAGGCAGATCGTCGGACTTTCTCGGAGGGAGAATGGGCCCATAGATATGATTTAAAAAACAAGGTCTTGGCCGTTCTGCGTGCGGAGGAGGAATATTGGCGCCGTAGGGGCGACATCAAGTGGGTTACTAAAGGAGATGCTAACACGGGGTACTTCCACGCTTTTGCCAATGGTAGAAAACGCAAGAGTACTATCCTACTACTTCAATCCGACAACGGCCTCCTGCTAACCAACGACCTCAAAGTAGCCCACATATATGAGTTTTTCATTGGCCTTTTGGGGACGGCCGAGGAAAAAGCTATGTGCCTCTGTGATGATCTGTGGGATTATGCGGAGCGGGTGTCGCCGGAGGAGAACGAAGGGCTTGCTCGCTCTTTCCTTCCGGACGGATGGCCGGTCGAATTTTTCAAGAAATTTTGGCTCCATCTCAAGCATCTCTTCTATGAGATTGTGAACGGGTTTGCGTTAGGGAGGGTTGACCTTTCATGGCTTAACTACGGGGCCATTAGCTTGATTCCTAAGGTGAAAGGGGCCGACGACATCAAACTACGGGGCCATTAGTTCTTTTGGGAAGGAACTAGGACGAAACGCAAGTAACATTTGGTGAAATGGGTTGCTGTGTGCAGACCCAAAAAGTTCGGTGGTTTGGGGATCACAAACTCAAAGCTCATGAATGTAGCCTTGCTCACCAAATGGTGGTGGCGCTTTGCCCAAAATGATTCAGGTCTCTGGGCGGATATCCTTTGAGCTAAATATTTCCCGGACGGAAACCTTTTCAAGGCAAAGTTGAAGGGTTCATCGTTTTGGAACGGGATCCAAGCGGTGAGACCACCCTTTTCAGTGGGTGCACAGTTACACGTTCATAACGGCACCTCCACGCGTTTTTGGCTTGACTCATGGTGGGGACAAACACCGCTGTGGCAATCTCACCCAGCGCTGTACCAACTAGCCACCGACACAAACATCTCGGTCGCTGACGCCCTCAAGGTGCACCCTTCGGCGATTTCCTTCTTCAAGGCTTTGGAGGCCGGCGAGGCTTCATCCTGGCATGCGCTGGTTGACGCCCTTGAGGGGCAGACTCTAAGCCAGGAGCGGGATGAGATCTCCTGGAAGCTCACAGCCTCCCAGAAATTCTTGGTCAAGTCCTTATATTCGAAGCTGTCGGAGGGGAATGTGCTAGACATGGCTACGGGGCTATGGAAGGCTGGCATTCCCCTCAAGATTAAAATCTTCCTGTGGCAATTGTGTCGCAATCGCCTCCCTACTTCCGATAATGTGGCCAAGAGGAACGGTCCGGCGAACGGGACCTGCGCCATTTGCGGCCAAGGGGAAGATGTTAACCACGTGTTTTTTGGGTGTTGTTTAGCTAGATTTGCGTGGAGCTCCGTTAGGGAGACTTTCAAGAAGAATTGGAACCCGCAATCTAGCGAGGACTTGCTAAACTTGCTGAAGGCACATAGGGGTGCCAACGCGAGGTTGCTGTGGCGTAGCGTAGGGGCGCTGTTATGGTCGATTTGGGTGGTCCGGAACAAAATCACAATTGAACACAAGTTTCCTGCTCACCCGACTGATATTCTCTTCAAATGCCATATTTTCTTACAGGCTTGGGTGCCATTGGAGAAACAGCATGACGAGGACCGCATGATCGAGATTATGGAGCAGATCAAGCTGTGCATGGTGAAAACGAGACATCAAGGAGAGCAAGCTTGAAGCCTTTTGGTTTAGCTTCTGTTTGGCTGCGTGCCTTAGTGTGTTCTATCTACTAGCTTATTGCAACTTAGCATTATCGGGCATGCACGCCTGTGGAACTTATGTCATTTGGTTTGTTAGTTTCGAAGTTATGTGTGTTGCCTTGTGGCTTTATTAATTTAAAGCCGGACGCTTCGTGCGTCTTCCTTCCAAAAAAAATCCGTAAAAAAAAGTATCAGGAGCAAAGTTGTTCAGGATAATAGGACAGAAAATGTGCTCCCTCCCAAAGTTGCACCCATAAATTTTGAAAAGTATATTGACATAATTATCAAATTAGTTATCCCCATCCGATTGCGGTAGACAGATAACTAAAGGGTAATGGCTTGGTACTAGCTCTCAATACTAGACACACAAGACACAGAGTATCATGAAGATATCCTC
>NC_041389.1:685497674-685534367 GCF_002162155.2 Triticum dicoccoides | reverse complement strand
GTCCGTTGCGTATTGAGGATCTGCCATGTCAGGGGAGAGAGAGAGCGAGAGAGACAGAGAGAGAGAGAGATAGACTTTTTTGCGGATAAGAAGTGGGCGGCTGTGGGTGCGAGCGGCTTCGGTGGATAAGGTTTTCCGACCAGCGACAGGCATCAACAAGCACACGCCACAACTAACATCAAGCGGCGGGCTGCCCAAATCACCCGCCACAACTATATAACAAAATGCTCTTTCGTAAGAAATAGCGTGCAAACGAGTTCCTAAAGGGTTGGAACATAGCATTGCGTCTTCATCTCACCCATTAGGGCGTGGTAAAAGCGTTATGGAAAAAACTTGGTGCACTTGGTGTTCAAACTGAACACTCTCCCACGGAGTGTTGGGCATTCAAACTGAAATCGCCGCCTGCCACACACAACTCCTTTATTTGAAATCTTTTGAACTTCAAACTTTTTCTATGATGACTAAAAGACAACGTCCAAAGCCACATGCTCAAATTTGCCACTTTTCGAGTTGGTCTTCTATTGTCGAGGCATTACCTGATTTACTGGGCACTAAAAATGACAAACGCTCTTTCATAAGAAATAGCATGCAAATGAGTTCCTAGAGGGATTAAAAAACTTAGCATGGTGTCTTCGTCTTACCTATGTAGGGTGTGGCAAAATTTTGAGAGTGTTACGGCAAAATTTTGATGCACCTGGTGTACAAATCGAACAATCTCCCCCAAAGTGTTAGGGTTTCAACTGAAACTGCCACCTGCCACACGTAACTCCCTTTTTTCAAATATTCTGAACTTTAAACTTTTTCTATGACTAAAGCACACACTCACATTTGGCCACTTTTCGGGTTGGTCTACTATTTTCGAGGCACTAGCTGATATACCAGCCATTAGAAATGATAAAAACACTGCTTGGTCGGAAATAGCGCGTAAATGAGTTATGAAAGGGATGAAACATTGCATGGCCATTAGAAATGATAAAAACACTCCTTGGATGGAAATAGCGCGTAAATGAGTTATGAAAGGGATGAAACATTGCATGGTCGTTTCATCTCACCCATGTAGGGTGTTGTGGAAATTTGTGAGAGTTATGGCAAAAACTTGATGCACCTGGTGTACAAACCGAACACTCTCCCCCGAAGTGTCAGGATTTCAAACTGATACTGTGGCCCGACCCACACAACTCCTATTTTTTTAAAAAAAATTGAACTTCAAACTTTTTCTATGATTAAAACACCCCACCAAACCAACGTGGCCAATAGCATCCAAAGGAGGTCCGAAAGGGATTTTCAGACTTACAATATGTGTGGCGGGCGGCCTAGAAAACTAGCCACTGCAAACTCTTGGAAAACTTGTAAAAAATTGGGTGCAGGTCCCCAAAGTATAGTTGTGGCGGGCTCATTTTGTTGCCCGCCACTGGTTGGCTAGGCATCATTGGTGGCTACTCTAGTCGTGCCCGCCACTACTATTTTTCGCCCGCAAAGAAATTCGGAGGAGTTTAGGAGTGGCCGGTGGTAATTTACGCCACACCAGTGGCGGCGTATAATTTTACCCGCCAATGGAATTTTTTTCCAAAATAATAGTGGTGGGTCTTTGGTCGCGCCAGCCACTGATTTGTGACAACCTATAAGCGTTTTCCCAGTAGTGATTATGATGAAATGCATGCTTTCTGACGAGTTTGGATTGCATGAAATTTCACTTGTGTTTCAAGTGTGGACTTTATTAGGTCAAGAAGATACATAACACAATGAGAACACACTCGACCTCTCCATAGCTAGGATGCACACAACCAATACCATCTCTCTCTCTCTCTCTCTCTCTCTCTCTCTCTCTCTCTCTCTCTCTCTCACACACACACACACACACACACACACACACACGAAAACACGCCGACAACTAGCAAAGTAATATAAGACTAAATTTATGCGTATGGCAGGAAAAACGAAAAAGAAAGGCCCCTAAGCGATCAGATCTACGATGGACAAACTACATCAATTAATGACCATATCCGTACCAACCATCTCATGACACCACATGAACGACGAGGTTCTTCAACAGCAATGCCTTCAGAAGGAAGCGACATTCGCGCCATCGTCACCGGATCCAACCTCCAAGGCCAGAATATAAGTTTTCACCCTGAAGAATCAGTTTGAACATATCTGAGCATTGCCCTCAACCAGATAATGAAATAAGAAATACATCGTCATTGCAAGGCAGTGGCGGTGCCAGGAGTTCAGTCATGTGTAGTCAATTCAAATTTGTGTTGTCATATGTACGTATTTATTATTTTTTCTGCATGATATGTAGTTATTGTATGACGTTCTGGTCAAAAAATTGTGCAGTCATTTGACTACACTGCTAATGCATAGCTTCGCCACTTTTGCAAGGTATGCCACTCGGGTATGACCTACGTTTTCACCCCAGAACTCGAAAGCGGGTGCTCGAGTACCACCACCATCTAAATATCTAGGATTTGTACAAAACTAGAATGTGTCACGTGGCTTTGTTACCCTAATTTGTTTGATAGTATTTGGTTTTTTTTTGGGTCTATACTTTCCCCTTTTGGTTGAAATTATTGCGCAGTTTGGTTCAATGGGGTTATTGATGGGCCTTTGTTATTTGTTTTATGTGCCCGGGGCATGCATGGGCTGAAGATATGACTCTTTCTTGGGAGACGTATTAGGCAGGCTCGCTGGCACAGGTTGGTCAACCTAGAACCGGCACATAATCTGGCTACGTAGCTGTAGGTGTATTAGAAAGTGGAGGCGGTTACATCACATGGTCTAATCCCCAAGAATCTGACTAGCTGTATACAAAAACGCATTTCGGTCGGGCTGTGGCACCACCCACAACGCGAACAGCGAACCCCAGGAATGCCACAGATAGGAAAACCAGAAAGTCGGTGCCAACAGAAGCATTTTGCCTCGTGGTGTGAGAAAATGTTTCGGATGAACTAGACAGCCAATGCCAACCGAAGCATTCTGTCGTGTAGCTAGTGTGGCCGATTGGTCGTCCTACCTCTGACAGAATGGGCTAACAAAAATACATCAGCAAAATGCAATGTGAAAGAAATGGGAAACTTTCGCGACATAGCAGACGCAACATTCCTAAGCCCCATAGAGCATGTAGTTATTTCACTTGTATGAAATGATTCCTCAAACAAGTTCTCGAATTAATTGAACCCATAATTCTAACTTCTAAACGTGGCATTGCGATTCACCCCTGACAGTCATATTACCCACATAAAACAATGGTCATTTTTTTAGGGAAACATAAAAACAATGGCCATTTTTGTAGGGAAACATAAAACAGTGGTCATGTACTCCTACATGTGTGTTTGGACTTTGGACATGGAACTCAATAGAACATATCTCTTAAATTTGCACCATCGTTGACCATTTAACTTTTTACTGGTGGTGTTATTCAATTTGTAATATAGACGGTAGATGTTGTTGCAGAAATCAATAGGCTTTGTAATTTGCTTGTTTTATTGGTTAGCTCATATTTTCAACGTGCATGCCATATGCCAGCTACTTGCCTTATAAGTTATATATACTTATCTAGTTATTTATATCTTTCTTGCCATTGATGGCTTCATTATTTTACCTTTACTTGTATCTCGTAGATTTTGCCACATAAAAGTTACTTTTTTAGGCTACTTGCCTTATAAGTTATATATACTTATCTAGTTATTTATATCTTTCTTGCCATTGATGGCTTCATTATTTTACCTTTACTTGTATCTTGTAGATTTTGCCACATAAAAGTTAGTTTTTTAGCAATCTTGTGTTACAAACTTATGCAACAATGTCAATATCCAATGGTTATTTGTTGTGTACTAGCGTCAGGGAGAGGCTCTTGCCCCGGAGGCAAGATAGGAGAACTATTCTTCTTACTCTTACTTGCTTTATTCCTCACAGGGTGTCCTCTTTATATAGAGATCTTACAATCTAAGTAACATTTATCTCTGCCGGAGGCAAGCAATCATTTGAAGAACATTTCATCTTTCTCTAAAACGTTTCTGATCAACTATTGTACTGCAATACTCTGTTTTTCTTCCTCCTGTTTCTCTGTTTCTACCCTTTCATGTTCTTTGAGAAGTGTTGTTTAGAATCTTATCATCATACTCATGTAGTGAATCAGTCATGATTAAAGAACACATGTTAACTTAGTTAACCTGTTGCAAATGGTTACACCATCGATGTAGGTGACCACGACTCAACCAGTTAGGCTTAGTAGTTGCCAGAAATATCCAATGGTTACGTGTCTTGTGAAGGCAACTAATTTCAGGAGAGGATTGAGATAGCCAGTTTGGCACGCATTAGTATCTTTTGTGGAGGTACTTCCTTGGACTATTTGCTAATATATGAATCGCATGTAAGGCTCGTACACTTATTAGTAGCCCAGTGAAGACTGTATTTCTATCAGACTGTTGTCTGAACAGTTAAATTTACATGTGTGGCGTGTTCTTCAGATCTGGATGAGACTGAGAGAATATGGAAACAACAAGATGAGGAGGATATGAAGCATCAACACAAGGGAAAATAAATAAGAAGCTAAGGGAAACAGTGGTTGATTTCATAATCACTGGATACCAAATGGTTTCAGGAAGAGCAGGTTCACGGTTGACACTGGCCCTGAGGTTGCTGCCATGATGAGTTTTGGAGGGCTCGGCACCTCGAAGTTGTGAATGATGGTTTCAGGTAGTATCTTTTCGTCAGCATGTGTCTGGTGAAGACATGGTAATGGGCTCGTTGCTATATGCGCCTGGGTCTCAAGATAGCTTCAGACACAACCTCTATGATGGCCAGCCATCTCAATCGGTGAAGTATGATAATGATTTCATCGATTAAATGGAGCTAGAGCATCTTCAACCATCATGATACTACACTTGAACAGTTGTACTGACCAGTTCTTGATCTTACGCAGAATAGTCTACACGAGAGACCTCTTCGCTCCCCCGGATTATTAAGAACTCTTGATGTCTCTCAGACCTATGCTGATCTTGATCTGTCAGTCTGTCACATACACAAAACATTAAAGGGCAGACGCTGGACTGAAAATTTGCAAGTGCAGTGGTGCTTGTGTGCTTTACTCGACTGTACACCTTGAAGTAGGTGAGCAAGCACTGAGTTTGTGACTCTCTTATAGGCATGTCATTTGTTATGGTTGAAAGGCCATTAGATCTGTTATGTAAGAAAGTACATTTGATCTTTTGGAATCGATCCACTGCAATTAAGGGCATAGGCCTCGCGCAAAACCATTTTTTAAGAAAGGAGGCTTGACCCCTGGAGTCTACATCATCACGAAGCACACAACTTTATTTATTAAATTATTTAAAGTATGGCTTATAACTCCGTCTATGTTGTCTCAACATAGCCGGTTCTTGGCCTGGGTAAAAGGAGGGTTTTCATAGGTTTGGTGAGCCAATTTCAAAACTCAGCCACTCTTATGGTGATTAAACTCAAATAGAATCACTGGGGCAGTAACCCTCTTAGCGACGTGGCATATCTGAACCCATTTGTGGTGTTAAATGGGCAGGGGCCGGACCATCAACCTCTTGGTGGCGCGCAATATCTTGATCTAATAAGTGGGCAAGAAATACATGCCTACATACATGGCTGGTATTGTATGTTGTACAATGTGTCACATTTACATGAGTTTTGATTTTCGGCCAAAAAATCCGGTTTCGGCTGAATTTTGGTCATCTCGCCTGGGCCCTGAATATGTCCCTTTCATTCAATTTTTTGGCCCGATGCGAATGTTTGGGCCGGCCCAACATCTAGAAGGCTTCCACTATGGTTCGGCTGAGAAAACACGATGAAACTGAACGCCCGAACCCTAAACTTCTCGTCTGTCTTTCCGGGTGCGGCGCCGCTGCCCGCCTGCTGCTTTCCCATGCTCGTCGCGAGCTCCTCCAGCGAAGCATTTGCACGCCGCCACTGTATCAAGCCGCCTCGTTGACAGGTGCCTGCCCCCCCTAGCTTGCATCCGTGCGCGTGACGCACAGCCTCCGTCATGGGCCACCTCGCGCCTCCTCCGCCACATCTAGTTTCTTCTTTGTTGCTTCTCTAAGGCCCCGACATGGTGTTTGATGTCTGCGGCAGTGAAGATTATTTTTATACTCCCTGTAGAGTTAGTACAAAGTTGAGACACTTATTTTGGAACGGGGGGAGTATGGGGCTGATGCGCAGGTAGCATCAGGGCACTTCCTTCTTTGTTGCTTCTCCGATGCATATTATTGGACTGATTCAATTTTTTTAATCCCTAGAGCTCGATCTGCTATGCTTTTCCTCTGTTGATTTCAAATTTTCTCTCAAATTCGGGCCACATTGCGGTCAAATTTCATTTAAAAATTCAAATTTTGTTTCTGCGATTTCATCCGAGATTTTGCCAAAAAAATTCAAAGGACTGAAATTCGGCCATCTCATTCAGGGGCGAAAAAAAAAGCAATCCGAAAATCAAAACGCAGGCTGTATGAATGGTGTCTATTCTTTGCAAACTATACCATGGGTAACTATTTGCCATCTGAAAATATAGCACGAACTATTAGCGTCTCTTTTCAGCTGCATTTGTCTAGTGCTGTTAATGAAGGTAGCTGGTACTGTATTGCTGTACTACAAATGTGTAATCTTTAGCTGTATAGATGGTGCCTGATCTTGCAAACTGTAATGGGATTAACCACGGAAGATAAATGCTAAGGGATGGAATTGGATGTCGAGGCGAGAAAAGGTCAGATTACAAACATCTAGTGTCGTGCAAAGACTGCCGAATAATTTAAACACCATCCCAAGCTAAACGGTAGCTGCATCTTCACCGGTCTCTTTTCAGCAATTCGTCGATCATGGTGGCGAAAAGCCTCCGACATGGACTTTGACAAAAGGTTTGCTCCCAGCCGCAACATTCTTTGCCACTATTTGTTCTACATCTTCACCGGTGTGTAGGATTTAAAGCTTCAGTTGCCGTTCCTTTTATGAAATTTGTGATCCTGGAGGGCGGTGGCTTGACTTTAGCGGGAAAACATTGGAAAGTTTGGCTTCATCTTGTGAGAAGATTGATGGATGTTCAACTCTCTCAACAGCCAGACCAGTTGCAATGGAATCTAACCAAGAAGGGAGTGTTTTCGGTAAAATCCATGTACTTGGATGTTATCAACTCTGGCTCTATCCCGCGATCGATGCATATTTGGAAGGTCAAAGGTGCCCTTAAAAATTAAAGTGTTTTATGTGGTTCATTCATAAACAAGTTATTCTAACTAAGGACAATTTGGCAAAACGCAACTGAACAGAATCTTGAAGATGTAGCTTCTGTGATCATGATGAATCTACCAAACACCTCTTTCTTGATTGCCTAATGGCAAAAAAATTATAGCGGACAATTTGCATAGCATTTAACATTACTCCTCCGACTAATATACACACGTTATTTGGGACGTGCTTAATGGAGTAGAGTCGGAAACAGAGAAACATATCCGTGTAGGAGTATGTGCTTTATTATGGGCAGTATGGAATTGCATAAACGATTTGGTTTTTAACACAACAACACATATTCATTTCTTGCAGGTTATATTTAGGGCCACTACACGGCTCCATATGTGATCGCTACTCACTCCGATGGATACCAGAGAGCGTATGGTTACTGGGTTTATCCGGTGGGAGATGGTAGCACGGGCTATCTTCAACCGGTTTGGATGGCGGTCATGTAATAGGACAGATGTTTCGTTTCCTATATACTTTTATTCCGCCGGTTGTGGCTATCCTGTTTCATGTTTATCTCGTTCTTTGGGAGCCTTTATTTATCTTTTTAAGACCTGGAGACTTTGTTGAACATTTTTCTTATTAATAAGATGGCTGCATGCATGTTTTGATGCAGAGGGGCCGGGGATAACCTCCTTTTCGGAAAAGAAGAAGTAGGAATGACTATTTTCAATGGTGTTTGACTATGCGAAAGAAATTTTAAGGTGGTTACACCTTACTCTGGTTTGTTCATAAATAAAATAAACTAAGCTGTTACCATGCAAAATAACAAACGGCGGATCTTCCATCGAGATAAATCTTGTGAGTGAGTGCGGTGGTGTGTGCATACTTCACTCACTCACAACACGAAGTAGGCGAGTGAGCGCACACTTTGTGGTTTTCTTATCAGACTACTTTGTAGTCAAATCCGATCCACTCCAAGAACACATGGGCGGGTGGATTACTTTTCAACTTGTTTCTTGAAACCGAGGAAATTGATCAATCTTACCTTTAAAACTTAATTCAACGGAAACAACTAATAGTAGATATGAACCGAAACATATTATACCATCTACACTGTTTGGCACGGCAGCTTGTTGCTTTTGTACATAAAAAAATGTGTGTGTGCCCATGTGCTGTCGTTCATGCTACTGCTAAGCATACTGGAGCATTTCCCAATAATGAATATTCTCTCCATTCCTAAATACTCCCTCCGTTTCCAAATATTTGTTTTTCTAGAGATTTCAACAAGTGACTACATACGAAGCAAAATGAATGAATCTACACTCTAAAATATGTCTACATGCATCCGTATGTTGTAGTCCATTTGAAATGTCTAAAAAGACAAATATTTAGGAGCGGAAGGAGTATAATTCTTTTTAGAGATTCCAATGCGGAGTACACACGGAGCAAAATGAGTGAAACTAAAATATGTCTATATACATTTGTATGTAGTCCTTATTGAAATATCTAAAAAGACTTATATTTAGGAATGGAGGGATTACATAGCTAGATTTGTCCGTTGTATACATACCTAGATTTCTCAAAATGAAAGTATGCATACCTAGATTAGCTGGACAATTGTATCTGGTTCAAACAAATTTATTGTTCATAAAGGCACATTGATTATTAACTACTCCCTCCGTCTCAAAATAAGTGTTTCGACTTTGTACTAACTTTAGTACAAAGTTGTACTAGAGTCGAGACACTTATTTTGGGATGGAGGGAGTATTTTTCTGTTTAATTCCGTTCGGAAGATGAAGACATGTCCATCAAAGAAATCCCAAAACCGCTTCAGGTCATATGATAGGCAAATTTTCTTTGTCTCAAATGTTTCCTGTTCTTGATAACTTTAATGAGGGCAGATTTTCTTAGTCTTGTCGGGAAGATAGCAGAAAATAATTATCTTTTTTCAGCTGTATAGTCTTGCATTTCTCTATGCATCGCTCCATAAATTGCTCTACAATCTGATGGCTCTACTTTATTTACATCTCCTATCACTTGGCTGGATCTTGACCTGGGCCACCTATAACACATGTTGGTCCATGTTTTTGTTGATGGCTGAAACCAAGTTAATATATGATGTGTTAGCAGCTGGATGTGCTTCAGCCTCCCTTTCTTTTGTTTTGTAAATCCTAGCACCACGGTCTTCATCGTAGCTGCAGCCAGCCTGTGAGTATATGGATTCATATTCTTTCTTTTTCACTTGCATTAATCCAAACTATGATCTTGAGGGAGCTGTTTTAACACACTGGGATGGCATATGCCGCTGAGAGGTGAGCTATTGGTGCGAGTTTCATCAAGAGATGACATCGCAATGAGCTTGGTTGGTAATAAGCTCACACGCAACAAAATGTGGTGGCTTGTTCTTCGCTGATCCTTAGAGGACAGTTGGGTACTATGAAACATAAAATTAATTCATGGTAGGTAAAGATTTTTTGATAGGTATCTGGATTTCCTTGCTTTCTTCCATGATATTGTGACGATAATTGGGATATCGCTAAGTGGTCTTTGAGTACAGACTAACTCTCACTAACTCAGCCCTAGTTAGTACACCTACTTACAATATGTCCACGTATATGCTGCATGATACAATTTTTTTTAAACGAAGGCAAAAGACTTGTCTCATTCATTAATGAAGAAGGGGAGACAAAGTTCAAGGTTCAGAACATGGAAGCACCAAACAAAAAATAAACAAAGGTCATTACTCTCCCGACAAATAGTTACTCAAATGCTTCGCCCCTGTGAGAACCCAAAGCTTGGCCTCACTTGAGATCAGCCATGATGATTGGGGGTGGTATAAATTTCTTCCGGTAAACCCTAGAATTTATATCGTTCCATATGGTCTAGTTGGTGAGCATTGTGAGTGACGCCATCGCCTTGCTACATGTCACCAAGTGAACACACAAACTACCAATAGAATGATTAGTCACCCATTGGGAGGGGTGGATGCCCTTAAGCACCAACAAAGCCTTGATCATCTGCCAAATCCACAAAGTGAAATAAGACTTAAAGAAGAGGTGAGTGGCAGACTCATATGTGTGTTTGCACAAGGCACAAACGCCACAATTTCGCCAACCGCGTTGCTCCAGGCGCTCGGTCGTCGACACTGTATTTTTTTATAGAAAGACATGCAAATTAATATACCGAAATGACCTTGTTCGTGGGGTGAGGATAGCGCCCATTAATTGGGCCTTGTGGGCCGACGCCACCGAGTAGTCCCCACTAGTAGAGAGCTTCCAAATGATGGAGTCTTGGACATCCTCATGCAAAGTAACCAGAGCAAGTCAGGAACAAAGCTCGATGTATTCAGCGACGTGATTCCAAGATAGACCATTACTGATGTCAATGACTTTAATCTAGGCGTCTTCATTCATGGCCTCTCAGACTTTCCACTTCTTGCGCTTTGAGGTTATGTAGATGAGCGAGGCGATGTCTTTCAGCTTGTGATCGGGCAACCATGGGGCATCCCAAAAAGGGGTCCTATCCTCACTACCAACACTGATGGTGGTGAGAGCATAAAAAAGGTCCATGTCCACTCCGTCACACGGGTTGCCTGAACCGACCCAAATTTTTGCGGGGTCGCGTCATTAGAGCCATAGAAAACACAAATAGAGAGCCCTAGGGAACTTGTTGAGGTTGAGAAGACCGAGATACCCAATATTGGTGGCCTACAAAGGGTCTCCCAATTGACCTTGCACTTCGCAATTGTCACCTTGTCGGTACGCGGCCATAGAATTTTCACATACAATTTTGGAATAGCTCAACAAGATCATCAAAAACTTATCTGTCAAGGAGGGTGGAATAAGATGCATCATATGGTCAAATGGGAGGTGATCTGCAAGCCTAAAGCGAAAGGAGGTTTGGGCATGACAATCTGAAACTTTTAAACACAAGTTTGATGTGTTAATAGTGGTGGAAGTTAGAATTTGAATCTGGCTCATGATAATTAATCTATTGTGAAAGCCAAGTACTTAATAAACCAGGATATTGTTTCTGTGAGACATAAACAATCGTACTCTTATGTGTGGGCTGGTCTATTTAAAAATAAGAATAACACTCATTGTACGAGAATGTCAGTTAAAAATGGTCATAGCACTTCCTTTTGGCATGGGGTCTGGTATGGTGAACTCTTCTATGAGAGCTTTACTTTAAAAAGGTATAATATGGATAATTCATGTGTTAAAAATGGTAGAAAAAAAAGTGTTTAGCCCCTGATTTGCTTGGACCCAGGTTCAGGACCTGCTCAAGGCGGCGATGGGGGTGCTCGGCGGCTACGCCAACTCAAACGTTGGTGTGCCACGACACCACTCTCGCCGGTGGGCAGTCTATCACCGTTGAACGGTTTAAGGATATTAACACCATGGGCATGGAGGATTTTGTTGAGTGCATAAAACAGCTGATCTATCTCCGCCCGCTCACCGCCTACTACTACTACTACTACTACTACTACTACTACTACTACTACTACTATAAGGAAGAGAAGCTCCTCCTGCACCGACTATGTCCCAACAAGAACCTCAGTCACCTCCTCGTCAGCGAGGGTGCATGGGGTGAAGAAGGCGATGGTGCACTAGAGGACGCGGCTCAAGATGGTCAAGGGCATTGCCACAATCTGGCATGACTTTTTAGCCCAGGAGTTTTCAGTCTACGGAACCAAGTATTGTCAAAGAGTTTTCTGGAGCCATCCACAAAGTTTCACCTTGGTTGGGACCCTAGAGTCCCAGATGATCTAAAGGAAAAAAGCGGTCTAGGTGCTCTTCGTTGTGAAGCTCGAATCATCCAGTAACTTTCATGAGTCTGGTTGCATCCATAGTGGGAAGCCTTGCAACAAAGAACTCAAGGAAGAAAGCTCAGACTCCGGTTCAACATGAGAGGTTATTTTTCTTCTACATAATTCACTTCGCGTGCTTCAAAAAGAGTTGTTCTTCTTCTTGCGCGGAATAATCTACACGAGAGAACATCCTGTTAACCTAGCATATTAAGAATTCCTGATGCCTCGCACACCTATGCTGATCTTGATTTGTCATGTACGCAAAACAGTGAGCAGCAGACATTGGACATAAATTTTGCAAATGTGGTGACGCTTTGCGCTTCACTCGATTGTACAGCTTGAATTAGGTAAGCAAGCACAGAGTTTGTGGTTCTCTTATAGACATGCCATCTTTTACGGTTGCCAGGCCATTAAGTTTGTTCTCTCCAAGAAAAAACTTACATGTGAAAAATCTTTTAGTTAGTGGAATGTTTTTCTATCATGTTGTTCCCTCCAACAAAGGACATAGGCCTGGTGAAATATCGAGTTCAACAAAAAACAATTACATGTGAACATAAACATACACTAGCATATATATCGGTGATCCTACCCCAAATCTTCAGTTAGCATGCAGCGAAGGATTTCTGCTCTACATGGGCACAATAACCATGACGTCACCCTTATCGGGCAACAAATATGTTCATGGGCAAAATAACAAAATATGTGCTTCTCTAAATATTGTACTAAAAAATACAGAAATATTTCTAGAGAAAACTTCAAACTAATTATACATCAGCGAGGGACACATATTAACAATTTATTTGCTTTTTAATAGCCACAAACAACGATGGAAACTATCGACATCCAGTCCTCGTAGTTCTATCGTGGCGGTGGTGTTGCCTGCTATTGAATCATGACATGTGATTGCCTTGCCCTTCAAGCTCATCTACATCGCCCCAACAAGGTGTAGGCTTCCATGTTTAGAAGGTCTGCTAGTTCATCTAGCTAGTCTTCGAAGAAGATCATTCGTGCAGAATTCACATTTGCATAACAGGATATGAATCTTGGGAGCTTATCCTCTACATTGTCATACCGATTGTGATTTTGAGCATGTACTTTTCCTTTTATTTTTTCGCTCCACTTGCAAGCTGTAATACTTTTATGACTTTGTGCTACTTCGAGACTTTTTAATAAGATGGCTGCATGCATCGTTATGATGCAGAGGCTGGGGCACGCCTCCATTTCCAAAAGAAAAGAATTCACATTGCATGCTTATAAGTTACAACTAATGTGCCTCCACCGAATACTTGAGTAGCATATGTGATATGTCTCCCCTGCATATTAAGAACTCCCGATGCCTCACATACCTATGTTGATCTTCTTTCTCGAGGAAAAGTTGAACCACAAAGGTGTGTCTTCTCTGGAGAGTAATTTTCCAGGGGTTGTTGTGTGCCAGCCGCTTCACTTGACTGTACATCTTGAAGTGCGGAGTAAACATTGGATTTGTGGTTCTCTTATAGGTATGCCTTTCTGTATGTATGCAAACTATGCTAGTCCGTTGGACTTGGTATATTGCGAAAATACATTTGGTTGGTGGCATATTTTTCCGAACATGTAGTTTCTTCCAACCAAGGACATATGCTTAGTGCGAAATCTAATTCGCCAAAATAAGAAGTTACTCGTATGGACCTAAGCACGCATTGACATATATGTTTTATATGATGGTGATATTATAGATGCTGGGACCTATTCGCATTCCATAATAGAAGCAGATCGATGTACGAAATGTAATAACATGATCAGATCCATCTCCAAGCCCAAATCCTCAGTTAGCAGTGAAGGATTTGTGCTCTGAATGGGCCTAAACTCATCCATACAACTGTACAAGAGTTGTTTTGCTTTAAAGTTGTCGGTTTTTGCATAGAGCATGCAAGGACAAAATATGCAAGTAAATATCAGTGTCACTTAGAGCCGTTTCACTATAGTACTATTGGCATTTACTAGCTATACAACAGCCTCCCCGGTGCACTTTTATGCTCCCTGATTATGGGAGATTGCATGGAGGATTAGAGAAGAAATGTTGACTATTGTGGGTTCCTATATCACTCTCCAACATACAAGTGGAAAATTGGAGAATCACGCATAACACACAAGTTCTAGTATTGTTATTATTTACACTTAGGCATTACCTTTTAGGTCTTTTACACATGCACAAGATTCAAACTTGATTATTTTTCAGAACAAGGAGCAAAGCTCCCAATTTCATTTTGGAACAAGGAGCAAACTTGATTATTTTTCAGAACAAGAACGAGCATTTGTTTTCTCTTGAGAGAATTTGAGTTATGAGTGCAGCGGTGTGTGTGCGTGCTTTACTATAAATTGTGCAACTTGAAGTAGGTGAGAGAGTGCGGAGTTTGTGGTTCTCTTATAGGCACACATTCTGTATGAAAGCTTACCAACCAAAAGAAGCACACTTGGTGGGCAACAAGTGCATTCAATATATCAGATTTCATCCAGTACAATAACAAATGTGTTGGTGGCTTTTATAACCTATTGTTCTTCCTTCCGATCACATCGACTGATTTACCTAGTGCAAAATTTGATTAAAAAAACTAATACTAGTGCTAAACACATTTTTCTACCTTGTGATAATGAATATATACTTGGACAATTATATAAGTTGATCAGTTGGACAATTTACCTTCTTCAAAACATAATTTATTGATTTTTATTTATTACGTGAGGTTTGGTTCTAGTTAGTTTTGCATCAGCTCAAGTCGAAGAACAATACATGTCATCCAAAACCCCCTTCGTGTTAATATGATAGATCAACGTTGATGGCTTGAAGAGATAAGAGGTCAAGTTGTGTACTATTAAGTCTCAGGGAACAAAGTTGCATAGAGCAACAAGGCAAAATATTGCTTCAACTCAAAATTACACCCATAAATTTTGAAAACCATATTGACATAATTTACAAAGTTATCCATCCGGTGGCGGTGGACTGATAACTAAAGGGATATGTGTTGGTACTATATCACTAAGCTCCCTGGGATTGGAGACCTCTCATGCAATTGAGATCATCAATTTGGGTCATTGTTTTTAACCAGGTAAACAATTTCTCGCTCAATTCTCTTAATTCACTATGTTCTCTAAGTTTGGAGCTCTCTCATTCCATATAGAAATTCAATATTGATTTTAGTTCATGATTTTGACTGGTCAACAGTTTTTCAAATTAATAGTAAGAAACTGGCCTATAAAAACATATCAATCCCATGCACGCTTTCATCACTAGGATAAAAGAAGCGTTAACATCTGACATTGTAGCACCAATATAGTAAATGTAGTCGTCGGTGCACAAAATTTCCCCACATAAGTATGAATGGATTAGGAGAAAACACAAAATCACATCGTGAAAGGACCATCAAAACAGGGCATTATATGAATAAAAAAGGAAACACACTCCATCATCCTTCCCACTAACTGAACCAAAGGAAATGTATCTTGTGCATCAGGACAATTGGTGCTATCGGTGCACCGGAACCCGTTGCACACTAAAACATATTTGAAAACAATTTGAAAAACATTAGTGCATTGACACAACATTGAAGGAAATATGCCCTAGAGGCAATAATAAAGTTATTATTTATTTCCTTATTTCATGATAAATGTTTATTATTCATGCTAGAATTGTATTAACCGAAAACTTAGTACATGTGTGAATACATAGACAAAACATATTGTCCCTAGTACGCCTCTACTAGACTAGCTCATTAATCAAAGATGGTTATGTTTTCTAACCATAGACATGTGTTATCATTTGATGAACGGGATCACATCATTAGGAGAATGATGTGATGGACATGACCCATCCGTTAGCTCAGCATTATGATCGTTATTGTTTCATTGCTACTGCTTTCTTCATGACTTATACATGTTCCTCAGACTATGAGATTATGCAACTCCCGAATACCGGAAGAACACTTTGTGTGCTACCAAACGTCACAACGTAAAAGGGTGATTATAAAGGTGCTCTACAGGTGTCTCCGAAGGTGTTTATTGAGTTGGCATAGATCAAGATTAGGATTTGTCACTCCGTGTTTCGGAGAGGTATCTCTGGGCCCTCTCGGTAATGCTCATCACTATAAGCCTTGCAAGTATTGTGATTAATGAGTTAGTTGCGGGATGAAGTATTACGGAACGAGTAAAGAGACTTGGCGGTAACAATATTGAACTAGGTATGATGATACCGACGATCGAATCTCGGACAAGTATCATACCGATGACAAAGTGAACAACGTATGTTGTTATGCGGTTTGACCGATAAAGATCTTCATAGAATATGTATGAGCCAATATGAGCATCCAGGTTCCACTATTGGTTATTGACCGGAGATGTGTCTCGGTCATGTCTACATAGTTCTCGAACCCGTAGGGTCCGCACGCTTAACGTTCGATGACGATTTGTATTATGAGTTATGTGATTTAATGACCGAAGTTTGTTCGGAGTCCCAAATGAGATCATGGACATGACGAGGTGTCTCGAAATGGTCGAGACATAAGGATTGATATATTTGACGGCTATATTCGGACACCGGAAGTGTTCCGGAGAAGTTTTGGATAAAACCAGAGTGCCGGAGGGTTACCGGAACCCCCCGGGGGAACTAATGGGCCACATGGGCCTTGGTGGAGAGAGAGTGGGGCGGCCAGGGCAGGCCGCGCGCCCCCTCCCCCTTGGGTGCGAATTGGACTAGAGGGGGCGACGCCCCCCTTTCCTTCTCCATCTCCCTCTCCTTCCTTCCCCCCTCTCCCTCTTGGTGGAATCCTACTAGGACTAGTAGTCCTAGTAGGACTCCCCTTGTGGGGCGCACCCTAGGAGGGCCGTCCGGCCTCCCCCTTGCTCCTTTATATATACGGGGGCAGGGGCACCCTAGAACACACAAGTTTCTCTTAACCATGTGCGGTGCCCCCCTCCATAGGTACACACCTCGATCATACCATCGTAGTGCTTAGGCGAAGCCCTGCACCGGTAGCATCATCATCACCGTCGCCACGCTGTCGTGATAACGGAACTCACCCTCGTCCTCAACTGGATCAAGAGCGCGAGGGATGTCATCGAGCTGAACGTGTGCTGAATGTAGAGTTGACGTACGTTCGGTACTTGGATCGGTTGGATCGCGAAGACGTTCGACTACATCAACCGCGTTATTGAAACGCTCCCGCTTTTGGTCTACAAGGGTACGTGGAGACACTCTCCCCTCTCGTTGTTATGCATCACCTAGATAGATATTGTGTGATCGTAGGAAGTTTTTTAATATTACCGTGTTCCCCAACAGTGGCATCCGAGCCAAGTCTATGCGTAGATGTTATTTGCATGAGTAGAACACAAAGAGTTGTGGGCGGTAATAGTCATACTGCTTACCACCAATGTCTTAATTTGATTCGGCGGTATTGTTGGATGAAGGGGCCCAGACTAACATTACATAACCACGTTCATGAGACTGGTTCTACCGACGTGTTTTTGCACAAAGGTGGTTGGCGGGTGTCTGCTTCTCCTACTTTAGTTGAATCGAGTTTGACTACGTCCAGTCCTTGTTGAAGGTTAAAATAGCACACTTGACGAAAAATCATTGTCATTTTGATGCGTAGGTAAGAACGGTTCCTAGAAGCCCGTAGCAGCCATATAAAACTTGAAACAACAAAGTAGAGGATGTCTAACTTATTTTTGCAGGGCTTCTTATGATGTGATATGGTCAAGGCATGATGTGATATAAATTGTTGTATGAGATGATCATGTTTTGTAACAAAGTT
The DNA here is from genome assembly GCF_002162155.2 of Triticum dicoccoides. Classification (NCBI taxonomy): domain Eukaryota; kingdom Viridiplantae; phylum Streptophyta; class Magnoliopsida; order Poales; family Poaceae; genus Triticum; species Triticum dicoccoides. Next base: position 685,516,577 of record NC_041389.1, on the reverse strand, counting down.
ATCAGCAACTAGCAAGAGCCATATGGTTGTTGCTTTATTGTATGCAATGCAATTGCCATGTAATTGTTTTACTTTATCACTAAGAGGTAGCGATAGTCGTAGTAACAATAGTTGGAGAGACGACAATGATGCTACGATGGAGATCAAGGTGTCGCGCCGGTGATGATGGAGATCATGACAATGCTTCGGTGATGGAGATCATGAGCACAAGATGATGATGGTTATATCATGTCACATATATTTTGATTGCATGTGATGTTTATCTTTTATGCATCTTATTTTTCTTAGTATGGCGGTAGCATTATAAGATGATCCCTTACTAAATTTCAAGGTACAAGTGTTCTCCCTGAGTATGCACCGTTGCTACAGTTCGTCGTGCCGAGACACCACATGATGATCGGGTGTGATAAGCTCTACGTTCACATACAACGGGTGCAAGCCAGTTTTTGCACACGCGGAATAGTCGGGTTAAACTTGATGAACCTAGCATATGCAGATATGGCCTCGGAACACTGAGACCGAGAGGTCGAACGTGAATCATATAGTAGATATGATCAACATAGTGATGTTCATCATTTAAAACTACTCCATCTCACGTGATGGTCGGACATGGTTTAGTTGATTTGGATCACGTGATCATTTAGATGACTAGAGGGATGTCTATCTAAGTGGGAGTTCTTAAGTAATATGATTAATTGAACTTTAATTTATCATGAACCTAGTCATGAGAGTTATTTTGCATGTCTATGTTATTGTAGATCAATGGCCCGTGCTACCGTTCCTTTGAATTTTAATGCATTCCTAGAGAAAGCTATGTTGAAAGATGAAGCAACTACACGGACTGGGTCCGTAACTTGAGGATTATCCTCATTGCTGCACATAAGAATTACTTCCTAGAAGCACCGCTAGGTGCGAGGCATACTGCAGATGCTACTGATGATGTTAAGAACGTCTGGCAGAGCAATGCTGATGAGTACTCGACAGTTCAGTGTGCCATGCTTTACGGCTTAGAATCGGGACTTCAAAGACATTTCAAACGTCATAGAGCATATGAGATGTTCCAGGAGTTGAAGTTAATATTTCAAGAAAATGCCTGAGTTGAGAGATATGAAGTCTCCAACAAGTTCTATAGCTGCAAAATGGAGGAGAATAGTTCCGTCAGTGAACACATACTCAGAATGTCTAGGTACCATAACCACTTAACTCAGCTGGGAGTTAATCTTCCTGATGATAGTGTCATTGACAGAGTTATTCAATCACTGCCACCAAGCTATAAAGGCTTCGTTATGAACTATAATATGCAAGGGATGAACAAGACTATTCCCGAGCTCTTCGCGATGCTAAAGGCTGCGGAGGTAGAAATCAAGAAGGAGCATCAAGTGTTGATGGTCAATAAGAACACTAGTTTCAAGAAAAAGGGCAAAGGGAAGAAGGGGAACTTCAAGAAGAACGACAAGAAAGTTGCTGCTCAAGAGAAGAAAACCAAGTCTGGACCTAAGCCTGAAACTGAGTGCTTCTACTGCAAAGGGACTGGTCACTGGAAGCGGAACTTCCCCAAGTATTTGGCGGATAAGAAGGATGACAAAGTGAAAGGTATATTTGATATACATTTTATAGATGTGTACCTTACTAATGCTTGTAGTAGCGCCTGGGTATTTGATACTGGTTCTGTTGCTCATATTTGAAACTCAAAACAGGGGCTACGGATTAAATGAAGATTGGCTAAAGATGAGGTGACGATGTGCGTGGGAAATGGTTCCAAGGTCGATGTGATCGCCGTCAGCACGCTACCTCTACATCTACCTTCGGGATCAGTTTTAGACCTGAATAATTGTTATGTGGTGCCAGGGTTCAGCATGAACATTATATCTGGATCTTGTTTGATGCGAGACGGTTATTCATTTAAATCAGAGAATAATGGTTGTTCTATTTATATGAGTAATATCTTTTATGGTCATGCACCCTTGATGAGTGGTCTTTTTTTGTTGGATCATGATGATACACATGTTCATAATATTGTAGCCAAAAGATGCAAAGTTGATAATGATAGTGCAACTTATTTGTGGCACTGCCGTTCGGGTCATATCGGTATAAAGCGCATGAAGAAACTCCATGTTGATGGACTTTCGGAATCACTTGATTATGAATCACTTGGTGCTTGCAAACCGTGCCTTATGGGCAAGATGACTAAAACTCCGTTCTCCGGAACAATGGAACGAGCTACTAACTTATTGGAAATAATACATACTGATGCATGCGGTCCAATGAGTGTTGAGGCTCATGGCAGGTATCGTTATTTTCTTACCTTCACAGATGATTTGAGCAAATATGGTTATATCTACGTAATGAAGCATAAGTCTGAAACATTTGAAAAGTTCAAAGAATTTCAGAGTCATGTGGAAAATCATCATAACAATAAAATAAAGTTTCTACAATCTGATTGTGGAGGAGAATATTTGAGTTATGAGTTTGGCCTTCATTTGAAACAACATGGGATAGTTTCACAACTAACGCCACCTGGAACGCCACAGCGAAATGGTGTGTCCGAACATCGTAACCGCACTTTATTAGATATGTGCTACCTCTTGAGCATGTGTTTGTTTTTCCCTTGAAGAGGAAAGGGTGATGCAGCAAAGTAGCGTAAGTATTTCCCTCAGTTTTTGAGAACCAAGGTATCAATCCAGTAGGAGGCTCCACGCAAGTCCCTCGCACCTACACAAACAAACAAGAACCTCTCAACCAACGCGTTGTAGGGGTTGTCAATCCCTTCACGGCCACTTGCGAAAGTGAGATCTGATAGAGATAATATGATAAGATAAATATTTTTGGTATTTTTATGATATAGATTGAAAAGTAAAGATTGCAAAATAAAGTAGATTGGAAACTTATATGATAGAGAACAGACCCCGGGGCCATAGGTTTCACTAGTGGCTTCTCTCAAGATAGCATAAGTATTACGGTGGGTGAACAAATTACTGTCGAGCCATTGATAGAAAAGTGCATAGTTATGAGAATATCTAGGCATGGTAATGTATATAGCATCATGTCCGCGACAAGTAGAACGACTCCTACCTGCATCTACTACTATTACTCCACACATCGACCACTATCCAGCATGCATCTAGAGTATTAAGTTCATAAGAACAAAGTAACGCATTCAGCAAGATGACATGATGTAGAGGGATAAACTCAAGCAATATGATATAAACCCCATCTTTTTATCCTCGATGGAAACAATACAATACGTGCCTTGCTGCCCCTGCTGTCACTGGGAAAGGACACCTCAAGGTTGAACCCAAAGCTAAGCACTTCTCCCATTGCAAGAATGATCAATCTAGTAGGCCAAACCAAACTGATAATTAGAAGAGACTTGCAAATATAACCAATCATACATAAAAGAATTCATAGGAGATTCAAATATTTCTGAAAGATAAACTTGACCATAAACCCACAATTCATCGGATCTCGACAAACACACAGCAAAAGGAGTTACATCGAATAGATCTCCAAGAAGATCGAGGAGAACTTTGTATTGAGATTCAAAGAGAGAGAAGAAGCTATCTAGCTAATAACTATGGACCTAAAGGTCTGTGGTAAACTACTCACAACTCATTGGAGAGTCCTTGGCGATGATGTAGAAGCCCTCCGTGATCGATTCCCCCTCCGGCGAAGCGCCGGAAAAGGCTCCAAGATGGGATCTCACAGGTACAGAAGGTTGCGGCGGTGGAAATAGTTTTTCGTGGTGCCCCTGGATGTTTTCGGGGTACGTAGATATATATAGGCGAAATAAGTCTGTCAGGGGAGCCACAAGGGGCCCATGAGGCAGGGGCGTCCCCTAGGGCGCACCTTGCACCCTCGTGGCCGCATCGGCTGCTTCTTGTCGTCCACTCCAAGTCTCCTGGATTGCGTTTGTTCCAAAAAGATCGCTCCTGAAGGTTTCATTCCGTTTGGACTCTGTTTGATATTCCTTTTCTGCGAAACACTGAAATAGGCAAAAAAACAACAATTCGGGCTGGGCCTCCGGTTAGTAGCTTAGTCCCAAAAAATGATATAGAAGTGTATGGTAAAGCCCATATTCATCCAAAACGGGTAATATAATAGCATCGAACAATAAAAAATTATAGATACGTTGGAGACGTATCAAGCATCCCCAAGCTTAATTCATGCTCGCCCTCGAGTAGGTAAATGACAGAAACATAATTTTTGATGTGGAATGCTACCTAGCATATTTCTCAATATAATTTTCTTTATTGTGGCATGAATGTTCATATCCAAATGATTCAAAATAAAAGTTCATATTGACATAAGAATAGTAATACTTCGAGCATACTAACAAGTAATCATGTCTTCTCAAAATAACATGTCTAAAGAAAGTTTATCCCTACAAAATCATATAGCTAGGCTATGTTTCATTTTCGTCACACAAAATACTCCCATCATGCACAACCCCGGTATCAGCCAAGCAATTGGTTCATACTTTTTAACGCGCTTCAGTTTTTTTTCAACTCTCACGCAATACATGAGCGTAAGCCATGGATATAGAACTATGCGTGGAATAGAATATAATGATGGAGGTTGTGTGGAGAAGACAAAAAAGGAGAAAGTCTCATATTGATGAGGCTAATTGACGAGATATGGAGATGCCCATCAATTGATGTCAACATAAGGAGTAGGGATTGCCATGCAACGGATGCACTAGAGCTATAAATGTATGAAAGCTCAACAAAAGAAACTAAGTGGGTGTGCATCCAACTTGCTTGCTCATGAAGACCTAGGGCATTTTGAGGAAGCCCATCGTTGGAATATACAAGCCAAGTTCTGTAATGAAAGATTCCCACTTAGTATATGAAAGTGACAACATAGGAGACTCTTTATCATGAAGACCATGGTGCTACTTTGAAGCACAAGTGTGGAAAACGATAGTAACATTGTCCTCCTTTTTTGGGCCTTTTTTTAATTTGGCCTTTCTCCTTTTTTTCATTTGGCCTTTTTTTTATTTGGCCTTTTTTTATAAGGGACAATGCTCTAAAAATGTTGATTGTCACACTTCTATTTACTTACAACTCATGAATTACAACTCAATACTAGAACAAAATACGACTTTATATGAATGCCTGATGTCTACTATACAACCTTCTTCTTGTAGACTTTGTTGGGCCTCCAAGTGCAGAGGTTTGTAGGACAGTAGCAAATTTCCCTCAAGTGGATGACCTAAGGTTTATCAATCCGTGGGAGGCATAGGATGAAGATGGTCTCTCTCAAACAACCCTGCTACCAAATAACAAAGAGTCTCTTGTGTCCCCAACACACCCAATACAATGGTAAATTGTATAGGTGCACTAGTTCGGCGAAGAGATGGTGATACAAGTGCAATATGGATGGTAGATATAGGTTTTTGTAATCTGAAATTATAAAAATAGCAAGGTAACTAATGATAAAAGTGAGCACAAACAGTATTAGAATGCTAGGAAACAAGGCCCAAGGTTCATACTTTCACTAGTGCAAGTTCTCTCAACAATAATAACATAACTGGATCATATAACTATCCCTCAACATGCAACAAAGAGTCACTCCAAAGTCACTAATAGCGGAGAACAAACGAAGAGATTATTGTAGGGTACGAAACCACCTCAAAATTGTTTACATTGAAAGTTACTTGCCCCCTTGCATGTTTTGCTTTTTTTCCTTGCATGTGTTTGTATATGTTGTGCTTCCAACTGGCTTATCTTGAGCAATCAAGTATGTGTGTGTTGGTTCACACATCATGTACATGTGTGTCGTGCATTGAGCCTTTATGATACTTGTTTGTATCCTAGTTGGCTCATGTGAGAGATTAATGGAACATCCCATTTTGGGGGAGTGATGTGCTTTGAGCACCTCACGATCCTATAAATGTGTGTACATGAGGAATACCATCTAGTATTGATATTACAAGATTATCTAGTCGCTAGGTGGTATATCTCTCATGAGAAATTCAAATTCTAAAAAGTCCATTGATTATCTCTCGTTGGATCCTCTTATTGCCTCTTGTTAAGTTTTCTTTAGTATCACATTATGGGGGAGTAATATGCTATGTGCATATTACAACCCTAGAAAATGTGTACATTTGAGATATTGTCACTTAGAGTTGATATGATTAATTATCTTGTTCTTAAGTGACATGTTAGATCTACAAGTTGCAATTTGCTTGTGTTTGTTGTGAAGATGATGTTGAATGTCCTTGTTATCTTCCACCGGGAATTATTTTCAAATACTTCTTGTCTTTGACAATTGGTAGTCACTTATGTGTGGTAGAATTTGTTGCTCATCTTTACTTTGGCTTTTGTTTTTATTTGCCTTTTCTCTTGCCAAGGTTTGTGTCAACTCCCGTTGTCTTCCCTACCACTTGTGGATCTTGTTTATTTCTTGTTCTTGCCTAGTGTTTTCTAGATATAGTGAAAGTGGTGATCCCACCTTGTGCATTTTGTATTCAAATGCAAATCCTATATAACGCACAACTCGTGGGGGAGCTATCCTATTTTCTTTATAACACTCTTCTTGTGATCCTTATCAAGTATGTTTTGGTGGAAGGAAAGCCATTTTGTTATGGTACTTTGTGCCATCATGAAACTTTGTTGAGAGCTTCATTTGTTAGGAACCATCCTCTCTTTGGGAGTTTGACATCTTTAGTTTAGTGTGTATCAATGGATATCTCATTCCTTGATGTATCTTTAATGAATTCCTACCACACAACCATGTTCTATCTTCACCATGGGTTGTCATAAGTGTTGGTTATTCTTTTTACATTTTTAGTGTGCTTGTGAACCCTTTTGCTTGGTGTGTGTGGGGAGGACATGTCATACATCGTGTATCTCATTTACCCAAGACTATGTTGATGCTTTATGCTCATCCTTATATTAGTCTTCTCAAGTGCTTTGTCATGACTCACACACATCATTTTGGTTGAGCCTATTCTTAAGTTGCCTCTTTTACATGTTTCTCAACCATTTGTTTGCTGCAAGTGCTAGGCTTTGTTTCCTACATGCTCACTAGCACTTGTTGTGAGTTTCTATTGATTTTCTAGGAGTGATGATCCTATTTTGTGCACTTGGTATCCTAATGCAAATATTGTAAGGAGTGCACAAATCATGGAGATCTTCACTAGTATCTTTAGAACACTCTGTTGCTCTCTTGCACTTGTCGTGAGGTTATATTGATCTTGGGGGACTGGCGATCCTATTTTGTGCTCTGATAACCCACAAGTGTAGGGGATCGCAACAGTTTTCGATACATAAGAGTGTCGAACCCAACGAGGAGCTAAAGGTAGAATAAATATTCCCTCAAGTTCTATCGACCACCGATACAACTCTACGCACGCTTGACGTTCGCTTTACCTAGAACATGTATGAAACTAGAAGTACTTTGTAGGTGTTGTTTGATGGGTTTGCAAGATAATAAAGAGCACGTAAATAAAAGCTAGGGGCTGTTTAGATAAATAAGTAATAAAGTAAATATAGAGAGTGTGGAAAAGACGTGGTAGGAGTTGTGGAATTGTCCCAAGCAATTGACTATGTTACTAGACCGGTAGTCACTATTGCAAGTCTATTTGAGGGAGAGGCATAAGCTAACATACTTTCTCTACTTGGATCATATGCACTTATGATTGGAACTCTAGCAAGCATCCGCAACTACTAAAGATTCATTAAGGTAAAACCCAACCATAGCATTAAAGCATCAAGTCCCCTTTTATCCCACACGTAAACAACCTACTTACTCGGGTCTGTGCTTCTGTCACTCACGCCACCCACCATAAGAAAATCATAAACATATTGCAAACCCTACAACGGGGATCCCTCGCGCTTGCGTGACACCGAGGGCACAATAGGACAGCACCAATAATACAACATGCAACTCAAACCAATCATAGCAATTCATCAATCACCGATAGGACAACAGAAATTTACTCAGACATCATAGGATGGCAACACATCATTGGATAATAATATGAAGCATAAAGCACCATGTTCGAATAGAGGGTACAGCGGGATGCGGGAGAGTGGACCGCTGAATATAGAAGGGGGGAGGTGATGGAGATGTTGGTGAAGATGTCAGTGGTGTTGGTGAAGATCGTGGTGATGATGATGGCCCCCGGCGGCGCTCCGACGCCACCGGAAGCAAGGGGAAGAGAGCCCCACTTCTTCTTCTTCTTTCTTGACCTCCTCCGTAGATGGGAGAAGGGTTTCCCCTCTGGTCGTTGGCTCCCATGGCGTGGGAGGGGCGAGAGCCTCTCCGAGATTGGATCTATCTCTCTGTTTCTGCGTTCTCAGATTCTACCCCTTCACCGTTTCTTTAATATCCGGAGATCCGTAACTTCGATTGGGGTGAATCTTTCGCCCAGATTTTTCTCATAAAATTAGATTTCTTGGGGCAAAAGAAGGGAATCAACCGCCTTATGGGTGGCCCACGAGAGTGTCAGGTGCCCCCAGGGGGTGTGGGCACGCCAACCTATCTCGTGGCCACCTCGGACACCGTTTCGCATTGACTCTTCCTCCGGAAAATCCCAAATATTCCAAAATAATTCTCCGTCCGTTTTTATCCGTTTGGACTCTGTTTGATATTGGTTTTCTGCGAAACATAAAACATGCAACAAATAGGAACTGGCACTGGGCACTGGATCAATATGTTAGTCCCAAAAATAGTATAAAAAGTTGCCAAAAGTATATGAAAGTTGAAGAATATTGGCATGTAACAATCAAAAATTATAGATACGACGGAGATGTATCAGCATCCCCAAGCTGAGTTCCTGCTCGTCCTTGTGTAGGTAAATGATAAAAAAATAATTTTGATGTGGAATGCTACCTAGCATAATCTTGATCGTATGTCTCATCATGGCATGAATAGTAAGACACGAGTGATTCAAAGTAATAGTCTATCATTTGACATACAAACAATAATACTTCAAGCATACCAACCAAGAAATTATGTCTTATCAAATAACATAGCCAAAGAAAGCTTATCCCTACAAAATCATATAGTCTGGCTATGCTCCATCTTCATCACACAAAGCATTCAAATCATGCACAACCCCGATGACAAGCCAAGCAATTGGTTCATACTTTTTAACGCGCTTCAGCTTTTTCAAATCTTACGCAATACATGAGAGCAAGCCATGGACATAGCACTATGGTGGTATATGGCGGTGGTTGTTAGGAAAAAAAGGGAGAAGATAGTCTCACATCAACTAGGCGTATCAACGGGCTATGGAGATGCCCATCAATAGATATCAATGTGAGTGAGTAGGGATTGCCATGCAACGGATGCACTGGAGCTATAAATGTATGAAAGCTTAGCAAAAGAAACTAAGTGGGTGTGCATCCAACTCGCTTGCTCACGAAGACCTAGGGCATTTTGAGGAAGCCCATCATTGGAATATAGAAGCCAAGTTCTATAATGAAAATTCCCACTAGTATATGAAATTGAAAGCATAGGAGACTCTCTCGATGAAGAACATGGTGCTACTTTGAAGCACAAGTGTGGTAAAAGGATAGTAACATTGCCCCTTCTCTCTTTTTCTCTCATTTTTTTTATTTTTTTTATTTTTTTGGTGGGCTTCTTTGGCCTCTTCTTTTTTATTTGGGCTTCTTTGGCCTCTTTTATTTTTCATAAAGTCTGGAGTCTCATCCCGACTTGTGGGGGAATCATAGTCTCCTTCATCCTTTCCTCACTGTGGAAATGCTCTAATAATGATGATCATCACACTTTTATTTACTTACAACTCAATATTACAACAAAGATATGACTCTATATGAATGCCTCCGGCGGTGTACCGGGATGTGCAATGATCTAGCGTAGCAATGACATCAAAAAAATGGACAAGCCATGAAAACATCAGGCTAGCTATCTTACGATCATGCAAAGAAATATGACAATGATGGAGCACGTCATAATAAACAGAACAGTGGAAAGTTGCATGGCAATATATCTCGGAATGGCTATGGAAATGCCATAATAGGTAGGTATGGTGGCTGTTCTGAGGAAGGTAAATAATGGGTGCATGATACCGGCGAAGGTTGCGCAGCATAATAAAGGCTAGCAAAGTGGAAGGGTGAGTATGCGTATATCCATGGACTCACATTAGTCATAAAGAACTCATATACTTATTGCAAAAGTCTACTTAGCCCTCGAAGCAAAGTACTACTACGCATGCCCCTAGAGGGATAGATTGGTAGGAAAAGACCATCACTCGTCCCCGACTGCCACTCATAAGGAAGACAATCAAAAAACACCTCATGCTCCAACTTTGTTACATAACGGTTCACCATATGTGCATGCTACGGGACTTGCAAACCTCAACACAAGTATTTCTCAATTTCACAATTACTCAACTAGCACGACTCTAATATCACCACCTTTATATCGCAAAACTATTGCAAGGAATCAAACATATCATATTCAGTGATCTACAAGTTTTATGTAGGATTTTATGAATAACCATGTGAATGACCAATTCCTGTCATATCTCTAAATAGATATAAGTGAAGCAAGAGAGTTTAATTCTTTCTACAAAAGATATGCCCACTCTCTAACAAATATAAGTAAAGCAAAAGAGCATTCTACAAATGGCGGTTTTTTATGTGAAGAGAAACAGGCAATCCAAACTTCAAATGATATAAGTGAAGCACATGAAGCATTCTATAAATCAACCAAGGACTATCTCATACCAGCATGGTGCATAAAGGAAAAATGAAAACTAAATGCATAAGACGCTCCAAGACTTGCACATAATGCATGAACGAAACGAATCCGAAAACATACCGATACTTGTTGAAGAAAGAGGGGATGCCTTCCGGGGCATCCCCAAGCTTAGACGCTTGAGTCTCCTTGAATATTTACTTGGGGTGCCTCGGGCATCCCCCAAGCTTGAGCTCTTGCCTCTCTTCCTTTTCCTCATATCGAGACCTCCTCGATTAGACACTTCATCCACACAAAACTTCAACAGAAAACTCGGTAAGATCCGTTAGTATAATAAAGCAAATCACCACTCTAAGTACTGTAGCAAACCAATTCATATTTTGTTTTTGCATTGTGCCTACTGTAATATAACTTTTTCATGGCTTAATCCACTAATATAAATTGATAGATTCATCAAAACAAGCAAACTATGCATCAAAAACAGAATTTGTCAAAAACAGAACAGTCTGTAGTAATCTGAACATTCACCACACTTCTGGTACCCCAACAATTCTACCAAAATTAGGAGAAATAAAAACTTTGTACAGAAAGACAGTGCAAAAAGAATCAGAACCGTTTGGCGTTCCAGCAAAAAATGTAAAATCGAGCACTACAGCCAAAGTTTCTGTCCTGCACCGTAGAAACCAATAAGCATTGTAAACATCCTAAAGGAAAACCTTGGCACATTATTTTTATAATACAATGGAATTGTACAAGGGGGTAATTATTTTTGATGAAAAGTTTCTGTAATTAAGATTCACAAAGTTTCCGTGAGCATGAACAAAGTTCAAGGAGCTCTCCCACTTCAACAATGCTTGTCTCTCTCACTTTCTCTTTCCTTTTTGAAAAGTTTTTAGGTTCCCCTCTTTATTTATTTTTTTGTTTTTAAACTATATGAAAGCACTCAACAGAAATAAATGACTCTCTAAAACTTCCGGGTTGTCTCCCTGGCAGCACTTTCTTATAAGCCATTAAGCTAGGCATATAGTGCTCAAGTAATGAATCCACCCGGATCCCAAGGTATATCAAAGCCAATTTTAATTAACAATGATTTGTAATTTAGTAGTGAGCACAAAGTAACATATAACATGCAACAACGAAGTCTAACTCTCTTCCTATGCATCGGCATGTCATAAAAGAACAATTCATGCACACATAGTAAAGGCCAATGCATAGTATAAACAGTTTCTTGCAATTTTATAATATTGGAAACATAGAGAGGTGGAGATATGGTTCCTCTCTCATAATAATTGCAAGTAGGAGCAGCAAGCACATGCATATTATATCTATCAAAATCATCATGTGCAACGGTAAACGGCAACCCATCAATATAATGCTTACTAAGCACAAACTTCTCTGACATAGTGTAGTCGGGAGAATTCAAAAAGATAATAGGACTATCATGTGTGGGTGTAATAGTAACAATTTCATGTTTAACATAAGGAACTAAAGCAAGTTCATCTCCATAAGCATAATTCATATTGGCATCTTGGCCACAAGCATAGCAAGCATCATCAAAAAGGGATATTTCAAACAAATTCAAGGGATCATAGCAATCATCATAGCAATCATCCTTCGATAAGCATGAAGGGTAATTAAACAATGTATGAGTTGAAGAGCTACTCTCATTAGAAGGTGGGCATGGGTGATCAATCCGCTCTTCCTCCTTTTGTTCTTCTCTCTCCTCATCATATTTTTCATCCAATGAGCTCACAATTTCATCAATTTCTATTTCCATAGCTTCCTGCAAAATATTAATCTCTTCTTGGACAACGGAGACTTTCTCAATAAATGCATTAATATAGTAATTGTATTCATAATTTTCATATAAATATCTAAGTATAGAAAGATTTTCAGGCCTATAAACATCATCATCTAAAGCTTCATACTTTTCAAACAGAGATTCAATTTCATAAGCAGCCTTAAAAGCAACAAATTCTTCAATTTGTTCAACATCATAGTAATCATATATACCATTAGCATAAGAAGCTAAGGTTTCATTATCATTAAATTTGCATGAAAAGGGAAGGTGTGGAGCCTTCATCCTAGAGCAACAAGTAATATCATATCTCAAGCATAGATCCCGAGCATACCAACGCAACATAATAAATTGATCCCATAATAGTTTACCTTTTTGTGTCAAGCGATAATCCCTAAAGTATTCACGTTGATCCAACATGTCTCCCATTATAAAGTTGAATGGGGTTTTCTCAGGATTATCAAAGTAGTACATAATACCTTTCATAAAGTGAGAATCGAGGGTTTTAGGAGTTACCCCATCTCTATGAGTAGAAAGTACACCTAATTTTTTTGGTATTTCGTGTTCCATATCCATAACTAAAGATAGAGAACAACTTAGAACAGCAAATAAAAATTACTTAGTGATAAAGCAAACAAGCACACACGAGAATATTCACCCCACACTATGACTCCCCGGCAACGGATCCAAAAAAAGGTCTTGATAACCCACAAGTGTAGGGGATCGCAACAGTTTTCGGTAAGTAAGAGTGTCGAACCCAACGAGGAGCTAAAGGTATGAAACTAGAAGTACTTTGTAGGTGTTGTTTGATGGGTTTGCAAGATAATAAAGAGCACGTAAATAAAAGCTAGGGTCTGTTTAGATAAAGAAGTAATAAAGTAAATATAGCGAGTGTGGAAAAGAGGTGGTAGGAGTTGTGGAATTGTCCCTAAGCAATTGACTATGTTACTAGACCGGTAATCACTATTGCAATTCTATTTGAGGGAGAGGCATAAGCTAACATACTTTCTCTACTTGGATCATATGCACTTATGATTGGAACTCTAGCAAGCATCCGCAACTACTAAAGATTCATCAAGGTAAAACCCAACCATAGCATTAAAGCATCAAGTCCCCTTTTATCCCATACGTAAACAACCTACTTACTCGAGTCTGTGCTTCTGTCACTCATGCCACCCACCATAAGCAAATCATAAACATATTGCAAACCCTACAGCGGGGATCCCTCACGCTTGCGCGACACGGAGGGAACAATAGGACAGCACCAATAATAAAACATGCAACTCAAACCAACCATAGCAATTCATCAATCACCGATAGGACAACAGAAATCTACTCAAACATCATAGGATGGCAACACATCATTGGATAATAATATGAAGCATAAAGCACCATGTTCAAGTAGAGGGTACAGCGGGATGCGGGAGAGTGGACAACTGAATATAGAAGGGGGAAGGTGATGGAGATGTTGGTGAAGATGGCGGTGGTGTTGGTGAAGATCGTGGTGATGATGATGGCCCCCGGCAGCGCTCCGGCGTCACTGGAAGCAAGGGGGAGAGAGATCCCCCCTTCTTCTTCTTCCTTGACCTCCTCCATAGATGGGAGAAGGGTTTCCCCTCTGGTCCTTGGCTCCCATGGCGTGGGAGGGGCGAGAGCCCCTCCGAGATTGGATCTATCTCTTAGTTTCTGCGTTCTCAGATTCTACCCCTTCACCGTTTCTTTAATATCCGGAGATCCGTAACTCCGATTGGGGTGAATCTTTCGCCCAGATTTTTCTCATAAAATTAGCTTTCTTGCGGAAAAAGAAGGGCACGAACCGCCTTACGGGTGGCCCACGAGAGTTCCAGGTGCACCCAGGGGGTGTGGGCGCGCCCCCCCTGTCTCGTGGCCACCTCGGACACCGTTTCACGTTGATTCTTCCTCCGGAAAATCCCAAGTATTCCAAAATAATTCTCCGTCAGTTTTTATCCCGTTTGGACTCCGTTTGATATTGGTTTTCTTCGAAACATAAAACATGCAACAAACAGGAACTGACACTGGGCACTGGATCAATATGTTAGTCCTAAAAATAGTATAAAAAGTTGCCAAAAGTATATGAAAGTTGAACAATTTTGGCATGGAACATTAAAAAATTATAGATACGACGGAGACGTATCATGCTCGTTGTAGCCAATTACAAAACTAAATTGTGCACAAATCATGGGGAGCTTCTCTAGTTTCTCTAGAACACTCCTTTGCTCATATCCTAATTTATTTCATTCTTGTGGCACGTAGGATCATTGGTCTAGTTGGCTCAATTGATACCCATTGATTGCTTGCTTCAATTGGTATCTCTTGATTGCTTGATTGCTTGATTGCTTGTTTCTCTCTTTGTTATGTCTTTGTGGCATATCATTCTTTTGCAATCTTTGGGCCTCAATATAGTTTGTCTTCCTCCAAGTATTTACCGTTGGACATGTGTATTGCATTCCACTCTCTTGTTGATAAATACACAATTTATGGAGGAACACTTTTTATATTGGCCTTCTAAGCTTTTCACCCATTTTGGCAATCGATGCCATTGGGAGAGGAATTTCAGAGAGTTTTGTTTCTAAGCATTTGCATCCCATTCTCATGTATCATTGGTTGTTGCATTGCATGGTGATGCATAATTCCTTATATAAACTCTCTTGAAAGTTATTGTCATCAATTACCAAAATGGGGGAGATTGAAAGAATATGCGGTTGAAGGACAATCTCTATGGACTAATGGTTGTCTTGAGTTATATTTGATGGATTTGTCCATAGGCTTTTCTTGAAGTCCATGTGTTGGTTTCAAGGAGTTTATGAGTTGACCAAGGTGCTCTTAAGGAATTATCCAAAGATTGGTCATGTGAGTGTTGAGCTTATTGCAAGCATGTCTTGAAGAAGAAGATTGTGTGATCATGTTTACCTTCGAGACATCATCCAAATGAAGAGAGTCAGAAAGATTCAAGGTTGATCAAGACTAAGTCAAGAGTGAATCAAGTTGATCAACTCACAAAGCGTAGAAGATGTACCGAGAGGGATCAAGTGATCCCATGGTATGGTAAGAATTGTCCATTGCACTTTGTGTACTAACCCATGGTCTATGTGAGAGTTCTATGTGGGGTTAGGTATGTTTCCATGGGCTTGCGTCAAGAGGAAGATATCATACAACCCATGGAAAGGATGACATCAAGTGGTGATCGTCATCAAGATTGCCGTGTGCAAGTTCAAGTGGAGCATCAGGAAGAGATCAAGGGCTTCAATCTTTCCATCCATTATGGTGTCATTGGACTTGTGAAGATGTGCCGAAGAGTGGCTCACCCATAGTGGACTATGGGGGAGCAATCATCTAGTCTTCATCGAGCCAATGCAATCAAGAAAGGTGGTCCAACTTGAGGGAGTCAAGATCGTCATAATCTAGCTCAAGTGGACCATGTGAAAGGCAAAGGATTTCCCTTGATAGGTTTTCTATTTTACCGGTCTCGTGGTGGTAGTTGGGAGACCGGGTTATAGGATCGTTTGTCGTACAATCAAGGGGGGCTCTCAAGTTGGTAGCTTGATTGTATCATTAGTAGAGATCTCAAACCATTGCATACTTGCATCATGTTTCTTGGTTCTTGTTTGGTTCTCTTTGTGAGTCTTAGAGTTTATAGTCATCTTGATGACAAGCTTGAGTTCATCAAAAACGGAGTTCGCATGCGTCTTCTATGATGTTTTCGGTGTTGGAGGTTTTACCGGTCTTCTCCGAGGAAGGGTTCTCACCTTTTTCTTCTGGGACTTTTCTATTTTGCTTCTTATTGATATTTCTTTCAAGATTGTGTTAGCCCTTGTCGCTAGCTTTCCAACAAACTTGGTTTCATCAAATTCGGAGTCCGTTTGCAAAAGTTGTGGTAGTTTTGGTGTTCTGAAGAGGCTGCAGCGGTACTACCGCGAATTGGAGCGGATGTAATTTTTTTCTACCGCTCCAGAGTGGTACTACCGCGGCTCCTACAGCGCTAGTACGGCTCCGGACCAAAAAACTTGTCCCAAGTCCTGCGGGGGTAGGCACAAAAGTATCTTTTTTGTACCGCTCGCAAGCAGTAGTACCATTACCATTTGCGGTAGTACCGTGAGGTCGAGCGGTAGTACCGTGAGGACGAGTGGTAGTACCGCTCCGGTGGTTCTACTGGCCTTTTGCCTCCTCGCTGTTTTTTTTCCAAGGGGTACTACCGCCCTAGCGGTAGTACCGCTCTGTGCGTGCTGTGAGCATAACGGTTGGATTTTCCCCCACCTATAAAAGGGGGTCTTCTTCCCCATTGAACCTTATCTCTTGAGCTCGTGTTCCTCCCCCATTATTGACCTTCTTTGAGCTTGCCAACTCTCAATCCCTCCAATGATTCTTGCTAGTTCTTGAGGGAAAAGAGAGAGGAGATCTAAATCCACATTTCCACCAATCACTTTCTCCTCTAAGTGAGGGGAACCCCTTGGATCTAGATCTTGGAGTTCTTCGTGTTCTTCTTTCGTTCTTCCTCTCATTTTCCTCCCTAGCATTAGTTGCTTTGGTGGGATTTGGGAGAGAAGGACTTGGGCACTCTGTGTGACCTTGCCATTGCATTTGGTCCATCGGTTTGAGTTCTCCATGTGATACGTGGAAGTTACAAGTTGAGAAGCTTATTACTGTTGGGTGCTTGGTACCCTTGAGCTTGTTACTCTTGGGTGTTTGGACACCCTAGAGCTTGTTCCTCTTGGGTTGTGATGCCCCCGATTCAATCGTACACTAATCATGCACGCAAATCTGTACGATCAAGATCAGGGACTCACGAGAAGATATCACAACACAACTCTAAAAATAAAATAAGTCATACAAGCATCATATTACAAGCCAGGGGCCTCGAGGGCTCAAATACAAGTGCTTGAACACAAACGAGTCAGTGGAAGCAACAATATCTGAGTACAAACATAAGTTAAACAAGTTGCCATAAGATGGCTAGCACAAACTGGGATACAGATAGAAAGAGGCGCATGCCTCCTGCCTGGGATCCTCTTAAACTACTCCTGGTCGTCGTCAGCGGCCTGCACGTAGTAGTAGGCACCTCCAGTGTAGTAGGAGTCGTCGTCAACAGTGGCGTCTGGCTCCTGGGCTCTGGCATCTGGTTGCGACAACCAGGTAGAAGGGAAAGGGGGAAAAGAGGGAGAAAATCAACCGTGAGTACTCATCCAAAGTACTCGCAAGCAAGGATCTACACTACATATGCATGGGTATATGTGTAAAGAGGCAATATTGGTGGACTGAACTGCAGAATGCGAGAATAAGAGGGAGATAACTAATCATGTCGAAGACTACGCTTCTGGCCACCTCCATCTTGCAGCATGTAGAAGAGAGTAGATTGAAGTCCTCCAAGTAGCATCGCATAGCATAATCCTACCTGGCGTTCCTCCCCTCGTCGCCCTGTGGAAAAGCGATCACCGGGTTGTCTGTGGAACTTGTCTAGATGTGATTTATTAAGTATCCGGTTCTAGTTGTCATAAGGTCAAGGTACAACTCCAAGTCGTCCTGTTACCGAAGATCACAGCTATTCGAATAGATTAACTTCCCTGCAGGGGTGCACCACATAACCCAACATGCTCGATCCCATTTGGCCGGACACACTTTCCTGGGTCATGCCCAGCCTCGGAAGATCAACACATCGCAACCCCACCTAGGCACAACAGAGAGGTCAGCACACCGGTCTAAATCCTATGCGCGCAGGGGTCTGGGCCCATCGCCCATTGCACACCTGCACGTTGCGAATGTGGCCGGAAGCAGACCTAGCCCCCTTAATACAAGTGCATGCTTACAGTTCAATCCGGCGCGCGCCGCTCAGTCGCTGGTGTCAAGAAGGCTTCGGCTGATACCACGACGTCGACTACCCATATCTTTCCCGCGTAGTTGGTTAGTGTGTATAGGCCAGCGGCCAGACTCAGATCAAATACCATGATCTCGTTAAGCGTGTTATTATGAAGCAACCGTGAACGCCGACTAGGGCCAGGCCCACCTCTCTCCTAGGTGGTCTCAACCTGCCCTATCGCTCCGCCACAAAGTCACAGTCGGGGGACGTCGGGAACCCAGGCCCACCTCTACCGGGATGGAGCCACCTGTCCTTTCAGCCCCCATATCGGAATCACTTGCGGGTACTCAACGAGCCAACCCGACTTTAGTCACCATCTGTATAGTATGTATATATGTATAGTATATACCCGTTATCACCTCCCGAGTGATCATGGCCCGATAGTATAGCAAGGCAGACTAACAAGAATGTAGGGCCACAGATGACAAACTAGCATCCTATACTAAGTATTTAGGATTGCAGGTAAGGTCTCAACAGATGTAGCAACAATGACAGGCTATGCATCAAAATAGGATTAACAGAAAGCAGTAACATGCTACACTAATCTAATGCAACCATTATA
>NC_041389.1:685458581-685497488 GCF_002162155.2 Triticum dicoccoides | reverse complement strand
GTAGTCGAATTGGCAGCAGCTGTCGGATTACGGGTTCCGGCAGACCCTTGATCAAGTGATCCCATTGTATGGTAAGAATTGTCCATTGCACTTTGTTTACTAACCCATGGTCTATGTGAGAGTTCTATGTGGGGTTAGGTACGTTTCCATGGGCTTGCGTCAAGAGGAAGATATCATACAACCCATGGAAAGGATGACATCAAGTGGTGATCGTCATCAAGATTGCCGTGTGCAAGTTCAAGTGGAGCATCAGGAGGAGATCAAGTGCTTCAATATTTCCATCCATTATGGTGTCATTGGACTTGTGAAGATGTGCCGAAGAGTGGCTCACCCATAGTGGACTATGGGGCAGCAGCTGTCGGATTGCGGGTTCCGGCAGACCCTTGAGGTTCAAACTCTGGAGTGCGTGCGAAGATCTCTCCTCTACCAACTCGCATCTCACCGCCTCGCAAAGGATATAGGCTACATGATGAACAACACAAGAGACGCAAGGTTTATACTAGTACGGGCCACCGTTGTGGTGTAATACCCTACTCTACACTACAAAAAAAACACTTCCGTGATGATACGTGTTTGTCACAGTAGGTCGCGTTTTTTGTCATGCATGTACATCCATGATAAATTTATGACAGAATCAAGATAGCCATACATGTGCTGTTGTAGAAGTGTTCCATGACATTACCAAAATTATTATCACGGAAGTGTCCACTTCCATGACGATAAATCGCGCGTCACAGAAGTGCTTTCGTCAAGGGTGACCGACACGTGGCATCCACCGTAACGGAATGCCGTTAAGCTATCGGGTTGGGTTTTGGATCCGATAACCCGTTAACAGCCCAACCAATGTGGATTTTCCACGTGTAAAATCATCATTGGCTGGAGGAGACACGTGTCAGGTCCACGCTGGCACAAGTGTCACTCATCCAATGGGTGAGACACGCCTATGATATGTTGACACGTGGACCGGCCCATCAAGTTTAAATGGGCCGGCCCAACTAAAGGCCCACAAGATTTTGCGGACCATAATGGGCCGGCCCAGCTAAAGGCCCATGAGATTTTGCGGGCCATAATGGGATGACCCAGCTAACGGCCCACAAGATTTCGCGGGCCATAATGGGTCGGCCCAGGTAAAGGCCCACAAGATTTTTGTTTGCCATAATGGGCCGGCCCAGGTAAAGGCCCACAAGATTCTTGCGGATCATAATGGGCCGGCCCGGCTAAAGGCCCACGAGATTTCACCGACATTAACGGGCGGCCCAACTGTAGGCCCACAAGAATTTGAGGGCCCTAGTAGGCCGGCCCATTAACTGGCTGCAATGTTTTGGGCCAAATGCTGGCCCATATTTGATCCGGTCCATTAATGGCCTGCCACGTTCCAGGCCTAATAGTGGCCCATATGAGATCCGGCCCGTTAAAAGCCTACCACGTTCTGGGCCAAATTACGGCCTAGATCAGGTACGACCCTTTAAGAGGCTATGGGCTCAATTATGGCCCATATCAGATTCGGCCCGTCAACTGGACACTATGCTTATGGGCCCACTTGCTAGAGGCCCACTTAGCAATTCGGCTTGACATTAGTTTTGGCCTCTTAAGGACCCGTTTAACATTTCGGCCCTATATTAATTTCGGCCTGTTAAATGCCCGTCATATAGTTGGGCCTAACTATGGCCCGGGTTGCATCCGGCCTGCTCGCAGCCGATATCTGATTGGGACAAACAAGAACCAAGACAATTTTGGCCTGTTAAAAGCCCGTGATTTGATTCGCACAATCATGGGTCGGGGTTCATTTCAGGCTGCTGCCGGCCCGTTAGTTGTTCGGCACGTTTCAGGCCCAACCTACATCGTGATTGCATGACGACCCGATTATGTATCGTAATTTTACAGTTTGGCCAGTTTACTGCGAAGACAGTAAAATAACTCTAGCATCGTGAATAAGAAAAAACCTAGACTATACAATAAAGAAATTACAGCATATTACATCCACTGGGCATCAAAGTTCGCCACTATGATAATAAAGCACAAGCAGACAGCAATTACATACACTGGGCATCAAAGATCGCCACCAGTGCAAATAAACACGCCGACAAAATAATATACAAAACCGACAGCACTTCAATAGAGTTCAAGAAAGGTTAGCCCTGCTGGGGAGCTGCAGCGCAGGCAGCTGAGCAAGATGATGAGACTGCGCTTGTTCAACACTTAAATCTTCCTCACTCTGAAAGATAAACAAGCAAACAGATGACAGGTTTTGCACATAAAAGTATCAGTGCTGACAATTCATCACATTTCTTACTGATGAACAAAGTGACACAGTTTAAAATTGCATTAACACAATATGGTATTGTTCAGGTCAAGACATGGCAGGAAATGACATTGTGAAGGAGTTGGCAGCTTCACGACACCACTGGATTACAGATCAAGAACTCATAAGTATCAATGGTTAGTGTGCTGTCAATTTATCCCGTTTCAGATTGGCAAATAAAGAGACGGTTTAAATAATACTCCCTCCGTCTGGAATTACTTGTCATCAAAATGGATGTGTCTAGAACTAAAATACATCTAGATACATCCATTTCAATGACAAGTATTTTCGGACGGAGGGAGTAGTAGAATGATATGACATTGTTCATAGTTAAGACATTGCAGAATATGACATTTTGTTGTAGTGGGTAGGTTCATCACACCACTGGATTACGAATGAAGAACAGAAGCATACATGAAGTGCAAAAGAAGATCACTTGCTCTGTATACTTTAATTTACATGGTATGAATAAGGAACTTGGTTGTACAACTGAAAACTTAAATTGAGAAAGGACAAACTTTTGTTTATGAACTAGAGTACATAATAAACTTTAAACATGCAATTTGATGCAAACACCGAAAATAAACAGCTGTTGCAGTCATGCCTAACCAAATATATACAACAAAGTTTGAAGGCTTGAGATGGACAAACTTACATTATTGGTGAAGAGAGGCTCTATAAAGGCCTTGTCCATGCTGATGGGGGGGGGCATTTCAAGAAGTTTACCATAGAATCTTCTTCATAAGCATTGCCTTTATTCTACATTTTGTTAAGAGTAAATGTAGATGTGATAATATACAAAAAAATGGAGAATATTTAAGATAAGATGAAGAGTGATGCTACATAACCAAGTAGCTATAAATGTAAGTGCAGCTATACAGGCAAAAGGTACAGCCAAGAGCAATGCACAGCTAAACTTCTTTAGTACCAACCTTATGGTAAGAGTAAATATAGATCTGATGTGTACAAAATGGAGGGCAAAGGAAAATAAGTTGCAGAGTGATGGTACATGAACAACTACCTGTCATTATAAGTACACTGATAAAGGACAGCATGTACTTACAAGAACAATGCAGAGCTAAAAAAACATTGGCATTGGATACTGAAGAATTTGGAGCGAACAATTGATAAGCAAGCTATCATGCATACTGCTGTCACATAATGAACCAGGTATGTATGCAAGTACAGTGATACAGGACAACAGGTACTAACTAGAGCAAAGCAGCGGGGAGCATATTTGTGATATCCTGTCATTCTTTTCAAACCGGAATTCTTCTTCGAGCAGATTTCCTGCAAACAAGATCCGTAAGGCACATGCGAAAAAGTAGAAGTTCAAATTGTCATGTGATTTCATAGACAATACCTCATCCTGGGAACGAGACCAGTGCATAACAATGTTTTTCCATTCAATGTCTTCTAAATTTAGCACAGGAGACTTCACCAGAAATTCGTTTATAGATTTGCCACCAAAGTGTGATTTCCTCAGGTAACACCGATACTGCTGCAATGCTTCCTTGAAAAGCACAAGCAAGCTTTCCTCGTCATGTCTATCTAGATTGACGCTCGCCTAGTTACAACAATGTAATGTAAATCATTGATGTGTTTAATCAGCAGAAAACAGGAAAATAATAACCATGAATAATAGCACTTACATGTAAGTTGGACAGGAAGATGTGAAAATGGTGTTTGTCTTCACAATAATCTTCCCATGATAGGAATATATGAACATAGTCCCTAACAACATTGAAAGCGTTGTCTTTTAAACTGGGAATAAATGGAATGGGGTTCCAATCTGCAGGAAATGGCTGTCTCTGCAGTTGGGATAGGTCTTCGGCCGGTGGACTTGCTGTACTTTTTGCTGGAGTGGGATTTTTCTGTGTTACAGCTGGTGCTATTGCAAATGAAATCGGTATACCTTTTGCTGGAGTGCAGGTCCTGTGTGGTGGGGCTAGTGGTGTGGCCAGTGAAGTATGGGTACAGTTTGCTGGAGTCGGTCCTACGTTTTGTGTCACAGCTCTATCGAACATGGTAAAGAAGAGCAAGCAGATTTTGGATAATAAAATGTTGGTTGCGCAGTTCCCACACATGATGAACCAGAGCGCATTAAGAATGCAACTCCCAGCTGTCTCTCGACCATTTCAGGTGGTTGGATGAAGATCCTACGCTCCTAACCCTTCTTCTTCCTCGTCTGTGATTCTTCCCATACAGAACACCGCACGGGCCGCCGGCCGGACCACCGGCCCCCACCGCCTGTGTTCCTCCGCCACCCCCACTCCCACCTGCGTCGAGTTTCTTCGTTCGGCGAGGCCCCACAACCACCCGAGCCCCTTGGATCGCACCGACGAACTCTGGTGAGCTCTGAAAAATCGACTGACCCAATTTTGAAATTTAGTCTACTGTGATTTAACTAGTGTGGAATATAAAAGGGGAAAACCATAAGCATTGGGCGTATAGTGTTGAGCGTGCCATGGCAGATCCGAAGGTGCAAAATGAACAAAGGAAACTTCGCAACCAAGACAAGAAATCAGAGTAAAGCAGTGGCGATCTATTTTCTTGGTGCGATAAATAAGTTGAGCAGATACGAAAGAGTACCGCCTCTGGTGCGGCGCCGTGTACGCATATGGTGAGAATTTGACAGTGTTGCGGTAGCGATGGCTGTCGGTAGCGTGGAAGCAGATCTAGGAGGGTAGACGGTGGCGGCGGGGCGCGGTGGACGAGACGGTCGTAGGAGCGGCGCCGGCAAGGTGGACGAGGGCGGGGATGAAGCGAGAGGACGGGATGCAAGGATCCCGGTCGGAAGGCATGTATGAGAGAGGTCAATCTCTTGTAATGGACGGCGGCGTCGGGGTATCAGCTCCGGCATGGTGGAGGAGGACGTTGGTGGATGGGGTGGCGGACGGTGGCGGACGGAGGAGGGTGGGGTGGAGACGGTGTTTTGGCGCCCACGGAGTACGAATGGGGAAAAGGGAGGTAGAGAGGAAGGGGGGAACCATGCAGTCAGGGCACACTTGTCTCAAATGCAAGGAAATTTACAAACTTAGACCCCGTTTCAAATTTCTACTACATCACAACAACATTAGTCGGTTGGGGATAGGACGGTAATCTCGCATACACCAAATATTTGCCGACGGGAGTTTGTTTTTGGCGCCCACCGTGTGTGAATATGAATCGGGGAGGGAGTCGATTTCAGCCGAGGGCACACTGTGTTTTGGCGCCCACCGTGTATGAATCCGGGTGAGAGGCGGTTACGTCACGTTTGGGTGAAATTACAAACCTACACCTATCGAAACCTATAGAAATCCAGCAGATAGGCTTTGTGCGGCAGGGATAGGCAGTAGTGATTTCCATCTCACAGATTTTGGTTTCGGGCGGTTACTGCGACTTTCCCCGCTTCATTCAAATTTTGCACAGTGCACGTTTACCGTGCCAACTAAATTCGAATCCCGTTTGTATTCTACTATTTTTTTTGAGCGGGATCCATTTTCATTTGGAATTACATTCTATATACATCATTTTTTTACATATATACTTTCAAAAGTACAACAAAGAATTCTGCTCCTTTCTATGTATAATTTGATTTACAAATACAACGATCTCGAAATCTTAAGGTTGAATTCGAAAAAATTTAACCAAATTATGTTCTACTAAAATGTATGGATCAGTAATATCTACGTATTAAATAGCATAGATGTGCGTGAATTCATATGAGTATGCATGTTTGATAGATCAATTTTGGTTCGAGTATGGATTACATGTATCATCATCTCGAATTCAAATATTTGAATCCCTTTTTTGTTCACTCCTTTCACGCCCATCTCTCTCGCATGCATGCTCCTTCAGGTAGCCATCACTCTCTTTTCTCCAGCTCACCCGCACGCTCACTTCATGTTTCTCCTATCCTCGCAAACATGGTCTCTCGACGTCTCCCTTGAGAAGTTTCACACTCTCCCTATCATTATACATTACATGGTTCTCATTATCTCTCACGTCTCTACTGTTCTCTGGTATCACTCGGTACCTAAGCTTTCTTTTTCACCGCCACACACACAGTCTCCACTCATCTTTCACTTTGTCTTTCTCTCTATGGGATTCTCTCACACACCCTATATGTCTCTACATATGACTCATACCACTAAAATTACTCTCTCTCTCTCCTGTAGACACAACATTTGTTGCGGTCTCCTTTTCGTCTCCATCCCAGACTGACACCGATCAGACAACCCCGACTACCATCTCCTCTCTCTCTCTCACACAGACACACACACACAACTCCTGCTTCCACCCCCCTTCCCGACTACCGTATCTCTCTCACACACACAAAACTCTTGCTTTCGCACCCCGGCTCATATTTCTCTCACAAGCATTTATCAACTAGCTAGCCTCTAGATAGGTTTATACACCCGCACACTCATGCTTCCACCATCGCATACATGTCTCTCTCTCGCTCCTTGTATCTATGTAGCTTTTTCTTCCCTTCTTGACACATGCCCTCTCGATCGTGCACACACACACACTATCGCCTCATTTTAAGCTAATACCTATCACACACACACTACTTGTGTCTTTGTCACACATGCACTCAGTCCTCCTCCACTCTCCCTCTCTCTCACACACACATGGGCTTTTTGCAACAACTAGCAAGATGCCATGCGTTGCACGGAACATCAAGATGCATTTGTATGAGTAGTTTATCTTGTGGGGGAAAAGGATGAATGAGGGAAGACCTTATTTGCAAATATGGAGAGGGGTGTGGGTATCTTTTTGCAAAATTGCCATAGTTTCCTTCCTATCCGTCAGATATAGATCGTACGGCCTATATTGCAGGATGGCAGGCACACGATCATCACCGACAATGCTTTTTTATAAGAGTAGGGATAAAAAATAGAGTTGGTGATGATGGTGGGCCTGCCATCCTGCAATGTAGGTCGTCCGATTTATATCTGACGGATAGGAAGGAAAATATGGCAATTTACCCACACTCTTCACCACATTTGCAGATAAGGCCTTCCCTCGTTCATCCTTTTCTCCCACGAGATTTTGATGTTCCGTGCAACGCACGGGCATCTTGCTAGTAAGAGTAGAAATTAGACATATACCACTTCTCGAATCTTGAAACCAACAACATGCCTCCCTTATCTCATCAAAACCGCCAAAGTAATATATTTTGAGTGAAACATAACATATTTTTAGTGATATATGTATTTAAAAACTAGACTTTTTTTCTATCAAATCGGTGAATATGTATTAATCTACTTTGATCGTGTGGCAACGCATTGGCACATTGCTAGTAGTTATTATAATTTTTTGGACACCAAACAAACGGTGGAGTACATATACGAAGAGAAGAGGCGCAAGCACGCAGTCGGCCTCTCGCTGTCTCGCACACATGAGTGTTACGTAAAGGCAATGTTAACAAATAAACCCTAAAACCCTAGGTGCATGATTGCTGCATTCGCGTGTATCGTGTACATGGTGGAGCACCTTTGTAGGAGTTCATTGTCGGGACCACAGGTGAACGACTTGGAGCGCGGTGGCTCGCCAGTTGCCACAGACCGAGTAGCCACGTTTCAAATATCATTTTTTAGCGGGGTTAAGAGTTCCGATTTTAAATGGCACGTTATAAGTAGTAAGTAGTTTTTAGAATGATTGGTATGGAGCGAAAATGGAATTCATAGTACTACGTACCTCCTTGGCGTATGGTTGTATGGGTTTATGTTACGAGATGTTGAACCTGGTAGTTCTAGGGCAAATACTATGGTTTAGATTGATGCTGGTTTTCAGTAATCGGAAGGGGAAACCCTTCTTTGATTAAAAAAACTACTACCTCCATTCTGGTTTACTAGTCCCCATCGTACTTTGGGTCAAAGTTTGTCCCTGAATTTTACTTGTAAAATGTGAATGGAAAACGAGATTTTGTTATACCCAAATAAAAAAGTACTAGAGGGAGTGATTTCTCTAACACGGACGTGACCTCTCATACCGCAGGCATTGAACCGGCGCGCCGGCCAAGAGGGTCGCACTCGCTGCAGGCCCGGCTCAGCACGCCTCCTCGCCGCGTGCAACCAGCTTAAGACTGCCCCGCCTGCCTTCATTGAATCCGCGCGTGTGCCGGCAATACGTCCTTCCGCGAGCCGGCAGGCATTTTAGAACACAAAAAATGACTAAAATATAATTAATTTACGCATGGTCTTGACTTGTTGTGCTCGCACTGGTAGCAGGAACTAGTAGAGGTTTTTCTTTATTTATAACTCTCCTCACATTTTTTTTGTCTTTGAAGTGAATCATGGTTGTGGAAATTATGTATGAATGTGCAGATATCTGTGAACATGAGTTTGATGTGGAAGTTGGACTTGGAATGCCGGGCTTGCGCGTGAACTATACCATGTCCAATGCTTCGTCTGTTATTGTTTGGAAAGTAATTGATGTTATTACATGACCCAAAAAAAACATTTTGTGCCACATCATGTCACGACCGGCTCTTCAATAAAATGCTTATTGATAAAGCCGATCTTTTAAACCCAGTGTAGGAAAAGTCATCCTTTCTGGTAGACAAATACTTGATAAACGGAGAGCCAGTAGCATCAAATATATTACAGGGTTGAGCTGAGGCTGCTCAACAATTTATTACAAACTCGCCAAAATCTTACATAGAGGCGGTTATGGCACAAGGGTGTGGTGACATGCTACTAGCTCGAGATAAAATGTGGTGGTGGATAACTTGACTTCTATTGGCAGCTCATCGAGCGTCGAGGTGAGGCTCGATGAATTTATTCTGGGGTAGCGGAAGCGGATATGATACAATGACCAAAACAGGATCACACGGGACTGACTGGGACTCCTCTAGGCGTCGGACTCGCTATTGAATTCCTCATCCAAGAGATCGCCTTCGTCAACATCTGGCCAAATCAACAAGCCAGGTGAGTACTTTGAAAGTACTCGCAAGACAGTTCGGACAAAAGATATACCAAATGCATGCACGAGTGCATCATGAGTAAAATAATAATGTTCAATAGTAAAGATTTAACAAGTAGAATAAATAGCTGAAAACCGATCGGGTGTCTGGAGCGACGCCACAAAAGGGTAACAAATAAAATGCATGCCACATTCGGGCGTCTAAGCGACACCACATAAAGGGCTTTAAAAGAAATGCCACAGTCGGACATCTGAGCGACATCACATAAAGGGCTTTAAAAGAAATGCCACAGTCGGACGTCTGAGCGACATCACATAAAGGGCTTTAAAAGAATTGCCACAGTCGGACGTCTGAGCGACATCACATAAAGGGCTTTAAAAGAATTGCCACGGTCGGACGTCTGAGCGACATCAAAGACAGGGCTTTAAAAGAAATGCCACAGTCGGACGTCTGAGCGACATCACAGACAGGGCTTTAAAAGAAATGCCACAGTCAGACGTCTGAGCGACATCGCAGACAGGGCTTGTAACAAATGTAAATAACAGATGTGCCACCGTCGGACGTCTGAGCGACATCACAGACAGGGCTTGTAACAAATGTAAATAACAGATATGCCACCGTCGGACGTTTGAGCGACATCACAGACAGGGCTTGTAACAAATGTAAATAACAAGATTAGTCCATCCACAAGAATAATCTTTTGACCAGGTTTACCACCCAGGTAGTCCGCCGGAGTTTTTGTCACTGAGACTGTTACCTGACAAGATAAGATGAGTACAGTACTTGGACAAGTACGAGATGATTTAAAGGAGTTGTGACTCTGCAGAGTTTGTTCTTACTGTCCACAGCCAACGGATTTCCGTAGTCACGAAGGACTAGTTTTGTTTATGTTATTTCGGAAGAAACACATTTAACTAGTACACACCCATTCCACCTCACGATGCCAGGAATCAACCTAGGCAACGTCCAAGAAAAACTTTGAGACGAGGAGGCCACAACCTCGAATAGCATGGGATCAAATTTCTATACGCGTGCTCTAAGGGGTGCCCCCCTCTCGGTCCCAACCGGAAACACCCATGCCCCCTGATCGGATGACGGGCTTTAATCCAGGGCCATGGAACCCTCATCCCGGCCTCTCTACTTGGTGTGTACCAGGAAAATGGTTGCAACTTACTACGCCATATTCCTTGCGGAAAACATGTGGCAGCACAGGAAGGAAATGAATGGGAATATGATTTGATCATGTTGACACTGCTGTCAAATGGACTGGCATAAGACTGGCATGTCACAACACTGCCAGCTTACCCATCCTCATGCCATCTCATGGCCTTGCCAATATGTATCCAACAACATATGGCTTTCCGAGACTTACTTTCAATTTACGAGCATGAAAATATATCATTTAAAGAAATGCTCATAAACATGCCATGACTATACTAAAATGCAAACATGCAACAAGCACTTCATCATATCAATAGTTCAAACATGCTTGCCTGGTTCGGAGTAGTCGGAGTCTAACTGTGCAAAGTTTGCAGCTCTGTCGCTTCCTCCGGAATCTACGGTAAAATAAAAATATGTATGTAACGTAAACACCGTGAGTGTACAGAGAAGTGTTCCAAATATTTTTCAAATAAATATGACAAAAAACTAGATGGAAAAATAAAGATGACAGAAAAGGAATCATTCAAAAACCATTTTCTGTTAAAAAGTTATAAGAGTTTTGGTCCAAGGACCCATCTGTAATGAAACAGAAAGTTTCCAGGGGGTTCTGCAGAAAAGTCCAGAATAACGTTTCGTTTAAAAGAAATGGCTGTGAGGCTGACAGGCGGGCTCCACCTGTCAGGTTTAAAAATTCAAACGGAGAAAACAGAGCGCGACGGCGCCCGAGAGGTAGGGGGATCGGGGGGTACCTTCGTGATCAGTGCACCGTTCCGCGTCTGTGGGTGGTGGTGGTGGTCACCGGCGAGCACTGTGTCGACGGCGGCCCTTGCTCCGGCGGACGGCGGTTTGGGCAGTCGTGGATCTCGCCGGAGGGAGCTGCGGGGATCAAATAGGAGTGGGGGTTAGTCTCCTGGTTGCTCGAGAGGGTTGCTGACGAGGTTAGGGCGCCGGAGACGACCTCACCGGAGTGAATCGAGGTGGAGGCCGAGGCGGAACAGGGCGGCCGGAGTCGGGGAAGAAGGGCCCCTAGAGGCTCTTCCAGTGGCTAGGCGGGGTCTACTGAGGTTGTGGAGTCGTGCGGGGGCGAGAGCAAGCTCGGGGGTGCTATATATAGCCGGCCCGAGTCGGTTGCCGTGAACGGATAAGTCCGGCGAGTTGATTACGGCGGCGCTGTGGCGGGACGGTCGGCTTAGGGGCTTGAGCAACGCCTAGGTGGAGCAGTGGTGCCATTTCGGGGTCCAGCTCAGCAAGGGAGGGAGGTTTACGGCCTGCCCACGACGGAACGGCTACACGGCCCGTCGGCGGCAGAGAACACGCTCTGCGCATGCCAGGCCACGGCGACGGTGCTGCATGCGTGCGCTGGCAAGGAGATGGCCACGCGGAGCTACCAGGAAGGTTGGGCGGCGCCGAACGGCGTTCTGCCGCGGCGTTGTCCCCTGTCGGCCATTACGGTGGTTCGGCCGCCGCAAAGCACGCCGGCACAGGCGGGCCAGGGCGCCACCGACGCCAGGAAGGCGCCAAGAGTGCGTGTGGAGCTCCGGGCAAGAGGGAGGGGCTGCGAGCATCGAGCCAAACGCACAGTGGGCATGTGACTGAAGTTCTGTCGGAGAAACGACACTGAACTTTCTGAATTTACTAAATATGAACAAAATAGTGCATGCCAAGTGTTCGACAGAATGATTCTGGCCTCTAGGGATTTTTCCTTGAGCTGATTTTTGGTGGAGTGGTCTCTCATTGCATCTAGAGGTTGCCTGAATTTTGGTGGAATCTTTGGAGAAGTGTAGATATGAATTTCACCAAATTTGGCAAATCTGGTTCAAACTTGCAGAGAGTGAAATTTGAAATTTTTGAAAAGAAGATGAGTGGATCAAGATGGTTCTGGGTTGTGGGTACAAAGGACTATCCAGGGGTGTTGAGTTGAGGTCAAAAATCAAAAGCATTAGGGTACTTGCTTTGCAAATCACCTAGGCTCAAAAGAAAAGACAGAATTATTTTGGGAAGAGAAATAATTGGAATAAAATCCAAAAATGGATTTTATTAGTTTGGACAGTATGTTTGGGTTGTACCAAAGTGGAAGGAGGGATTTTTGGGAAAATTTCACCATAGGAGGTATGGAAAAATTTAGAAAGGATCAAAACCAAATAAAGCCCAAAAACCAAAAAGGTTTTTCTTTCTAGGAGAAACTAAATCCAAGAAAGATTTTTGCTGAAAACAAAAACCATAAAAAAAATTGGAGTGTCACACATCAGTAGATGCACAGACATCACAACAGGCATGCTGACTGGATAAACATTTGACCCTAGTATTATGAAGGAAATTTTGTATTGACAACAGTTTTAGATAGCAGGAGACGCCTAGCCTGCTCTGCCTCTGCTAGTTTATTTCTGGCTTCTTCCATCTCTTCTTTGGCTAGGGTGAAGAGAGCATCTGATTGCTCTTTTCACTTCTTCAGG
The DNA here is from genome assembly GCF_002162155.2 of Triticum dicoccoides. NCBI lineage: Eukaryota > Viridiplantae > Streptophyta > Magnoliopsida > Poales > Poaceae > Triticum > Triticum dicoccoides. The sequence goes on along the minus strand of NC_041389.1, from coordinate 685,484,659 downwards.
AACTCAGCCACATTCTCAAGGGCTGCTGCACGCTTTCTTTCAGCCTTTACTAATGCCACGAGGACACGAACAGCTAACGACGCCACCTGGCTTGTGTGTAATCCAGCATCATCTGGGAATTTGCACCTTGTGTCTAATCCAGCATCATTAGGGAACTGGCACCTTGTGTGTAATCCAGCCTCATTTTGGAAACATGATCTCGAGGTTGACCATACTTCCCTCCTCGCAGGAACTGCATCCTGACATGAAGTTACTTCTTTTTTAGATCAACACTCAGAGAAACCTAGATCCATTTAGTAGAAGCCAGATAAACAGAACTTGGAGAAGTGAATTCAAAAGGAAAAGAAATATAAAAAAAGACTACACGGTGAGAACACCCACTTCCTACATCAAGTTAAAAACGAAAGCATTAGGACGATTAAGACTCTTCTTATTACACATCGAAGAACACCACGCTTAAGAGAAACAAAAACTACAACATATACACATCGAAGAACACGAGGCTAAACGAAAGTAATTGAAAGGGTGTTACTTACCAAAGCTCGTTTTACAGGTTCGGTGCAGCTCCTCTTTAACTTGCCACGCTCCTTGAAGATGTCCCGAATATCCCGTGTTTGGTCTTGATTGCTCCTCTGCATATTCACACTCGTGGTTTCAAAATCTCAACATGGCAAGAAAAATACTACTAGTAATACTCGCGCATCTTGTGGGCAACATTAAAGCACTCGTCTGCCATGTTAGAGCATCTCCAACAGAATCGTAACGCGCGGCGCTTTAAAAAAGCGTTTACAGTGCTGAGATCGAGAAATAGATACTAGAGAGTAGAGGATAGTTCTCAGCATAGATAGATACAAAAAAGATAATTCAACTACTCCTCGTCGTCCGACTGCTCCTCGGTGATGTCCTCCTCCGACGTCTGACTGTAGGCGTGAAGATACCGACCGTCATCGGATTCCCAGGGCGACGCTGCTCCTAGCCTCATGTTGAATTGAGCGTCCGCTTTTCGCCTACGCCTGTCCTCGCGATAGGCGACTTGCTCCGCCCTCCTCTTATCCCTCTCCTCCCTACTTTGCACGTAGAACTCGCGCTCGTTGATGATGTTCTGCGGGAAGTGTTGGCGCCACAGCGCAATGGCTTCCTCGTCCATCTCGGTGATGCCGAGACAGTGCTCCCACCTCCGGTTGTTGCGACGATCCTCGTCGATGCTAAGCCGCGGCAGAGGCACGAGCTCCTGCGCCCGCTCCCGCGTTGGCATGTTGGGGAAGGTCAATGTTCTATGAGGACACCAGAGGCGCCACGCCGCCGCGTCGTACACGCGGGCAGCCTCGGTGGCGGTGTCGAAATTGCCAAGGACGAGGCGCATCCCGTGGAACCGGATCTCGGTGGAGAAGCCACCGGAGGGGCGAGCGCGGACGCCATAGTATCCCCAAGTTTCCCGGTGACGCGGCGGCGGCGAGGCGAAAAAGAGCAGGGAGAGAGAGGTGGCGAGGCACAGAGCGGTGGCAAGGCATAGAGTGGTGGGAGGGCGTTGGATTTTATAAAGCACGCCGGACGCCGCGCGCCAAAACTAGCGCACGCCTGGCCGCTTTTTCCCCCGCGCGCGTGATCCTTTCCCACGTCTCTGATATCTCTACTCTCTTCTCTATGATTATATTTATTTTATATTTAATATTTAATATTTATCTCTACTTCCTTTACTGTCTACTTTTTTTTCTCTATACTTTTTTTTCTTGCAATATAGGCCGTCCGATTTATATCTGACAGATAGGAAGGAAACAAATGGGAATTTTCCAAAAAAGATACCCATACCCCTCTCCAAATTTGCAAATAAGGCCTTCCCTCTCATCCTTTTCTCCCACAAGATAAACTACTCATACAAAGGAATCTTGATGCGTGCAACGCATGGGCATCTTGCTAGTTCTAAAAACCTTTCCATCATTTGCCACACTGCTGGTTGCAGATGAAAAACCTACCCAAGCACAGCACGATACAGGAGCGATGCACAATTACAAGCTGATATTCTGTTGGACAATGGAGGCTATAACCAATTACTTTTACGGGAACAATAGCACCCAGGAAAATTGAAGGGTAGGTATGAACAAAATTGGAACTGCACATGTACTGCTAAGTGATTCAATACACACATTACCAATTGAGGAGGAGAACAATGGTCGCGGCAGCCTCTGTGGGTCATGGTCGGCAACGAGAGTCAGTTCATTGTCCACGACGGTGGTCCTTCCGCGCTTGGCGTCGGCTTCCGGGAAGCAGATCCGAGACCGTGGAAGAGGATGCCGGGGAAGAGGCTCCATCTACGACGACGAAGGTGGACCGGCTCCACACTACAAGAAATATGTCAACTTGTGACCTTGACTATTGGTCACTGAAAGGTCATGGTTTTTCATTTGCGACCTTTTTGTGACCAAAAAGAGAAGGTCAAAAGCTGGCGGTCGTAAACTGACTATAGCGACCTTTCTTCTGGAATGGTCGAAGATGTTTATGACCAAAATATGTCCACTTTGGCGTTTTGGTCACTAGCAACCTCCCCAGGCCACGTAGGCATCCAGCGTGGCAAGCTGATGTGGCACAAGATTCAGCCCGGTCCAATTCGGTTTTCTACATGGGCCTAGCCCAACAATTCGGCCTTTTTACTGTATATTTTCTCTATTAATTTTCTCTAGCTACATGGGCCTGGCCCAACAATTTGGCCTTTTTCTTTTCTAGGCCTAGCCTTTTGCGGTCCATTTCATTTTTATTGTCAAGGGTTTTTTGGTCCAGTTTTTAGATGGGTCCCAATTGTCAGATTTTTCCTGGCAGTAGATCCACATCGCTTTTTAAGCAGTATATATCAAAAGAAAGAAGAAAAGAATATGAAAAATCTTCAAATAACAACCAAAATAGGGTTTATTACAATATATTATGTACAGAACAGAACATGTGAAACTCCGTACACTCGTTCACATCACAACAACTAGTTTAACCTACAAATATTGCATGCCCAGGAACTTAAAACTTCACGTACATAACCATACAATATTCCACACAATCACAAATATTGCGATTGAAAAATAAAATGCTCTGCCAAGTTAAAGCTAGCTACTCTTGGATACCACGGAACATGCTCTTCAACATAGGAAGAAGTCATCAACGGTGTTCTATCAACAACACAAGCTCCATTCACCTACAAGAACAGAATGGAATATCAAGTACTTGGATCGTTCAAGCAGATTACAACCACCATATATATGTAGAAGTACATCAGGAAATATGATGGAGCAATCAGACAACATATACATTAAGTAAATAGCCCAACCGATGAGTGATGATGAGAAGCAAAGAGTATAAACCCAGGTTTGGACATAAATAGTGTCAACTCAAGCAGAACATAATAAGGCAGTAAACTCAAGCAGCACATAATTAAGCATGATGAAAGGGACCATCCAATTAAATTCCATTCTCATCTTCTTCAGTAAGGACAGGCAAAACATCCCATCATATCTCAAGTCGATGAATTATTCTAGCAATAACCAAATTAGAAACATCCCTCATTGTTCCATTTAACTATACTACAAGACTGTAGAAGAATCACTCTTGGTGAATCAAATCATAACAAATCAAGCAACAGATACAAGAGCCCCATCAGGCCTAGCCATTTTCGTTTCAGTAATTTAGAAAGAGGGGCGATGGGGCACAGAACCTTGAGGCCCTGTTATGGGGTTGTGTTTGATGAAGGTTGCCCTTTGGGGCGGCAGCTGCAGCTCCGCCAGATGCTGCATCAGCACCTCCAACCGGCACGACAGCGGCGACAGCACAAATGGTCACCTGTGTGACATTTCAGATCATCATTACAGAATTTTATTTATTTATTCAAGACACAAGCAGCAAAGATAGTGTCTACCTTCGCATATAGAACCGAGCATAGATTTACAGCACATCATGATTCAAGTAGTTCAAGACTTAATTACTTTTTCAACATCGGGGTAAGAGATATGGAACAGAAATGCACAAATGGTGCCTATTGAGTGAGAGCAAGCAATATAAAGGGGCACAACTGTGTGAAACTGTTATCAGCATTGTTTCAAAGTTTACTGTGGCATATTTTTCATGATCAGAATTATTAAATGCAGGCTATTTATTTGGCTATTATGAAACAGTAAACCTTCAAACTAGAATACACTTTATTAGTTGGCAGGATTAGCGAATGCGCCGTAGCAATTTAAGAAACAGAAGTGCATTTCTATGTGGTAAAATGATGTGCCTAGTTGCTGAAAAATGATGTTTATTTATGTTGACAGAATGCTTTTGAGGAGTTGGCATCCAGTTCTTATTGAGCTATAAAAGGAGGCTAGAATTGAGCACTGTCGTGCAACATGTGCTCATCAACAACAAAAATTCCCACACTCATCAACTAGTAGAAATGAAACTGATAGTAGTATAGTAGGTGTGGTCTGGTCCTAGCAGCAAAAAAACTTGTCACTTATGCATCAGAGAGAGGGGGGCTACCAAATTGAGCTGCTCTTTCATCCATGGTGGCATCCCTGCATCCATGTAGCTGCTGCTGCTGCTGACCTTGAAGATGTAGCTCCTCGTTCTACTGCTGTACCAAACAAACCTTGTCGCTGCTGCACGCATAATAACAAATAAGAAGTGGTTTGTCAGATCAAACCGGAACCTTCCATGCGAGAGAGAGAGAGGGAGAGAGAGGGAGGGAGATTTCAAACCTTCCATGAGCAGTAGCTAGGAGGAGTAGGCAAAGCAGAGGAGGGAGCAACAGCTAGGAGGAGGAGGCAGAACAAAGGAGGGAGCAGCAGCAGCACCGGAGCAACCTGCACACAAAAGAAACAAACAAACGTAGGAATCAGAAGTGAGGAGAAGAAGAAATGGCCGGCTGCCGACTGCCGGAATGTGATATTGTACAGAAATGGGTAGTAGGATTCAGACAATGTGAATGTGGTACAGTAAAAAATTGCATGCTACGCATATCAAGTTAAAAGGCGCAAGTTATATAGTAGCCTCAAGTAGAGCAAGTGTACAACAAGTTGATAAAAGAATGCTCAGTCTTGTCGTGGACTCACAATCCACATCCAACAGCCCGCCATCTCGTATGTACATCCAAACCATAAAAATAGCGGTCAAACAACAAGGTAGTGCAAAGAAATTAAGTAAACTATTGTGCTGGATCACTATCATTATTGTTCCATAGAGTTTATGTGTACATTGGCCATTAATTGATGAGGATTCATGCAATGGATGCTGGCTTGGCAACCGTAGTAGTTTAGGCATGATACACCAAAAGCAAATACATTGTAACACGTAAAAGTTCAAAAGATAGCATGATACACCAAAAGCAAATCATAGCGGTAGTCCGGGATAACTGATTTATATGGTTCTTCTAAGGCATACAATGATGGAATATTTTGGCAATTAGGATTGGTTCACAACAGAACCATATGAATTAGGCGGAAGAAGTAAGAACAGTAGCCCCTGTTCTAGCCAAATTAGGGAGCTCATTGTGGTATGGTGCTGCACTGCTGCTCAAGCGGTTGCGAAGGAGCCTTCCCTTCGAGGTTATAAACTTATAATGCTATACTAATTGCAACAAAAGTAATGTATAAGCTTGAGCAAAAACATGCAAGTCTTGTCTGACAAAAACGCTAATGACACGAAAAGTTAAGAGTGCTAACATTATTTCAGGATCTCAACATATTCTTCCATATATGTACAGTGTCAGCGTGTGCTAGGGCCCTTGCCCAACTCAGTACGTACGCATCGATACTAAATACACGCGCCACGCTGGCGCAGGTTGCTGGTGGCTAGCGAGTGCCCTCGGCTAGGGAGCTAGATAGGCTCAAGGATCCACCAGGTACTTTCTCTACAGTGCAATTTATGCAAATTGCATGGACATGGCAAGAGAGATAGGAACACGACCAATGAACACACATGTATATAAAATGTAAAACGACTCGACGGCATGAGCCAAATTCCTACGATCCGTCTTGCTATCAAGATCACGATATGAGATGACATGAGCTCACGTGAGATGAGATGAGATGACATGAGCTCACCACACCAAGTCATGTGGTTGGAGGAGGAGCAATAGGGAGTAGCCATGAGACCTCGTCATCCACCTGTAGGAGCATCAACAGCTCGTCCAGATCAGATCGGAGAAATCTGCACAAAAAATAAAACAAATCAAACCAACGCAGGAATCACAACAAGACAGGAGAAGGGATTCCATGGCTCAACTCGTCGTCGGGGTCGAGGACCACATGGGGCAGTGGCCGGAGCTGAGTTGGTGGCCACTGCTTCACGTACTTGCGCAGCGTCAGCCCGGAGAGTGCGTCCTCCTCGGCCTCGATCGCGAGCACCTCCTCGGGGCCGTCGTCGGCAGCAGGCGCCTCCGCGTCGACCGGCTCAGGGCGTCAGCCCCGGAGGTGGAGAGGACGAGGCGAGCGGCACGACGGGTGGTGGGGTGGAGGCGGAGGAGAGGGAGCGGGTGGGGAGCGGAGGTGGACGGGAGGGAGAGGTGGGAGAACGCCGAGGCGAGGGAGGAGACGGAGTGCGCCATGGTCTGCCTGCTGGGCGTGCGTGCGGGGTGGATAGGCCGCGGCTGCGAAGGTCATCAGAGGGAGCGGGAGCAGTGCGGAAGGGAGCGGGAGCGGCGACGGCGATAGGGAAAAGGGAGCGGGAGCAGCGGCGGCGATAAGGAAAAGGGAGCGGGAGCGGCGGCGGCGATGGGGAAAAGTGAGCTAGGGTTTCGTGGGTGGGCGAGGATGATTCGGGAGGGGGGCCACATCGACGAGGGTGGTGTGGGCTGCCATTGGATCCAGGTGCATCCGACGGTGCTTAATCCATGATCCGCGTGAGATGGATTTGGACCAATCAGAGCGCAGTACTCCTTTGATGATGTTAAGGCCATTTAAATTGGTCATAACTGATTAAAAATAAGATGTTAAATTATGTCTACTATTTGATGGCTTAGGAAATTTATAAAAACGAATAGAAATCAAAAACCTTTGCATTGTGTGACTCAGTGTGACCAATTTTTCAGTAAAAATAACAAACTTTGAATAATGCAAATATCATAAAAAAATGTTCTCATAAATGAGTTTTTTGTAAAAGAATTATTTTTCGAGTGCCCAAAATGAGCTTTTTTTTTGAAGAACCTACCAAATATTTTTTGTAAAATTGTACCAAATCAATTTTCTAAAATACTAGGCCATATTTAATATACAATTGATCAAATGGTTGGGTGTTAAAATTTTGATCCACCTCTGGTGAAAAAGACAAATTCCCACCGATTCAGTAGGAAGCGGGTCAAATTTGAACTGGAGCTGCCTCATAGTTTGCTCTTTATTTTTTCCAAAAATCATTTCTAGTTACATAAGTACCTATTTAATGAGAAAAACATCAAAAGTTTTGCAAGATTCAACCACTAGCTAGGAACGGTCATTCCTGCCGTTTTGACCGCATTTTGAAACAGGCATAGAATATTAAAAAAATCGAAAAATTGGGAAACCTTCGCATTGTGTTATTATATGTGGCCAAGTTCCGAGGAAAAATAACAAACTTGTAATGCGGTAACTATTTTAAAAAAGTGTTCTCAGAAACGAGCTATCACGTGTGGAGATCAATGGCTTTCAAGCCAAATGATCAATCTTATGGCCACATTCATAGTATAGTTTGTTCAAATGATCTCATATTGTGCACAAGGGTGCATATTGGAATGACAAACAATGTTGCTTAAGGGAGTTTTCATTTTCTTTGGATGAAAAATTCATTTTCCATTTTTCGAGTGCCCGAAATGAGGTTTTTTTGTGAAGGAACTACCATATATTTGTTGCAAAATTGTACCAAGTCAATTTTCTAAAATACTAGGCCATATTTAATATACAATTGATCAAATGGTTGGGTGTCAAAAGTTTTGATCCACCTCTCGTGAAAAAGAAAATTTCCCGCCGATTCAGGTGGAAGCGGGTCAAATTTGAACTGTAGCTACCTCAGAGTTTGATCTTTATTTTTTCCAAAAATCATTTCTAGGTACATAAGTATCTATTTAATCAGAGAGACATAAAAAAATTCCAAGATTCAACCACTAGCTAGGAACGGTCAAGCCCGCCGTTTTGACCGCATTTTGAAACGGGCATAAAAAATTCAAAAAAATTCAAAAAATTGGAAAACCTTTGCATTGCGTCATTATATGTGACCAAGTTTCCAGGAAAAATAATAAACTTGTAATACGGCAATTATTTTAAAAAAGTGTTCTCAGAAACGAGCTATCAAGCGTGAAGATTCATGGCTTTCAAGCCAAATGATCAATCTTATGGCCACATTCATGGCATAGTTTGTTCAAATGACCTCATATTGTGCACAAGGGTGCATATTGGAATGACAAACAATGTTGCTCAAGGGAGTTTTCATTTTCTTTGGACGAAAAATTCATTTTCCATTTTTTGAGTGCCCGAAATGAGGTTTTTTGTGAAGGAACTACCATATATTTGTTGCAAAATTGTACCAAGTTAATTTTCTAAAATACCAGGCCATATTTAATATACAATTGATCAAATGGTTGGGTGTCAAAAGTTTTGATCCACCTCTCGTGAAAAAGACAAATTCCCGCCGATTCAGTTGGAAGCGGGTCAAATTTGAACTGTAGCTACCTCGTAGTTTGATCTTTATTTTTTCCTAAAATCATTTCTAGGTACATAAGTATCTATTTAATCAGCGGGACATAAAAAAATTCCAAGATTCAACCACTAGCTAGGAACGGTCAAGCCCGCCGTTTTGACCGCATTTTGAAACGGGCATAAAAAATTAAAAAAAAATCAAAAAATTGGAAAACCTTCGCATTGCGTCATTATATGTGACCAAGTTTCCTGGAAAAATAATAAACTTGTAATATGGCAATTATTTTAAAAATGTGTTCTCAGAAATGAGCTATCAAGCGTGAAGATTCAGGGCTTTCAAGCCAAATGATCAAGCTTATGGCCACATTCATGGCATAGTTTGTTCAAATGATCTCATATTGTGCACAAGGGTGCATATTGGAATGACAAACAATGTTGCTTAAGGGAGGTTTCATTTTCTTTGGACAAAAAATTCATTTTCCATTTTTTGAGTGCCCGAAATGAGGTTTTTTTGTGAAGGAACTACCATATATTTGTTGCGAAATTGTACCAAGTCAATTTTCTAAAATATTAGGCCATATTTAATGTACAATTGATCAAATGGTTGGGTGTCAAAAGTTTTGATCCACCTCTCGTGAAAAAGACAAATTCCCGCCGATTCAGTTGGAAGCGGGTCAAATTTGAACTGTAGCTACCTCGTAGTTTGATCTTTATTTTTTCCTAAAATCATTTCTAGGTACATAAGTATCTATTTAATCAGAGAAACATAAAAAAATTCCAAGATTCAACCACTAGCTAGGAACGGTCAAGCCCGCTATTTTGACCGCATTTTGAAACGGGCATAAAAAATTAAAAAAAATCAAAAAATTGGAAAACCTTTGCATTGCGTCATTATATGTGACCAAGTTTCCAGGAAAAATAATAAAATTGTAATATGGCAATTATTTTAAAAAAGTGTTCTCAGAAATGAGCTATCAAGCGTGAAGATTCATGGCTTTCAAGCCAAATGATCAATCTTATGGCCACATTCATGGCATAGTTTGCTCAAATGATCTCATATTGTGCACAAGGGTGCATATTGGAATGACAAACAATGTTGCTTAAGGGAGTTTTCATTTTCTTTGGACGAAAAATTCATTTTCCATTTTTCGAGTGCCCGAAATGAGGTTTTTTTGTGAAGGAACTACCATATATTTGTTGCAAAATTGGACCAAACCAATTTTATAAAATACTAGGATATATTTAATGCACAATTGACAAAATAGTTGGGTGTCAAAAGTTTTGATCCACCTCTCGTGAAAAAGACAAATTCCCGTCGATCCAGCAGGAAGCGGGTCAAATTTGAACTGCGGCTGCCTCATAGTTTGATCTTTATTTTTTCCAAAAATCATTTCTAGTTACATAAGTACCTATTTAATCATAAATACATGGTTTGTTGGCGATACGTCGAGGTTTGGACGGTGGCCGAGGGCCCCAACTCTAGAGCGCGTAAACTCGCATGCGTGACCGTGGCGTTGCCATGTGTTCTGGGCGGCCTAGGCATGTCTAGTGGGTTGGCACTCCCTAGGTAGGTGCTAGGAAGTAAATCACAACATAAGATTCTCACGAGGAGACCGATCGATGCTCAAACATGAATAAGTAGCCAAGTGTTTGATTAGCGGTACGGGAAATGCACATGGATAATGTGTGTGAGTTTTGGTTGAGGATGATCAGTTACTAAGAAGGCCGTCTTCACAAATTTTCAGCTCAAAAGAACGAGCCTAGGTGGTACTTGCTTTACAAAGTACCACACTGGACATAAATACAAATGTTGAAGCTGGGCTCAAAATAATGAATGGATTGAGCTGGCATTTGGTGGAGGATGGTTATTTGGGTAGAGGAAAGCACTGTAGAAAATGGATACCATTTAGACATGCCAAAATGGTACTTCCTTCACAAAGTGCTGCTCTGAACAGAATAGGAAAATGAATATTGTTGAGTTATTTTTGAACTAGGCAAGGAAGGTTTTTGACATATTTGATCAAAATATGATCCAAAAAATTTATGAGAATTTTTTGAGAATTTTTGGAATAACAAAAATATAGGTTGCGTCACAACCTAGGGCAAAAATTGACACATGGACATGACACATAAGCAAAACTGATGAGATGGCGCCTAGTCATCACAACCCACCACAATCTACAAGGCCATGACCATCTATATTGGTCGTTAACAACTAGAAATAAGGCAGCGGACCAGCACTGTTTGCTTTATGACCATTTCATGTAAGGAAATTGTGACCTTTCTGACCAAAATGGTCGCAATGGTTTAGGGTTTGGAGCCCCCCGAACAGCTTTTGACCAATTGGTCTCAAATGGTCATAGATCTATGACCAATTATTCCAGGGTCACTGACAGAAGGTCACTAGTTGACATATTTCTTGTAGTGCCAGTGCGGCGTACGAGGTCATCGATGAGGCAGATGCACTGCGGTGGACGAGTGTGCCGATGTAAAGGGGAGGAGCACGAAGGCTGCGGTGCCATGGAGAAGTCTATTTTGCGGTGGGGATAGAAAATGGGGAGTATTCAGGTGTACTACTCTGGGTGCCGGGGTGGGGCTGGCTGGGTAGGGTGAACCTGAAGTTACGAAAACAGCCCCCTACCAAGGGTCGTACGTAGGCCTGTTCTGAAGGCTATGATGGTAACTTCCCACTGCTCGAATCAGGGTCGCGGGAGATTTTCCCGCCGACCTCTGTATTTTGTGACACTGGACTCCCCGTGTGGCATGTTGAGTGATTCGGCTAAGCAACTAGCGAGTAGTAGTAGTAAACTCTGCATATTAGGTTTGACCGAAGTCAAACTTCCTAAAGTTTGACCAAGTTTATATAAAAATATAAACATTTACCATAACAAATATGTATGATGTGGAAGTACATTCAATAATGAATCGAATGGTATTTATTTGTTATTGTATATGTTAATATTGTTTGTTATAAGCTTTCTGAGAGTTTACAAAACTTGAATTTGACCAATGCAAATACGCGGACTTAAATAAAAACGGAGGGAGTACACATTTGTTTTCTTAGTTTGTAGTGAACTAATCATTTGTTGAAATTGTGAAATAAATATATTAGGCTATTGACTTCTAATGTAAATGTCTATACAATTCAATAGTTATAATCATTGTCGAATCCCAAGATGTATACAAGGTCTATAGTACTTCAAACATGCTCAAACTCACATAATCCCAGTCAAATGAGAATCTAAATGCATTTCATACTTATTACTTTGTAGGATGCAACAAAAATAACCAAAACTCTACATCAGCCATTATAGAAGCAACATTTTGACATATCCCATTGTGTGAATGAAACGTGCAGAGAGAGCTTTTGAAGATGGAGCAGATAGGGCGGGAAAGATTGTATGTATGTGGAGGAGAGAGTAGGAGACAAACCTAACGAGATACACACACACACACACACACACACAGAGAGAGAGAGAGAGAGAGAGAGAGAGAGAGAGAGAAAGAGAGAGGAAGAAGTTAGGTCTGTGAGAAAGATGGAGACATGTAACATACGTGATTCTGTATACGTGGAAGGAGAAGAGAAAACATGTTTGATGAGAGAGCTGGAAAAACATGGATGAGAGGGGAAGGATCTCATGGGTTGACGGATTGGCAATTTTGTGCGGGGGAGAGAGGGATTGGTAATTTTGTGCAAGAGAGAGAGAGAGGGTGGGGGGAGGAGGTAGTCAGCCGTCGTCACATCACCCTGTTTCCAAATGACCCCACATTCTCTAGCGCGGTGTGGTTGCCGTCTTCGATCTGCTCGATGCCCTCTTTGAAGATTGAGGTGTTGTGCATGTTGGAATGCAAAGAAGCACAAGAAAGAGTGGTCGTCGTATAACCTTGGATGGGGATGAATTGTATGCTCAGGGGAGTGTGTGTGTGTTGTGATGCATGTGTGTGTGTGTGTGTGTGTGTGCGTGTGTGTCTGTGTGTGTGTGAGTGTGTGTGTGTGTGTGTGTGTGTGTGTGTCAAATATTGAGCGAAAACAAACCTAAGGAGATAAATGGGTATAAACGAAGAGATTGCACGAGCCTTGAGGTGGGCAGGGGCCGAGTGAGGGTGTCAAAATGTGCGCGTTGATGCATATGTTGCATGCGATCGTGCGAGGGACGGATGAATCGAGAGAGATGGTTGTTGTGTTACGGATGCTCCTCTCTCTCTCTCTCTCTCACACACACACACACACACACACACACACACACAAGTAAACTAGAAGACCGTTCTCTCATGTATACACAACGTATCGGCATCTGTTTATGTCTCACTCATGCATGATCATTTGCACATTCACACCTCTCTATGTCTGTATCACACGCACACCATCTCCACATTTCCCTTCCGCCACAACACACATATGGACACATACACACGTTCTTTCTCAGTCACACACACAAAATAAGTATTAAAAAAACTAGGGCGCACATAAAACATCCAAATCCAAATAAACACAAACTGGAGCTAAATTCAAATATATGGAAATATTGCAGCGTCAAGAACTTTCCCAGGAAAAAAAAGTTGAGTAATATTCGAGGATTGTTTTCACACACACAATAAGGTTCGGTGGATGTCCTTCGAGCGCGACACGGTGACGCACCGTTCGATCAACCGTGCGGCCGTGGTTCACGCGCTTGCACAGGATTCCTTATCATGGCTGTGGTACTAACTTCAAAAAAAAAGTGCTGCCTAAGTCTAATGTTTACGTGTACTAGTACGATTTTCTTTTAAGTTTGACCAACCTCATATAAAACTAAAGTAAGCTCCCATACGCGCACTCATCAATATGTCGCCGCCGCCGTTGCGCATGTCGGCGCCCGCCTGCTTGGGCCAACAATTTCTCGCCCATCACCGCTGTGTCGCCGCCATCCCTGTGCCATGAAGCCGAAGGCTCGCCCGCTCACGTTGTCTGCAGTCCCTCCTCACCATGCCGCCGTGCTGCCAAGCATGCGAGCAGCTGGTGGAGCCGCGTCTATGCATGCAGCGTACGAAGAGGAGGACGAGCGCGTGCTCCAGCACGCCGACAAGGAGGAACTAGCTTGTCATTGTCGTCTCCGCCCGCGCGGAGGAGGCGCGCATGGTGGTTGTCGCGGCGGAAACCGGTCGCGCGTGCGTCGAGCCTGAAAACCGGGTGCGGGCGCGGAATCTACCTTCGAGGCCTTGAATGCCACATGGATCCTGCAATCTGAAGGAGCAATTTCGGTCAGTCAACTCATGTGAGCCGTTTGATGCAACATGGATGGCTAGAAGGGCTTCTTCCACCTCTTCTGCCATCTTCTTCCTTCGCTCCATCGAACTTCTTTCAAAAATCGACTGACCCAAATTATACTACTAGTACAAACGTATTAAGTACAGTGGGAACACAAAGGTACGAGCAGTAGTACCAACTGCAAGAAGAACAGTACTAAGACATAGTACTAGTACTACTCTACGTACTAAACAGTTCAAATAACGAGAAAGAACATAAACATAGTTCTGCTGGGGCCTCAGCACAACACACCCTTGAAAATAAACTAAGCAACTAGTCAGCTTGACACTACAGTAGAACCAACATGAGCGACGACACTGCTACCTACTCGGAGTCCGAGTCCACGTCCTCGACTTCGTCCTCGTCCCTCTTCCTCTTCCTCTTCGCCGATGCTTCTTTGCTTGAACCGGACACTGGGCTCTGCTTCTTCATCCAACCCATGTAGATATTTAAACAAAGGTAGGCATCCATTGCTGCATACAGGATGTGATCTTCATCTAATGTCTTCGAGTCCCATGCATGATGGAACTCATGATGAGGTTTCTTCAGTTTAGTGTACGAAGGATCAATCATGGCTGCTGCCAGGGTCAGCATTGAAGGTTGAGAGGAGGACACCAGGCTTTCCTTCTGGAGATCGAAGGGCTGGCCTACAACGAGACCTATCCGATGAAGGACTTCTTTGTTGTTCTTAAAGCCTACAGTAACGAATTTCACTCTTTTGTCCTTGAGGAAGTTCTTAAAATCCTGGCACTCAACGTCGGCATGGCATATGTGGTAGACCAAGCAAATGTTATGTACGCAAACCTGGATCACGGCGGGCTTCTTCCTCTCTTTGTCCTTTAGATCCTTCTCTCGTCCCAGGATTGTGGTGTACTCAACATCTAGCCCAGCGACCCACTCATCCGTTGAACTGTTGAACATGCGTAGGAAGCGAGCAAGGCATGCTTTCACCGTCGCGGATCCACGTGTGTAGATGACAATGAACTGATCACCGGTGATGGCTCTAACCTGGTACTCAGCGGCGACCATGGAGATTTGGGAAGCCATGGATTTTGGAGGAGGGTTAGGAGAAGTTGAACTGTTCTACCCCGCAAAAACTGGGAGCGAACTAATGTGAAAGGTCGGGATGACTGGGAGCGAACTGTTGTGAGGTAGAAGACGGGGACGAGTAGGGTGTGCGAACGGCATGGGGTTGCTGGCTTGCCCAGTGGATAAACGGATGCAAGCCCCCAAAGAGTTCTCGAGAACTATGCGGGACCCACTAGATGTCATGTCTACTAGACCCATATCGTAGGCCTGACGGTATAGCTTCTGCCTGTTCGCACGCCATGCCGGCGCGTGGATGTAACTTCACTTAATTCCGTCAACCGTCGCGCCTCCCACGACCATCGCCTCCCTCGCGCGGTCGCGCCCTTTGAGACTTCAACCGGCTAAAAATGAGCAATTTATTTTGCCTACTCCGCATGCATGATACCCCCTTTGGTCCTTTTTACTCCCGTCAACCGTTTGCAAAGTGTTTGACCAAATATATACATTTTTAAACACCACCTTATATTAATTAACCAGCCACACCAGTACACTCATTCGATACAATATTCACCACATAGGGCGGTACTTTATTTAAAAGAATACCATCTAATCTATTGTCAAAGCTATACTTAGCAATTAAGTGTGCCACCTTATTGGCCGAATGGCTAATCTTTGACAATTGAAGATTGTTGCTCAACTTCGAGATGCTCAACGCTTTCATCTTCAGGTCACGCATAGCAGACCTGTCATAGTCCCCCGATGCAAGAGACGCTACCACAAAAGCGCAATCAGTCTCTAAAATTACAGGATTATGAAGAGAAATACCTATGTAGAGACCGGCAATGCAAGCCCTAAGCTCCGCTTCCTCCACGCTTTGACAGGCATCAATGAAATCCCACGACCAAATTTATACTAACAATATCAATATCTACAACACTGATTATAATGAGTATAAGAACTATGTTTTATAATGAGTGTAAAAATATTGATTTGACATTGTGAATGTTGATACTCCCTCCATCTAGGTGAGTAAGTCATCTTAGGTTGTGCACCGTGACCAAGGAGGAGGGGGAAACGAGAGACACTAATGTTTATTTGCTAATTAAATAGTATTGCATGCAATGAACTAACCACTACATGTCATGTTTGATAGTCGCAGGTCATTAAAAGCATGCACACCCTCATCTCTTATTGGTTGATATGTCAAGAAACAAGAAACAAGGTAGAAGTTAATGCACCGCGCCTACGTGTTTTGCTATTATTTGGTTTTCGTAAGATGACTTACACACCTAGCTATTAGAGTACCACTACCTCCCTTCTAGTTTAAAGGGCTTGACTCAAAAATTTCACCTACTCTTAGCAAGATAGTAGAGGCGGTGGAATAGTTTTTGAAGTCTGCAAAAGTACTCAACTAATGCTGTCGTTCTTCACAAAGAAATGTGTTTACCAATGCATGCACAAACACAAGTTAGTCTAACCCCCATCTCTTCTTTAATTCTTTTCCACATCAGCATGTTTGCTATTCCCGTGTACCAGCTAAGATACCACCATGATGGCCAGCCTTAATCATCGCATGCAATAATTTAGTGCACCTTGAAATATGAACATGTGTGGGGCGTGTATGTTTTTAATGACTTGAGACTATACCTAGCCCGACATGAAAGATGACTTATTATGCATTGTTCCCCATACCTGCAGGAAGCCCGTTCGTCTCCAAATCTTTTCCTCTCCATGTGTGGAAACAATATGCCTGCCAAACTCTCCTTCTCCCTCCGGCGGTCCCACCACTCCACCCCGTGTGAAAAAATCTGCATGCATGACTCTCCTCCCCCCACGCTCGTCCAATCTGTTGTGACCAGCAATATTTCCACCCCTTCGCTCCCCCGTAATTTACTCGAACAAATATGCCCACGTAGCTTTTACTTAACTTCAGGTGCATTGGGTCACTGACATACGGGCCCAGCAGTGTACTGGCCCACATGTCAGTGACGCAACTGGACCTACAGTTAAATCAGTGCAACTCAGTCCATATCTTACGTAGGTGTGCCATTGCTTGCTATAAATACTGCGCCTCCCACGACAGCGCTATCTCCTCCCCCTCACGTTCACGTTCATTGATATCTCCTCCCCCTCCCTCTCATGTCGACCACCATGGCATCTCCCCTCCCAAGCCCTAGGAACCCCTCGCTGCACCGCGTGGACGGTCACGCGTCGCCGTTCCGCTCCTCACCGCTACGCGACGCGTCGCCATTTAGTTCCTGGCCGCCACTAGTCGAGGAGGACCCGTCGCCGTTCTGTTCCTTGCCGCCACTAGTCGAGGAGGACGCGTCGGCGTCCCGCTCCTCGCCGCGACGCATCGAGGTGGACGCATCGGCGCTCTCAATCTCGCCGGCACGCGCGTCGGAGGACGCGTCGGCTCCCCGCTATGAGGAGAACGCCGCGCCACCCGCCGAGCCCCCCAGCCTTGAGGAGCTTTGGAAAGAAATGGATGCCGCCTTGTAGGAGGCTTTGCCTCCAGCAGAGCGCGCCAAAATAGAGGCGGAGAAGAAGGCCGAGGAAGAGAAGCGCACCGTGCAACAAGATTTCTGGGAGATCTATGTCGCGTCTGAGAGAGTCAAATAATTGGTTCTTTGGCAGAAGGCTCGTGCGAGGGCCATGAGGGTGGTGGAGGACGCCCGTGCCGACGCCCTGAGTGCAGTCGGGCCCAAGCGCCTCATCTATGCTTGGCGGTACATGTATCGGGTGCACGCTTCCAGCCAGGAGGAGTACCTGTTGGCGCCGAATCACCACACCGGTGAGATCGCGCTCGCCCGCCGGCAAGCCGCCAATCATCACCTTGCGAGTTGCGGGGCTGAGGAAGAGGTGTTGTGTCGGCGCGCTGGGAAATGTCCGCGCACCAGGGCACTCGTGGCGCGCCGCAAGCTCTCCTGCGAGCGCCGTGGCTTTTAAGAGGAGTATAATTTTTGTTTCATAAGGCGATCTCATTAGTTTTGGGACGCAAATGATAAATCCCGAACATTCAGGATTTTTTAGCGTCCTTAATTAAGTATGTAAAAGGGAAAGTTTGGAAACGTTATGTATTATTACGCATTTTGCAAGTATGTGCTTATAGCACAAACTTTACTATATACTATCGGACTACACGTCTCTCTTGATATATGCTTCCAGACTGTGCTACTCCCTCCGTCCAGGTCAATAAGTCATCTTTGGTTGTGCACGGTGACCAAGAAGGAGGGAAGACTTGTACACCTAGACGGAGGGAGTACTACTATTACTTATGTACGTGCAAATGCACGTTTGAACATTACGATGCGGTGTTTGTAAAACTGGAAAAACAACACTAGTCAAGCTTGTGAAACGATTCAATGCAAAACAAATGCAAAAATGTTTGTTTGATTGTTTACTTTTAGCTTCCTTCTCTGTGGTTATTTCTCTGTGCACCGTGACCAAGGAGGAGGAGAAAACAAGAAACGTTAATGTTTATTTGCTAATTAATAGTATTGCATGCAATGAACTAACCACTGCATGTCGTGTTTGATATCTCAAGTCATTAAAAGCATGCACACTCTTTATCTCTTATTGGTTGATATGTCAAGAAACAAGAAACAAGGTAGAAGTTAATGCACCGCGCCTAAGTGTTTTTGGATTATTTGGTTTTCTTAAGATGACTTACACACCTAGATGCACCGCGCCTAAGTGTTTTGAGTAACATTTTATCAGTTAAATCTTTGGTCAAAATTTAGCACAAATTACAATGGTGAGGAATAAACCAGGATGGAGTAGTAGTTTAGAAGCCCAAATAAATGAGTGAGGCGCCTTATTGTTACTCTCCACTGTGACTAGTCTTGTGGGAAAAGCTGGGGAAGCCGCCAAAAGAACTGGCCCTAGGAGTAGTAGCCAGGGATCGAGCGTGGGAGATGAACCGAAGAAAGTAAATGCAGAGAGATGAAATGCAAAAAAGACGGAGGGATGTGATGGTTGCTTGTCCGTTTATTTTACCAGGCCATTTCTTACTGGGAGTGGTTGGGTTTTGTGATATGACGGCTTTACTACCGCGCCACGAGCGGGGTGAGAGGTGAGACTCCCGTGCAGCGCCGCCCTCTACACTTGTACTACATCGGTCGTGGTTTATTAGTCCACCATTGAATTTGACTGAAGATTTAACTAGCAAAATGTTAGTGCATGTCAACAAAAACTATATCGTTGGATTCGTATTTGAACATAGTTTTGAATGATATAATTTTAGGTGACATGCATCAGTATTTATCTTACTATATATAATGTTAGTTCAATTTTTGGTCGTACTAATCTATAGTAGTAAGGTGCCCGTGCGTTGCACCGAAGAGTGAAATGCATTGATCGGGGAGTTGTTTATTTTGAGAAAGGATGTGGGGGTCATCTCATGTGTAACGGGTATCGATAGGTTTCTTCGGATATTATCTCATCTCTAGAGCTCACAAACATCCGGGTGAAATAGATAAAAAGGTATCTTTTGCAAACAAAAGCGTTCAACTGTTTAACCTGCATCCAAAACTTGTGAAGAAATAACACTTATTGTGCTTTGCAAGAAATGATCTTTAAGAATTAGTTTTTTAGTATCGATTGTTATACATGTTGGCTACATATGACATGGCACTTTCTTATAGTCAACAATTGGCTATACTATTAAGTAATATTAACCATGCCCTTATACACCTAGACGGAGGGATTAAATCAGGATGACTTGCAAGGGGGCAGAGGAGATGTAAGAAATGGTTCATCGTAAGTCTTTCACCAGTATTGTAGTAAAAATTCATACATGGAAGATTCTAGACTAAACCATAAACGGATACACTTTTATTCATGCACGATACTCCAATAGAGCAAGATCCTGCATGGAAGTCTCCACATGCTTAGACAGCGGATTACATTGAGCGAATACTAATGATCAACATTTAACTTGATAATGCGTATTTTTTTAGAAGAATAGGGAGGCTCCTCCCCGGTTCCATTATCAAATGAAACCCAAAGTGTCTTACATCAGCTCACTGAGAGGAGCAGTTCAAAGGAAGGACTGCGGCGAAAGCCACTCAAGTTTAACGACAAGCTTACAGAATCAAAAGCGGCAAAGACATGGGGCATAAGCGCCCACACACACACTACATGTTTTCTAAGTGCACTTGATAATGCGTATGTCCAGGTGAACCTCCTTGGAGTCCCCGTGCACCGAGTCGGTGGTAAAGGATAGAACGGATACAATTGGTTTTCCAAGTCCACATTGGCGGGATAGTCCCAGCTCCTCAGATTCCAAGTCTGTCCGATGAGGCCGGTTTCGCCGCCCACGTGACCCGGAGGGGTAGTAACATTGAACTTGCACCCGTACATCTGCCTTGTGTCAGTGTCAGCGTCAGCGGCGACGCCCCTGATGCACGCTACACAGATGGGGCGGCGGCCTGCACGGGCCTCGCCGGTGCCCATGATCAAGAGGAAGACGCTCCTGTCCTCCTCCGAGACTAGCAGGCGGTAGTGATCCTCCAGCGACTCCGCCATGGTGAACCGGTAGCACGTGTCATACTTGATGTTCTTCGCCAAGGGCCAGCAGTGACCGCTGCACGCATCCATGAGGTGATGCACCATGTCCGCCGGCGAGCCACAAAACGGCATCGGGCACTCATAGCAGTGGACGAAGGGATCCTTGGAGGCATCGACCAGGCCTTCCATGAAACGGGAGTGGCTGTAGGGGACGTTGCGTCAGTTGAATATGTGAGCAAGTTACTATGAGATTTAATCCAAATAAGCACAAAATAAATCATGACGGCTATAACAGAGATGAAACTAATCATGTGGACTTGCATAGTAGTAGGATACAGAGTAGAAATATGAATTCTACCACGATTTCGAACAGGAAGGACAAAAACACATACGGTGCAAGGGGAGCAGCATCGTTGGTGTTGAGGTTGTCGCCCATGTCGTCGAGGAAGAGGTTGCCGAGGTTGGGGAAGAAGTCTTCGTCGGTGAAGTCATGGCTGCCAGCAGTCGCGAGAGTGCGCTCCCCAGATTTCAACAACGCCCGCCGAATGGAGCGCAGCAGGGAGTGGCTGTAGGGGACATTGCGGCCGCCGAATGGAGCGCAAGAGTAGCACACGAAGCAGTGGATGGTGTCCTTACTAGTACTCCCTAGTCTCTATCTATCTATATCTATATATATCTACTCTTATAGAAAACCGAGTTGGTGATGATGGTTTGCCTTCCATCTTGTAATATAGACCGTCCGATCTATATCTGACAGATATAAAGCCAACTATGACAATTTTACAAAAGATACCCGCACCTCTCTCCACATTTATAGATAAGGCCTTACCTCGTGCTCCTCCCTATGTCTCTATCTCTACAAGTACTTTTTTATAACAAATCAAATAGTGTTGCGCCGTCCGCTGCATGCCCGGCTGAACACGCCTCCTCGCCTCCATCATCACCAACTGATTCTTTTATAGGAGTAGGAGTAGAGAAAAAACCGAGTTGGTGATGATGGTGTGCCGTGCAATGGACGGGCATCTTGCTATTTTTTGCATATAAGTCCAAACACCATGTAGACACGGTCTTTGAGCATGGTTCGTAGTCGTTCCATGATCGGGCATCGAAGTTTGTAACTATTTTAGATTAGAATATACTACTCCTCCGGTGCTAGTAGTAAAGCAGACTCCTACTCTACTACTCTACTCTAGCAAGGTAGGGCATAGTACTGTAGTAGGTACTATAGGGAGTACCAGTACTGTCATCACTCAAGCAAGTTGTCTGGCATCGATATGACCCTACACTGCTGGTATGTGTCTTGTAAGTCCAGCGGCGTGCTGTAGTCATCATCACCTGTCCACTTCCCGCAGCACATATTCGCTTCTCCATCTTTGTCCGCACATAATCTCGTCCAAGCATCCATCCCCGCTAAGGCGCCTCCCCCCCACGTCCGAAACCCAAGCACTAACAATGGCAGAACCGAGCAGCGTCTGCCGAAAGAGTGGCTAGAATTCGCTCCCCACAGAGGTAATCAAGCTCATTGTTTCGCGTGTGGACAATCTCAGTACCATGCCTCTCAACGCGTGCTCGTCAGGGCTGTACCATTTACTCAAAGCCCTCAGGCCAGAGATTTTTAAGCCAGCTCCTTGCTTGCTGATGCCGCCTGATCTTCAGAAATGGCGCGTCACGCAGCATAACGATCGTAGGGTGGCGAGCATCAACCCCCTTCACTGCGATCCGATCCCCGTCAGCCTCAGCTACATTAACGGTATATACTGGGTCGGCATGAACACGTCTTGCATGGTGCTTGTCGACGGTCGCGGCAGCTGGATACTCGTGGAGGTCTACGCCCGGCGATTGATCCCCCTTCCTTCGATTAACACTGCACTACTTTGGCACCCCGGCCCAGAATACTCGGAATCTTACAGTAGCCAACATGATACCAAGTTTGATTTGCTCAAGGTTGTAATCTGCCAAGTGCCCACAAGATCTGGGAATTATAAAGATTTCAGGCTAATTGCATTCTTCAACCGCGGTCTCGCCTATCTGACAGGTCACTGCGGTAAGTGGATAAATCTGCACGTCCATCGCAGGATCATACATCCTCCATGGTTCTCTGATGCCATTGAACACAAGGGCTTCATTTACACTGTCGACTCCTTCTATGGCTGGACGTATTGCTGGCCTACTCTAGTCATCGCTACAAACGGCTATTACAGCAGTATGTTACTTTCCTATGATATCATGATGGCTTGCTTATATTACTGTCAACATTTACTGAAAAAATATTCATGCTCATAACATGCTGTTCTTAAGATTGACTTAATCAAGAGCCCTTTTTTATTTGACTCCAACTTGATATGATGTTGTAGGCCGCCTGGTGTCCCTACCCACTACAAGAAATGTGTCAACTAGTGACCTTCTGTCAGTGACCCTGGAAGAATTGGTCATAGATCTATGACCATTTGAGACCAATTGGTCAAAAGCTGTTCGGGGGGTCCAAACCCTAAACCATTGCGACCATTTTGGTCAGAAAGGTCGTAATTTCCTTACACCAAATGGTCACAAAGCAAACAGGGCTGGTCCGCTGCCTTATTTCTAGTTGTTAACGACCAAAATAGATGGTCATAGCCTTGTAGATTGTGGTTGGTTGTGATGACTAGGCGCCACCTCATCAGTTTTGCCTATGTGTCATGTCCATGTGGCAGTTTTTGCCCTAGGTTGTGAAGCAACATATATTTCTGTCATTCCAAAAATTCCCAAAAAAATCTCATAAATTGTTTGGATCATATCTTCATCAAATATGTCAAAAACCTTCCTTGCATAGTTCAAAAATAACTCAACACTATTCATTTTCCTATTCTATTTAGAGTAGCACTTTGTGAAGGAAGTGTTATTTATATATTCTTGATTTCCTTAAAAATTTGTGAAGACGGTCTTCTTAGTAACTGATCATCCTTAGCCAAAACTCATGCCCATTAGCCATGTGCATTTCCCGTACCGCAAATCAAACACTTCGCTGCTTGTTCATGTTTGAGCATCGATCATTCTCCTCGTGAGAATCTTATGTTATAATTTTCTTCCTACCATCTACCTGGGGAGTGAACAACCCACAAGACATGCCTAGGCCTCCCAGAACGCATGGAAACACCACGGTCACGCGGTGACCACGCGGCGGGCATGCGAGCTTATGCGCTCTAGAGTTGGGGCCCTCAGCCACCGTCCAATCCTCGATGTCTCGCCATCAAACCATGTATTTCTGATTAAATAGATACTTATTTACCTAGAAATGATTTTTGTAAAAAATAAATAGCAAATTATGAGGCACCTGCAGTTCAAATTTGACCCGCTTCCAACTGAATCAGCGGGAATTTGTCTTTTTCACCACAGGTGGATCAAAACTTCTGACACCCAACCATTTTGTCAATTGTGCATTATATATGGCCTAGTATTTTATAAAATTGATTAGGTCCAATTTTGAAACAAATATATGGTAGGTCCTTCACAAAAAAACTCATTTCAGGCACTCAGAAAATGGAAAATGGTTTTTTCGTCCAAAGAAAATGAAAACTTCCTTAGGAAACATTGTTTGCCAGTCCAATATGCACCCTTGTGCACAATATGAGATCATTTGAACAAACTATGCCAAGAATGTGGCCATAAGATTGATCATTTGGCTTGATAGCCATGAATCTTCACACGTGATAGCTCGTTTCTGAGAACACTTTTTTAAAATAGTTGCCGCATTAAAAGTTTTTTATTTTTCTTGGGAACTTGGCCACATATAATGACACAATGCGAAGGTTTTCCAATTTTTTCGTTTCTTTGAATTTTTTATGCCCGTCTCAAAATGCGGTCAAAACGGCGGGCTTGACCGTTCCTAGCTAGTGGTTGAATCTTGGAATTTTTTTGATGTTTCTCTGATTAAATAGATACTTATGTACCTAGAAATTATTTTTGGAAAAAATAAAGAGCAAACTATGAGGAAGCCGCAGTTCAAATTTGACCCGCTTCCAGCTGAATCGGCGGGAATTTGTGTTTTTCACCACAGGTGGATAAAAACTTTTTACACCCAACCATTTGGTCAATTGTGCATTAAATATGGCCTAGTGTTTTAGAAAAATGATTTGGTCCAATTTTGCAACAATTATTTGGGAGGTCCTTCACAAAAAGCCTCCTTTTGGGCACTCGAAAAATGGAAAATGGTTTTTTCATCCAAAGAAAATGAAAACTGCCTTAGGCAACATTGTTTGCCATCCCAATATGCACCCTTGTGCACGATATGATATCATTTGAACAAACTATGCCATGAATGTGCCCATAAGATTGATCATTTGGCCTGAAAGCCATTGATCTCCACACGTGATAGCTCGTTTCTGAGAACACTTTTTTTTAATAATTGTCGTATTACAAGTTGGTTATTTTTCCTCGAAACTAGGTCACATATAATGACACAATGCAGAGGTTTTCCATTTTTTTGATTTTTTTGAATTTTTTATGCCTTTTTCAAAATGCGGTCAAAACGCCGGGCTTGACCGTTTCTAGCTAGTGGTTGAATCTTGGAATTTTTTTGGTGTTTCTCTGATTAAATAGATACTTATTTACCTAGAAATGATTTTTGGAAAAAATAAAGAGCATACTATGAGGCAGCTGCAGTTCAAATAAAGAGCATACTATGAGGCAGCTGCAGTTCAAATTTGACCCGTTTCTCTCATTAAATCGACGGGAATTTGTCTTTTTCACCAGAGGTGGATCAAAACTTTTGACGCCCAACCATTTTGTCAATTGTGCATTATATATGGCCTAGTATTTTATAAAATTGATTAGGTCCAATTTTGCAACAAATATATGGTAGGTCCTTCACAAAAAAACTCATTTTGGACACTCAAAAAAATGGAAAATGAATTTTTCGTCCAAAGAAAATGAAAAGTTCCTTATTACTATTTTGTTATTTTTTTATTCTAAAAACTAGGTCACATTAGATGACATGATGAGAAGGTTTTTCATTTGTTTCATTTTTTTTCCAATTTTCCAGGTCATGTAAATAGCTGAGATGATCTAACATCTTATTTTTAAATTTATGACGACCAATTTAATTGGTCATAATATTGTATTGCTTCTGATTGGTCCGTGGACAAGGCACACGGATCATGCACGAAACACCATTGGATCCTCCCGGTTATTCGGCACTTTTGTACACATTTTCTACAATTATGGTGATGGCTATTCAGCACTTCTGTACACATTTTCTCATTGTTTGCGTCTATCACGCTCCTCTTGGAGCCCTCGGTGCATAGGTTACATATATGCATATACCGATCTGGTTTGCTTGAGGGTGTTCTCCATCATGTTGCTTGGTGGTGTCCCATGGTCTTTTGCTAATTCGCTAATCGCGGGGTCTCAGCGTCCATGTGTTCTACTCCCTTCGTTGAAAATTCCACTACAAACTAGTACATACGAATGTAATAGACATATTTTAAAGTTAGATTTACTCATTTTGCTTCAGATGTAGTTCATACTGGAGTCTCTAAAAAGACTTATATTTAGGAACGGAGGAAGCACAAATGTTTGTTTCTCTGTGTGTTCACCTGTGATTTTAGTGAAACGACAACACTCTTCCTGGTTTGGTCTTGAAAAAAAGGAGC
>NC_041389.1:685432052-685458131 GCF_002162155.2 Triticum dicoccoides | reverse complement strand
TTGTTGTGCATCGGCAACCTTGCTTTCCTTCTCCTGCTAGTTATTTTGCACTCCTGGTGGTTGGAAATCTATTGCCGTTCATGTCAGATATGCGCACCTCTGATTCATAGGCCTTCCGTTGACAGATTTGCAATACGGACTTAAGTTCCTTACTTCTGCTTCTTTGATTGATGTTGCAGGTAATAACATGTTCAGTGCTCTGAAGGTACCAGAGTCATAATTCCAAGTCAGCTCAATGACCTCATTTGGTGTAAATGCACTAGGTATGAATTAGCCACATTGACTATCTGCGTGCCTGCCTAATTGAACGAATCAATCTGATTAGTATGTTTGCTTCCCTTTTGTTAGTCTGCAGAAGCATATCTAGTTTGTTAGTCAGCCACTTTTTTGCTAGAACCATAAATCCTGATGCATGCTGATTATGATCTGGTTTGTTAGATATGTTCTGTTGTTGCTTAAAATTTGACTGGATTCTGAATGTGTATCTGCTATGTATCTGCTGGTGTGTATGTGTTGTTGCCTGGATTCTGAATGAACATGTCAGTATACTATATACCCAAAAAACATGCTTACAGTTCTTTTCGTTTCCATGATCAATTTAGTTAGAGTTGCACATGTCAATATACTATATACCAAAAAAATCCTAGCTAGTGAGAACATTTGTCACTCCATGAACACATACTGGTTAGTGTTAGTCATACTATTTATCTACATGGCATTTGATGTCAATTCTTGCTTATAAGTTATTGGATCACTCCATGAACACATTCTTATTCTTATATTTTCATTCTTATTCTTTGCACAGGTGAAGTGTGAATCCAAGGCCGAAGCTGTGAATCATATCAACAAAGAGGAGCATATTATGTGTTGTAATTGTACGCATATCTGGGTTGTAGTATACTGAATTGTAATAGACTAATGTAGTCTTGTTTTGGACGAATTTCATTTGCTCTCTAGTCTGTTCAAAACAATGATTGTGTATGCGATTTGAATACCCGTGAAATGGAAACCTGACAAGAGGGTCCAAGTTATAATGGTTTTTTAACAAATTTCGAAATTTTTGACATGTGGGACATATTTTGAGATAAGCATGACATGTGGGGCTGGCTTACTAGTGGTACCCCAATGTATAATGGCTGAAAGTAGAAAAATCAATGGACTAATAAGGCTACGGCCCAAAAATAAAATGGCTTAAATGTTGGGCCTGCCCATGTAGCTACCGAAAATTAACAAGAAAAAAATACATTAAAAGGCCGAATTGTTGGGCTAGGCCCATGTAGAAAACCGAATTGGACCGGGCTGAATCTTGTGCCACATCAGCTTGCCATGCTGGATGCCTACGTGGACTGGGGAGGCTCCTAGTGACCAAAACGCCATAGTAGGAATATTTTGGTCGTAAATGTCCACGACCTTCTCACAGAGAAGGTCGCTATAGTCAGTTTACGACCCTCAGCTTTTGACCTTCTGTTTCTGGTCACAAAAAGGTCACAAATGAAAAACTATGACCTTTCAGTGACCAATAGTGGAGGTCACAAGATAACATATTTCTTGTAGTGACCCTTCCTAATCCCAGAACCTTTCAAAGAAAAGTGGCATGGCAGTTGCAGGTGGTTCCTGGCTCGATCAGACGACGACGAAAGACTGATGATCGTTCGCACGTACCGGATGTGTTGTTTCATGGAATACAATCACAGTCACTGCAAGGTCTTTTGAGCAGGATCCCAGCTTCTCTAGGCCTTCAGGAATTTTTGACTGGAGGCTGGTAAGTAGCCTTGGCACACGCTCTCTGTTTGTCGGACTGAATTATCCGATTAACCAAGAGATAACTGACGGCAAGGATCATGATGGCAGCGTGGTTCATTCATCAGGCAAAACTGTGTGTACATAGCGTACCATGCATCTCTGCATGCACCATACCCTGATATGTGCCGCCACGCTCTGCAGCCCAAAGTAGGAGAGATGGTCGCAAGTATCAGACTTCGACCTGCTGGCTGGAGTTTCCCCCGTCACGTACCCATCTGGTTCAAGCCGTCAGCCAATCTCCACAGCTTAATAAATAGTAACTTCTGACTGAGCCAATTAGTTAGATGGATACAATTGGTGTAGTAGGATCTTTATTTAGTTTGATGCATACACTTGTTCTTTTTTGGTAGACCTTTTGTAATGATGGCTGATGTTTGGTTTGGAAGAGAGAGCTGCGTCTTCACTCTTCTGGCCTGCTTACTGCTTCTGTTGCACCCCCAGCCCTGGTTGTTGCTGCTGTTGTTTTCAATGTACAATCAGTAGTATATTTCGTCTGTTGGTTGAATATAAATGTGTTGTTAGAACGACAAACACAATGTTTTGGAAGTCGTTGCATGGTTCGATCCTTTAGTGCCCCGTACCGTATGTAGCTCATACTATTTTTTGTACGGAACACATTTTCCACTTGTTGATAACATGCAGCCCACTGATGAAGGCCCAATAGAGAAGCCCATAATTAATTGGAAGGGACGCTCTCACATGAATCCGGCCCAGGTACATGCTCATGGTCCCCTAAACATAAATAAGTAAATAAATAAATAAAGCTAAATGCTCATGCACCAGTTCTTTGGGAAAAAAGGTAGCCCAGTATTTCTTTTTGAAGAATACCCAAGCTAGGCCTATTTGATTTCTCCGAATTATTGGGCTGCAAATCTTTCAAGACGAGCAAATGGGATATTAGTTTTTTTTAATTTTGTTCTTCACTGATATCTTATACGTATTTCATTGGATTTAACATGACATAGTACTAACTTATTTTTAAATTTGTTTTAGTATGGATATTAATTTTTGGATTAAGAATATTTCGTTCCCCAGCAAAAATTTCCCACATATTTAGTTAATTTTTTGACCCTGGTACTGACCAGAAAATGGCCGGCAATTCTAAAAATGGAAAACGGGCTGCAATAAATTCCATATGAATTAGAAAATGAGTAAAAATTATAAAAATAATAGCAAATGGGCTGTACACGCCACAGATTTCGAGGCTGACTTGTTTACGCAAGGCTTTGTCAGTGAACACACGATTCTAGCCGCCGTGCTTCTTCAATCTCTGATCTTCCTGCTCCAGCCGCCTAAACTAGCACCAGTGGGACTGCCTGCTCCATCCTCTTGTGGCCTGCTGTGATGCCGCGTAGGCTTCCCCGGTCCACCCTACTCCCTCCGCTGGCCTGGCCGCACGCAATCAACTGCCTCCTTATTACGCGAAAAAAATGATTCTCCCACTGACATCTGGGGCGCACCGGTTTTAGAGGCTGACCTGTGGGCCTACTGCGTTGACGCGTATGCAGGGCTTGTCAACTTAGTCAACAAACGATTCTAGCTGCAGTAACCGTTGGATTTGAATCGAACGGTCCTGCTCCTTCTTTAATCGTTGCTCTTCTTGCACCAGCCGCCCAAACCCACGCCGGGGAGACCGCCTGCTCCTGCCTCCAGTGGCCGGCTGTGCTGCCGTTGAGGCCTCATTGCCCCCTACTACTCCTATCGCTAGCCAGGCCCTACGGCGACGGCAGCCTCACACTGCAGCCGAACCAGTGAACCCTGGTACTCCTCTCCACGTGGGCATCCACTGCCGCGTGATCCCCTGCTCCGTGTCGTCCCCTTCCTAGGCCTCGCCCTCGTCCACCGCCTTGGTGCTCTCAGTGCAGCGTGGTCAATGTGGTCAACGACATTCCATCGGGAGAGTACTATACGTGTAGAGGCTGACAGTTGGGTCCACGCCCACAACCTAGTTTTTTTGTGATTTGCCAAGTAAGTCGCTTTGTCAGGCCTGTTGGGCTACAAATCTTTCAAGACGAGGAGAGCTTTCATTCGGCTGGCCGAGAAAATGGCCCATCAGTAATGAGAAATGGGCTGTACATTTTTAAAACACATCAAACCGGCAGTTAGTTTCAAATATCTTTTTTTTCATTTAAAGATTTTAAATTACATTAATTTTTATGCATGGAGAATTTGTTGGATTTTATATTGATATACATTTATTTTTAAAATCAGTTTGAATGTGAGTCGAAATTTCGGGATTAAAAACAGTTCGGACCGCACCGAA
The DNA here is from genome assembly GCF_002162155.2 of Triticum dicoccoides. NCBI lineage: Eukaryota > Viridiplantae > Streptophyta > Magnoliopsida > Poales > Poaceae > Triticum > Triticum dicoccoides. The sequence goes on along the minus strand of NC_041389.1, from coordinate 685,454,065 downwards.
ATATGCAAAATTTCGTATAAGTTTTTAACCGTGGCCACAATATGGGCTGTAATGCTAACAAAAAGAATATGGGATCCAAAAAAAACCTTAAGAATTAGCAAATGGGCTGTAAAGTATTAAAAATAATGGCAGATGGGCTGTATGCTATTTTCCACAGATTTGAGGCTTTCCTAAAAAAAGGTTGACACACAAGCAGTGACTGTTGGATGGCCATCCAACGGCCGTCGTGCTTCTTCAATCTCTGCTCTTCCTTCTCCACCCGCTGAAACAAGCACCAGCGGGACTGCCTGCTCCCTCCTCCCCGCGGCCGGCTCTGACAGCTCGGACCCACCAGTTATATCTTCGTACGCAAGGAAGTGCCTCCTTATTACGCACAAAAAAAATGAATACTCCCCCTGTTAGCTAGGACCCAGTATAGTGGCAGGCTGGCTTGTGGGCTTACTAAGTTGACGGGGACGGAGGGCTTTGTCAACTTAGTCAATATGCACGATTCTAGCTCAAGTGGCCGTACGATGTCCATGCAACGGCCGTAGTGCTTCTTCAACCTATAGTCTTCTTGCTCCAGCTGCCGAAATCAGCGACGGTCATGCCTCGTGCTCCTACCTCCCGTGGCCGGCTGCGATGCGGTGGAGGCATCACCGCCTCCTACTACTACCACCGCTGGCCAGACCATCCCTCTACTCACCCACACCCCCTGTTATTCTGCGGCGACGGCAGACTCACACCGCAGTGAACCAGTGAACCCTCGTACTCCTCTACGCGTGGGCATCCACTACCGCGTCTTCCCCGGCTCCACCTCGTCCCCTTCCTAGGCCTCGCCATCGTCCACCGCCCTGGTGCTCTCGACGCGGTGTGGTCAACGTGGACTGTACGTGGAGAGGCTGCCAGCTGGGTCCACGGCCGCAGCAAGGAAGTGCCTCCTTATTACGTGCAAAATAATTATTCCTCCACCTAACAGCGGGGACCCACCAGACGGGCCACCATATTTAGCAAAAAAAATTCCCCCCTGACTGCTGGGACCCACCAGCTACACCTTCGCACGCAAGAAAGTGCGTCTGAAAAAAAAACGATTCGCCCCCCTGACTGCTGGGACCCACCAGCTACATCTTCGCATGCAAGGAAGTGCGTCCGGGAAAAAAAACGATTCGCCCCCCTGACTGCTGGGACCCACCAGCTACATCTTCGCACGCAAAGGAAGTGCGCCCGAGCAAAAAAAACGATTCGCCCCTCTGACTGATGGGACCCACCAGCTACATTTTCGCACGCAAGGAACTGCCTAACAGTCGGGACCCACCTGGTCGAAGCGTACGTAGTGTTGTCAATCTGGTCGCGAACTTGTACGTACATATATACTGGTCGATGTAGAGGCGCGTATGTGTCGTAGTAGAGGCACGCACATAGCATGTACACGTACGTACAGCGGGCAGGGTGCAAGAAAGAAAATACGGCCACGTATGTGTACATACGGGCGGGGTCTCGAACGCCTAGTCGCGCATACGTACAGCGAGGGCCCGTGTTCACGGGGAGGCAACGGAATGCGTCGTGTTCATGGGGAGGCAACGGAATGCGTCGTGTTCATGGGGAGGCAACGGAATGCGTCGTGTTAATCGGGAGGGAACGGAACGCGTGGGAGCCAACCGGCTTGGACGGAACTGGTGATGGAAACGAGGCCTGGCGTACCACAGAACGGAGGAAACGGACCTCCTACGGTCGAAACGGGGGTCCTGTTGATCGGGAGGGGTGTGGCGTACCGCAAAACGGTCGAAACGGGGGTCCTGTTGATCGGGAGGGGTGTGGCGTACCGCAAATCGGACGAAACGGACTTGTGTTGGAGCGCTACGGTCGAAACGGGGGTCCTGTTCATCGGGAGGGGTGTGGCGTACTGCAAAACGGACGAAACGGACTTGTGTTGGAGCGCTACGGTCGAAACGGAGGGTGGGGGGAGGGGTGTGGCGTACCGCAAAACGGGACTCCACGGGATACTGTTCATCTCCACCATCGACCTCCTCCAGCCTCCACGGGCTACCATCGACCTCCTCCAGCCTCCACGGGCTCCTGTTCATCCAGCCTCCACCGCGCGCTTCTCCACCGACTACTGTTCAACCACCCCTCTACGGGCACCCCTCCATCGTCTACTGTTAATCCAGCCCTCCACACCACGGGGTCCTGTTCAACCACCCCTCATATTCAGTTAGAGCCCAACGCCTCGCTCGGCTTCAGTTAGAGCCAACGCCTCGCACACATGCGCGTACGTACGAGAGAAACGCGCATCGCTCCGCCCCCGACCTCCCACCGTAACCGGCAACTCCCCGAAATTTTCCTCCCCCTCGCTTCTACCACTGTTTTTTCCGTCATGGATGGCCCAAAGAATGTCATGCAGCTGCACCTCCGGCCCACCCAGGACGAAAATCCCATTTTCTGTCATGATTTTTTTGTCATAGAAGTAGGAGCCCACCACATCTATGATGATACCGGATTTTGTCACAATTATCGTCATAGAAGTGTCATATGTATGACAGAAAAAAATTTCATTCGGCACAAAATGTCACGGATGTGTCTTTTTTTGTAGTGCTAGTTTGTGGTGTGGTGGATTGCTTCTGGGGATGATGATGAATAGTACAAAGGAAGAACAGCTAGCCTCGCGAGGGGTGTTTTTGTGGTGGTGTTGTCCCTTCGGAGGGGTCGATTCTAGATGCCTCTATACTATGGTGGCTAGCCCTATATATAGAGTAAGAGGCCCTGGTCCTCTTCCCAAATATTAAGTGGGAAGGGCGACAACAATTGGCCATTTTGAAGAGGAACATCTAGTACACTTATCCTGACTAAAGTTGGTCCTCGCCTGTCAAAGACTCTCACGATGACACCGTCCTGGGCTCCACGGTGACCTCCTCCCTACCGTTCCGCCGGTCTTGGTCTTGTTCCACCGAAATGGTAGCCTTTGCCTGATGCCTTGGCCTGTGCTTGCTCCCTTTGAACCAAAGGGGAAACAAGGACACTGCGCAGGCCAGCGCCCGCCTGGCCTCGATCGTCATGGCTTGCGTCACGGGCACCTTAAGAGATACCCCTGCCTTGATCTTTCTTCCTCCTCGCAAGCTAGCCTGACGAGGCTACTTCTGAGGAAGCTTCCTGTCGCCCGCCCCACGAGGCTTGGCCCCTCCCGAGGGTCTCGAGCTTGAGTTGATGAAGATAGGCCGCACTGGGCCATTGCTTGAGCCATGCCGCAGGCCGTAGGCAGGCAAGTCCGAGGACCCCCGTTCCCAGAACACCGACAGTATCCCCCGGGCCCAAGGCGCGCCTGGACTTGGCTTAGCAGAGAAGCGAAGGGGCAAGTGCGAAGAGCCGCGGGCCCCAACTGCCTGCGGCCTTGGGCGCCGCGTGGCGGTTGATTGGCATGGGCGTCTCCACTTCCCCAGGACGCCTTGGCAACTGTTTCGACAAGACAAGTCCCTGCATGCGAAAATGGCTCATGATTACCTATGATCGTGGAGGCCGACGGTTGGCCTCCTTCAGCTATAAGTACGGAACGGCGCGAGCCCTTCCGGTCCATCCTTCCTTGGTACGCATCTCCTTCTTCACTCCTCCTTCAACTCGGTTCGTCGCGTCCCATGGTGCCCACGAAGAGGTTTTCGGCCGCGGAGAAGGGGAAGGCCCGCCGGGAGGGGCCTGACTCTCCTCCAGCCAAGTGCGACTGGGGACGCCCTCGCAAGCACTCCGCGATCCCCGTGAAGGCTACCCAGGGCCTCGGCGGGAGCCACTTGATCGGCGGGGGAGGACGCGTCGTGGCCGCGCGGCCTCCCTGCCCTCGATTCCACTCTGCGGAGGTGCTGCCGGAGTTCGTCGTCTGGTCGGAGGATCTGACTGGTACTTGGCTTCAGCTTCCTTGCTTCTTTGCCGGCGAACTGCCGGCTGGCGCCACGAGCGGGCTATGGCTCCAAGCGGACGACTGCTACAGCTGGGCTTCTTGGGTGGCGGTGGAAGTTTCCGCTGCCGGGAACGTGGCGTTGACTCTCGGCTGGTAGACGTTTGCCCGCGCGTGTGGCCTCAGTCAGCGATGCACTCTCCACTTCAAGTTCGACGGCAACGCCACCCTCTTCGTGAGGGTGTTCAGGGGAGACGGCCACCGCGTTCGGTGCTGCCCCGAAGGTCATGACAATGGCCGTCTGCTCATCCTTGGCGACAACAGCGGCGAGGATGAGGTCGGGCACGCGCCCGGCGGTGCCCGTAGCTCCCCAATCTTCAGCGGCTCCCCTTCCGATGGCAGCTCTTCCAGCGGCGGCCGTGACCAGCCACTGCGCCGTCATGCTCACTTCGAGGGGGGAGGTGGGTCGTCTCGCCACCGCGCCCAAGTGAAGCGTGAAGAGGAGACCTCCTGAGCCCTGAAGGGCGAGGCTGATCTTCTCCTTCGGGTTGTCGCCGGTCGAGCCACGCCTATTTTGTTTATCTGCACAGAAAGAGATGTATGGAGCCCCACGGGGCGTGCTGGACTATTACTTTTAATTACCATGTTGTTCATGTTATCCCCGTGCTGTGCGATATTGCCGCGTGTTCATGCGTAGGAATAACTTAGCTCAGTAGGAGAGCTTGTGGCGAGGTTAGCCTCGGGAGGCTCCATTCAGAGGCCATACCATGGATCTTGGGTCCTGCAAAAGAAACTTGCTGGGGGATTAATTTTCAGTCTTCGGCCGCTGGGGCGACCAGCTCAGGCCTAGTGTTTGTGTTGCAATGTCCGTGGGACAATGACAGGGAGGGGTGCTCCCGCAGCGAACTTAGGCCGATGGACCTCATGAAATTAAACCAAGCGACGCTCACGAGGGTGCCTGCGCAGCCTCCCTCGCGAGGGTCGCGAACGGAAAGCAGGCTCGAGCGTAGGGCAGAGACAGGAAACACGGGCTGGGCGCCGCACAAAGCCGAAAGCAACTCCAATTAAAGCCTCAAACAAAGAAGAACTAACCAACTGCAAAAAGCAAATGAAAAGCCGTGTCCGGCACCTAATCTAGTCTTCGACGTCTTCTCACCAGCACGGAGCTAAGTGCTGCCACTGGGTGTGGGCGGGAGCCCCCGAGGCTCAAGGGCGGCACTCCGGAGACTCCAGGGCGTATACAGCCCCACTAATTATTACATTAGAGTGTCACGAGCGGCGAGCTTCACAGGCATTCTCCTTCTTCACAGGCACCGGGCCTTTTCCAAAACGGCAAACTTCATAGGCATTGGCCTTCTTCACAGGCACAGGGCCTTTTCCAAAACGGTAAACTTCACAGGCATTGGCCTTCTTCACAGGCACCGGGCCTTTTCCAAAACGGTAAACTTCACAGGCATTGGCCTTCTTCACAGGCACCAGGCCTTTTCCAAAACGGTAAACTTCATATGCATTGGCCATCTTCAGAGGCACCTGGCCTTTTCCAAAATGGTAAACTTCACAGGCATTGGCCTTCTTCATAGGCACTGGGCCTTTTCCAAAACGGTAAACTTAACAAGCATTGGCCTTCTTCATAGGCACCGGGCCTTGCTCATGGGTAGAACCTCCGGAGGTGTTGAATGTTCGAGGCATTCGGGATGGGCACCCCCTCCTGGGTCTCCAAGCGCACGGAGCCGGGCCTGGAAACATGAACAACCTTGAACGGGCCCTCTCACATGGGAGAGAGCTTGTGCGGCCTTTCCCTGGAGAGGACCCGCCTGAGCATGAGGTCCCCTACCTCAAGGGTCCTGGGGCGGATGTTGCGGCAGTGGTACCGTCGCAACGCTTGTTGATATCTTGCCGCTCACAGTGCGGCCTCCCGATGGCGTTCCTTCCCCAGCACGAGATCCGTCCCCCGCATGGCGTCCTATTGCGATTCGTCGAACGCCAGGACCCACACGGAGCGATGCTTCACCTCGTGAGGGAGCACGGCTTCAGCTCCGTAAATGAGAAGAATGGAGTTTCTCCAGTTGACTTGGTCGTGGTCGTGCGGATAGACCATAGCACAGACTGGAGTTCATCATACCAGCCCCTGCCGCAGGCCTCCGGCTTTTTCTTGAAGGTCCTTCTCTTGAGGCCCTTTAGTACCTCAGCGTTGGCTCGCTCAGCATGGCCGTTGCTTCGAGGATGCGCCACTGAAGCGTAGCATATCTGCGTTCCAAGATTAGCACAGTATGTTTTAAAGAGATTGCTGGTGAACTGTGAACCATTGTCAGTGATGATGTGGTTAGGCACCCCGAATCGGCTCACAAGGCCCTTGATGAACTTGACTACGGAGCCTACTGGAATGGTACAGACAGCTTCCACTTCAGCCCACTTGGTGAATTTGTCGATGGCGACATAGAGGTAGCGATAGCCCCGTGGCGCCCATGGAAACAGGCCCAGAATGTCCAGCCCCCAAACCGCGAATGGCCATGAGAGGGGTATGGTCTGTGTCGGTGTCAAATCCGGCGGATCTCGGGTAGGGGGTCCCGAACTGTGCGTCTAGGCGGATGGTAACAGGAGACAAGGGACACGATGTTTTTACCCAGGTTCGGGCCCTATCGATGGAGGTAAAACCCTACTCCTGCTTGATTGATATTGATGACATGTGTAGTACAAGAGTAGATCTACCACGAGATCGGAGTGGCTAAACCCTAGAATCTAGCCTACGGTATGATTGTTGTTCGTCCTACGGACTAAAACTCTCCGGTTTATATAGACACCGGAGAGGGCTACGGTTACACAGAGTCGGTTACAATGGGAGGAGATCTTCATATCGTATCGCCAAGCTTGCCTTCCACGCCAAGGAAAGTCTGATCCGGACACGGGACGGAGTCTTCAATCTTGTATCTTCATAGTCCAGGAGTCCGGCCAAAGGTCTTAGTCCGGCCATCCGGACACCCCCTAATCCAGGACTCCCTCAGTAGCCCCTGAACCAGGCTTCAATGACGACGAGTCTGGCGTGCAGGTTGTCTTCGGCATTGCAAGGCGGGTTCCTCCTCCGAATATTTCATAGAAGATGTTGAACACCAGGGTAGTGTCCGGCTCTGCAAAATAAGTTCCACATTCCTTCGTAGAGAGAATAATATTCGTATTAATCGGATCTGCTGACGTATTCCGTGGCATGACATCATGCTACAGCCAGGTTCTTTATTTATTTCATTGTTCCACCTCAGCGCGTTTAGCGAGGCGGTTTCCTTGGCACGTCTTGTCAAAGCAGAGATCGTGTCCCCTTATTCCGGGATTCTCATCAATACGGGTGTGGGTAACCCAACCGTGCCTTTGGTATGACTCCCTAATTGAAAGCGAGTCCCAAACGGTTACGGGGAGGGCTCTTGGTATTCAACTCCTTTATAAAGGGACGAAGGCTCGGCTCCCTTCTTTTCAATCCAATCGAGTCCGCCCCTAGCTTCGAGTTCCAACACCCAAAGCTCTAGCTTTAGGCGCTTCAGACCTTCGATGATGTCCGGCTCTGACCTTGAAGGCCGGTGGATGCCTTCCTCCGTTACGGAAGAAGATGTGCGAAAGCTAAGAGATGCCAGGTATCTAACCGGCGAAATCACGCATAGGCTGCCTGCTCAAGGGCATGCCATTCCCACTCCCCAGCCCGATGAGAGCGTGGTGTTCGTATCTCACTTCCTTCGGGGGCTAAGCTTCCCGATTGATCCCTTCGTGAGGGGGCTCATGTTTTATTACGGGCTGGAGTTCCACGACTTAGCTCCAGAGTCCATCCTCCAAATCTCATCATTCATTGTCATGTGTGAGGCCTTCCTCCATATCACTCCTCACTTCGGATTGTGGCTAAAAACCTTCAAGGTGGAACCGAAGATGATCGAGGGGCAGCACGCTGAGTGCGTAGGAGCCGTAATAAGCAAGATGGCCGATGCTCCATGGCCCGAAGGCTCTTTTCAAGAGGAGCTCAGCTTATGGCAACGGGGCTGGTTTTACATCACAGCCCTTAGGGGCACCACATGGGTGGCTCCGCCTACTTTTCGCTCGGGTCCCCCACCACGGCTGGCATCATGGGTTAATGAAGGACTTATCTGGGGATCATCGAAAGACGTGCCCTTGCTGCAGGGCCGTATTCGAGATCTCCTAGAAAGAGATATCAATTTGACCGTGGTGGCGCAAGTCATGGTGATTCGCCGCACACTGCCCTGCAAATGTCGACCTCTCCGCCTATGGGAATTCAATCCTGAGGGACCACGGGTTCTACAACACTTCATGGGAATGACGCCCATGGAGATGTACAAATTGTTCTTCGGATCACAAGCAAGGTGTCCGGATCTGTCCGAGGACGCTGGTCTGAGCTGCAACCGCCCAGATGCTAAAGTAAGTACCTCCATATTTGCACATACCATCCATATTTTTATCAAATCTACCCTTTAGTAGAGTTGCCCTTTGAACAGGAGTGGATAGCAAAGGCTAAGCTTATCAGGTGTCCAGCCCCCTTGCTCGAGACCGTGTCGAATCCTATGCTGACCAGGATGCTGGAGGTTGCGCCGTCGACGGAGGAAAAAGGGGGGACCAAGGAGCTACCGCCTCCACGAAGGAGGCCGTCAGGAAGGGAAGAATCGAAAATTCTCCCGACCAGGGAAAGAAAAGGACTGCCTCTGAAGACCCGGAGGTGATAACCTCGAAACGGGGAAAGAAATCTTTGTCAGAGGGTTCGGCACCGGTGGACGCTTCAGCCGAATTGCCCCCTAAAGGGGATCCGCTCTCCCCCGAGGCGTAAGTGAGGGGAGGGGTTCCATAATGAATCACATTCATGTTTTATTCCTGAGGAAAATAACCGAAGCATTATCTTGCAGTTCGGATCTCAACCCTTCTTAGCAGAGCTCATCTTCAGGGGATCTTCGTCCAGAGATGATAGAGAGCGAAACGCCTCCCCTTGTTCCCCCGTCCTACGAGGCTGGCGACCCTGAGGTATCGCCCCGGAGGGCTTTTTCAAGTCCGAGCCCTGGGAAAGGTCGTCAGACTAGTCCGGCACCCTCTTGCGCGCCGGCGGAGGTGCTGAAGGATCTGCTTGGTAGGGCGTCCATCTCAGAAGAACACCGTATGTTGATGGATACGGTGATTGGAAGGATTTCGTCCGCAGAAAGCGGATTGCATGAAGCTGCCAGGAGTTTACTAACAGGCTTTGAGGTATGTAAAAAGGTGTACCTTTTGATGGAGCTGCATATTAAATGTGCCCTGTATGAATAGTAGCCCCTGAGACTCTGTGTGTCGTCATGAATGGCGGCGCACAGAGGATCATAATCCCAGGTATAATATTTCGCTTATTCCATGAAGGTGGCGAGGCGCTCGGTGGCTAGCCGGACTGATGAATCTGCCGAACTAAAGCGGCAACTTTACATAGCCGACGCCGACATCGCGCTTGTAAATAAGAGGCTAGACGAGGCTCAAGGTATGCTCAAAAGACACCCAGTAATAGGAGCTTGATGCTCGGGCCTTATATATATATACTTGATGTAGATGGTGCTGCTGCCGTGGAGAACCTTCGGGCGGAACTTGCCCGAGCCAAGGAGCAAGCAAGGAAGAGTGATGCGGCTGCCGTTAAAGCGGCTGAAGAGCTAAGAGCCGAGCAGGCTGCTCACTGCCAGAGCAAGAAGGAAATAGCCGAGATGGCCATAAAATTGAAGGATGCTACCGACCGCTGTATATTTCTTGAACAAGAAGATAGGGCGGCTCAGAAGGACCTTGAAAAGATCACTGCCGAAGCCAAGGATACTCGCTCTGCCATGAGAGCGATGAAGGAGGAGTTGCGTCAGGCCGGAGATATCACGGCTGGAAAGCCTTATATGCTGCGGATGAAGTTCGGAGACCCCAAGTATGCTGCATTAGACCGGCAGTGGAGTTCGGAAAACGCTTATCTGGATTTGGCTGCAAGTGCGGCGGACGCGACAGAACACTTCCGCAGCCGAGGTGACCATGAATTGGAAGAGCTTTTTTGGTCGCAGTACCACAATCCAGAACGCCCACCGTCAGTATCCAACCATTTAGCCGCCTGGGCGGAGCTGAACAGATTATCTGGACTCGCCATGAAATTTGTTGCGAGTCGTCTGTGGCCGGAGAAGCCCGAGCCGAAGAGCTATTTTGGCTTGGTGCAGCAATTTCTTGGTTCGGTGCCGCATGCTGATGAAATGAAGAGGTCGGCGTGCATAGAGGGCGCACAGATGGCTCTTGCCCGTGTCAAGACATACTGGGCAGATATGAAGGCCAGTATTGTTGTGTCCCAGGATTCAGACGAAAGCAGAGTACCTGCCAAGCACTATTTTGAGGAAGTTCTTCCTGGCGCTCGGATAATAGAGTCGCAGTGCTCGAAGGATGCTGTGTTCGAATAGCTTATACTATTTGTAAAACGGAATGTGTTTTTATGAAAAAAGCTTTTTTATACTTGTGCTTGCAAGAATCATGATACCTCCTGTGCGGCCGTTTAATGTATATATTTGTATGTAAACTGAAAGATGATAGTCGTTGGCTTCAGCCCCCACGCGTAGAATGCGGGGGTGCTTGCAAAGAAGCGTCTGTTCACACTTAATCCAACGTCTTGGTCCTATTAAGGAGGTGGTAGCGCGGCGAACTAGGCAACCGGACTATAATGCTTTATCACTTTCACTTAGCCATAGGAGTTTGACAGTGGGACTACTGAATAGCCCCTAGGGGCACCGCGCTCGCCCGAATTCGGGGCGCGAGTGTGCCTGACCGGGAAGCGGCCCTTCGTTAATGCGGGGGAATCCTAAAGATTCCGAAAGTGATCGAGTGGTTGACCAGTCTCTCGCTATATCATGACGGTCAGTTTTCGGCTTTCTCTACTGAGGTGCTCACCCGGCCGAACCGGGGCACAATCGCAGTAGTTCTCCTGGTGCCGCGTTAGCCGATATAACGGAACATAAGGCAACAAAACACAGGAGCCGGGCAAACCCAACATTTGGCCAAAGACATGATTCGGAGCTGGTGCATATAGGGCCAAACTCGCGACGCCGAACACTCCCTAAGGTGTTCGGTCTTTATGAAGACGGGCCGAAATAGAGCCCTTGGTAAAAAAGCCCCTGGTGTCCAGGTACGTGCAAAAAATTCTGACGTGGCCACATGCCAAGACGCCAGCCTCCTCCTCGGCTATAGAGAAAACCGCGGGATGTTATCAACAAGAGACAGTAAAAAAAGTTTACGCAGGGTCTTAATCTTAAGAGAATCCTTGGAACGGGTCCCTGCTGCACGTCTGCGCCTGTGTCTCCATCGTTCCGTATCCTGGACGGGCGTAGCATGATGCTAGTCTGCGACAGAGAGGAATTAGTAAAAGAAATAAGCGTGCGAGAAATCTATATCGAAATAAACAAAATATAGTTGGAGCAAGAGTTGGGCCGTATTGTCTCCGGGCGCGAGCACACGGAGCCCCTTGCACTAGGATATGCGGTAATTTAAGCATGTTGACGTCGGACTCGTCGAGGCGTGTCCGGGATAGTAGGGCTGGATTTGTGGGCGGCTGCCTAGGCAACCGCATTCCTGCCTGTACTTTGGGGGACAATTTATGTTCCCTTGTAATGAGATGATGCCCTTTGGACCGGGCATTTTAAGTGTAAAGGATGCGTAGTGCGGTATTGCGTTAAAGCGGGCGAAAGCTTCACGTCCCAGTAGCGCTTGATAGCGACTTATGAATGGGGCGATGAGGAATGTTAGCTTTTCGCTTCGGAAGTTGTCGGGTGATCCGAGCGTGACTTCTAACGTAAGGGAACCCATACTTGGGGTATCCGAACCTGGCGTTGCTCCTTGAAAGGAAGTGTTGCCGAGGTGTATTGCGACTGGGTTTACCCCGAGTTTGCGGAATGTGTCCTGATACAACAGGCTCAAGTCGCTGCCGCCATCGATAAGGACGTTCGTAAATTGGAGTCCGTTAATGATTGGATTTAAGGCCAAGGCAGTCCGGCCTGCGTTCTGGTCTCCTCTAGAGTAATCCAGATGATCAAAGGTGATTGGTTGTAACAACCAGTGGGGTTTCTCCTCCGGGGCTGGCTGTACGGCGCGTGTCGTTGTAGGTGCTGTTCTATTCTTCCCCTTCGTCACATGAAGTAGATTTACTGTCTAGACTTCTTGTGGGAACTTCTTTTGTTCTCCGGTGATCTGCTCGTGGGGTGCGTGGTCATCTTCGCTTAGTGTGTTGAGCCCCTTGTGTTCGGCATTGAGCTTTCCGGACTGCTTAAAGACCCAACAATCTCTGTGGGTATGGTTTGCAGGTCTCCCCGGAGTGCTGTGGATTTGACATATTTTGTCTAAAATTTTGTTGAGGTTGGATGGCTCGTCCCTATCTTCTTTGGGGGCATATTTTTCTGATTTTGCCGAGGACTTTTGAATCCGGCGTTTACTGCCGTGCTCATCGGGCTTTTGTCCTTTATCCGGCGCGGTTCGTTGTTACGGCGCGGCTTCCCGTTCCCATCTCTGAGTTCTGACGTATTCGGATCGCTGGTGCTGCTTCTTGCCAACCAGCTATCCTCTCCTGCACAGAAGCGAGTCATGAGGCTTGTTAACGCGGCCATTGTTCGCGGCTTTTCTTGGCCGAGGTGTTTGGCGAGCCATTCGTCTCGGATGCTATGTTTGAAAGCTGCTAAGGCCTCTGCATCCGGACAGTCGACTATCTGATTCTTTTTGATAAGGAATCTGTTCCAGAGCTTCCTCGCTGACTCTCCGGGCTGCTGAGTTATATGGCTCAGATCGTCTGCATCCGGGGGCCGGACATAGGTCCCTTGAAAATTTGCCCGGAAAGCATCCTCGAGCACTGCCCAACTTCCCATGGTGTTCTCGGGAAGGCTTTTAAGCCAATGTCGGGTTGTCCCTTTGAGCTTAAGGGGTAAGTATTTTATGGCGTGGAGGTCGTCTCCTCTGGCCATGTGTATGTGGAGGATGTAGTCCTCAATCCAGACTCCAGGGTCTGTTGTTCCGTCGTATGGTTCTATGTTCACTGGCTTGAATCTGGCTGGGAATTCATGATCCAGCACCTCATCAGTAAAGCATAGGGGGTGTGCGGCGCCCCTGTATTTAGTCATGCCGCGATTTTCGGGTATTTCTTGCGTTGCATCACTCATTGGAGCTTGCTTTCTTGGTCTATAGATGGATCTGGTAGGGCCAATTTTCTGATGCACATTCTTGGACGGATCGCGTGCTATATGGAGTGCGGCGTCCTTTGACGCGTGAGATTGATCATAGGGTCGTCTATCCAACCTTGTGGCGTCCTTATTTTTTGACTGTGGGGGATTTATGGCCTCTTCGTCAAATTCCGGTAGTAGTTTCCGCTTCGGATAGCTTTTTGTGTGGCGACTACTACCGTACTTGTGTGCGGTATTGAGTACCTTGCCCCATCTGATCCTGAGTGCATCCTCTGCTGTCTTGAGCTTCCGCTTCTGTTTTTTCAGGCTGCGTGCAGGGGCGATGAGCCTTTGGTGGAGGTTCTGATGTTCCAGCAATTTGTCTGGTGTGAGGTCGTCCGGGCTATTATCCTTCCCGGGGATTTGTTGTTCAGATTGTCCGCCCTGTTTGGACGGATGCCCGATGGAATGTTCATCGTCCGTTGAGTCACCCTGCTCTATGGCTGGGTTTTTGTCGAGGTGGGGCTTGGCCTTGCGCTTACGCCGCTGCTTTGATTGTTTCTCGGGGGAGCGATCTCTGGCCGCATCCTTTTGGTCCTCGTAGTCGCTTCTGTTGCGTGTGTCGACCATGTATACATTGTGTGACGAGGTGTTTTCCCGGAGCCCTATAGGCGCTGGTTCTTGATCGTCTCCTTTATCGGCGTTCATACCGTTGGTATCTTCAAAGTCGAAGTCTAGCATGTCGGTTAAATCATCGACAGTGGCTACGTAGTGGGTGGTGGGTGGGCTGCAAATTTCTTCATCGTCCGCATCCCAACCGTGTTGGCCTTAGTCCGGCCTAGGCTCTCCTGACAAAGAGAGAGACTTTAACGAATTCAGGATGTTGCCGAAAGGTGAGTGCTGAAAGACATCCGTGGCGGTGAACTCCATGACCGGAGCCCAATCGGGCTTAACCGGGAGAGGTGCGGGATTTACGGAGTCCGGATCGGAGTCCGGCACCTTGGAGTCACGGGCCTTGCGAGGGACTAAGCTGTTATCCGGCTCCATCACCGTAGAGATTGTAGTTTCCGGGCTGGCGTCTAACCGTCCGTCCCAGACTGGCGTAGTGGGCTCCGAGCTAATGGTCGGAGCGGACACCTGAGCGACGCTCTGGGCATTGTCCGATGACAGAGCTAAATCATGCCCATCATGACACTGTGGCGCACCTGGTTGTGGCTCGAATCCGTCGAAGATCAAGTCCCCGCGGAAGTCGGCCGTTTAGTTCAAGCTTCCAAACCTGACCTGATGGACAGGGGCGTAGCTCCTGATCTGCTCCAGATGGCCGAATGAGTCAGCCCGCAGTGTGAAGCCGCCGAATACGAAGATCTGTCCGGGGAGAAAAGTCTCATACCGGACCGCATCGCGATTGACGAGCGAAGAAGCCATCGGGCCTAAAAGGCGACGACACAGAGGACTCTCAATGAAAGCACCAATGTTGGTGTCAAAACTGGCGGATCTCGGGTAGGGGGTCCCGAACTATGCGTCTAGGCGGATGGTAACAGGAGACAAGGGACACGATGTTTTTACCCAGGTTCGGGCCCTCTCGATGGAGGTAAAACCCTACTCCTGCTTGATTAATATTGATGATATGGGTATTACAAGAGTAGATCTACCACGAGATCGGAGTGGCTAAACCCTAGAATCTAGCCTATGGTATGATTGTTGTTCGTCCTACGGACTAAAACTCTCTGGTTTATATAGACACCGGAGATCTTCATATCGTATCGCCAAGCTTGCCTTCCACGCCAAGGAAAGTCCCATCTGGACACGGGACAGAGTCTTCAATCTTGTATCTTCATAGTCTAGGAGTCCGGCCAAAGGTCTTAGTCCGGCCATCCGGACACCCCCTAATCCAGGACTCCCTCAGTCTGCAAGCCCTGAGCCGGCTGATGGATTTGCTTGGCGTGGAATTGGCAGGCTTCACAGGCCTTTACCAGCTCAGCGGCGTCATTGAGTGCTGTGGGCCAGTAAAACCCGCTGCGAAACGCCTTGCCAACGAGGGTTCGTGATGATGAGTGGTTCCCACAGTCTCCACTGTGTATTTCTACTAACAGCTCCTTCCCTTGTTCCCTGGAAATGCAACGTAGGGACACGTCGTTCGGCCTCTTTCGATAAAGCTCTCCATCTTGGATGCAGTACGCCGTGGCCTGCCGCGCCACGCGCTCTACACCTTCCTCCTTCTCTCGCAGGGTCCATTCCGTCAAGTAGCTCTTGAGCTCCACGGTCCAACATCCCTCCTGAGGCTCCAGTGCCAGGAGCAAGCATGCTCCCGAGGTCGGTCCACAGGCCGGGGCTCCTGAGGCAGGCGGCTGGGGGAGCTCCGCTTGAGGTTGCACTCCGCTCGATGGTGGTGGCATCGCCAAGGGCTTGAAGAGCCTCTCTTCGAAGACTCCGGGCTCCTGCGAGCGCGGCGCTACCATCACAGGAGGACTGGTCAGGTACCTCTTGAGGTCTTGGAACGCTTCGTCGGCCTCCGAAGTCCATTCAAACAGGCCCTTCTTCTTCATCAGCTTGAAGAAGGGCAGAGCGTGTTCCCCTAGCTTGGAGATGAAACGCCCTAGCGCAGTTACCCGCCCGACAAGCTTCTGCATTTCCCTGAGATTTTTCGGCGGGCTCATGTCTTCAATTGCCTTGACCTTCTCTGGGTTAGCCTCGATCCCTCTGTGCGACATGAGGAAACCCAAGAGCTTGCCAGAGGGTACACCGAACATGCAATTCTCCGGGATGAGCCGCAAGTCCACTTCACGCAGGCTCGCGAAGGTTTCTTCCAGGTTCTGTATCAGGGTCTTCGCCTCCCGAGACTTTACCACTATGTCATCGACATACGCCTCAGCGTTCCTCCCGAGCTGCCGGCCTAACGCGATGTGCATTAGCCGCTGGAAGGTTGCGCCCAAGTTGCGCAATCCAAACGGCATGCAGGTGTAGCAGTACACCCACACGGGGTTAGAAAAGCCGTCTTCTCCACATCTTGGACCGCCATCTTGATTTGATGATAGCCTGAGAAGGCACCCAAGAAGCACAACATGTCACACTCAGCAGTAGAGTCGATGATCTAGTCGATGCGGGGGAGTGGGAACGGATCCTGCGGGCAGGCTTTCTTGAGGTTGGTAAAATCGACGCACATGCGCTCCTTCCCTCCTTTCTTTGGCACCACGACAGGGTTCGCCAGCCACTTCAGGTATCGAACCTCGCGAATGACTCCCGCAGCCTCAAACTTGCGGGTTTCCTGGACGATGTAAGCTTGCTTCTCGAGGGACTGCCGTCTTGCCTTTTCCTTCACTGGGCATACGTTAGGACATATGTTCAGGTGGTGCTCAATCACCTGCCTGGGAACCCCCGCTAGTTGCTTGGGCTCCCACGCGAACACCTCCTTGTTTGCGCGTAGGAACCTCACCAGGGTCTCCTCTTGCTTGGTATCCAGATTAGCGCCTATGGTGAAGGTGGCACCCGAGGACCCGTCCTCGTCGACTGGTATTTGCTTGGTCTCGGCCTTGTCCTGGGTGAACAGCTGCTTCTTCTTGGTGGTGCAGACCCCTTAGCCTTGAGGGGGTCGGCACTGGCGGGCTGCGCCACTGCGGCAATCTTGAAGGCAAGCCTGAGTGCATGCAGAGCATCCTTTGTCTCTCCAGCTATGGTGAGGACACCACTGCTCCCGGGCATTTTCATCAGATTGTAAGCCGGGTGGGTTGCCGCCATGAACTGGGCCAAAGCCAGGTAGCTGAGGATGGCGTTGTATGGGAGGCCAATGCGGGCGACGTCGAAGTCGACCAGCTCCGTGCAGAAGTTGGCTTGGGTGTCGAACGTCACCGGGAGGCGGATCTGCCCCAGGGAGCCGGCGGGGCTGCCCCCGACGCCCAAAAAGGGCTGGTTGGGTTGGAGTCGCTCCAGCGGCACGTGGAGGAGGCTAAAGGCCTCGACCGAGAGCACATTGAGGCCGGCCCCACCGGCGATGAGGGTCCTAGTGAATACATAGGACAAACTCCACATAAATATGTGCATATAGAAATGAATTTCATGCACATCTCATCCAAATTGAGACTAGGTGGAGTTTCCCCTATATATTGGGTCAAAGAAAGAGAGCATGCCAGATAAAATACATGAAGTAAATATGCATGCTCAAGACTTTCAAGAACCGATACCAAATGAAAAATTTTAAACAAGTGAAAAAAGATACCAAATGGAGAAATCATCACTTGGAAGATATCATTAAAGATACATCAAGGAATGAGATATCCATTGATACACACTAAACTAAAGATGTCAAACTCCCAAAGAGAGGATGGTTCCAAACAAACCAAGCTCTCAACAAAGTTTCATGATGGCACAAAGTACCAAAACAAAATGGCTTGCCTTCCACCAAAACACACTTGATAAGGATCACAAGAAGAGTGTTCTAAAGAAAATAGGATAGCTTCCCCACGATTTGTGCATTATATAGGATTTGCATTTGAATACAAAATGCACAAGGTGGGATCACCAGTTTCACTATATCCAGAAAACACTAGAAAAGAACAAGAAATAAACAAGATCCACAAGTGGTAGGGAAGACAAGGGAGTTGACACGAACCTTGGCAAGAGAAAAGGAAAATAAAAACATAAGCCAAAGTAAAGATGATCAACAAATTCTACCACACATAAGTGACTACTAATTGTCAAAGACAAGAAGTATTTGAAAATAATTCCCGGTGATAGATAACAAGGACATCCAACATCATCTTCACAACAAACACAAGCAAATTGCAACTTGTAGAGCTAAAATGTTACTTAGGAACAAGATAATTAATCATATCAACTCTAAGTGACAATATCTCAAATGTACACATTTTCTAGGCTTGTAATATGCACATAGCATATTACTCCCCCATAATGTGATACCAAAGAAAACTTAACAAGAGGCAATAAGAGGATCAAACGAGAGATAATCAATGGACTTTTTAAAATTTGAATTTCTCATGAGAGATATACCACCTAGCGACTAGATAATCTTGTAATATCAATACTAGATGGTATTCCTCATGTACACACATTTATAGGATTGTGAGGTGCACAAAGCACATCACTCCCCCAAAATGGGATGTTCCATCTCACACGAGCCAATCTAGGATACACACAAGTAGCATAAAGGCTCAACGCACAACACACACGTACATGATGTGCAAACCAACACACACATACTTGATTGATCAAGATAAGCAAGTTGGAAGCACAACATATACAAACACATGCAAGGAACAAAACCAAAACATGCAAGGGGGCAAGTAACTTTCAATGTAAACAATTTAAGTACAAGTTATCACAAGGAGGCACATTGGATATAAGATAGAAACTTGATAATCCAATTGACTTGGCTTGAGACAATAAGAATGATGAAGTCCCCTTAATTCTTCATAATGTAGCCAAGTCTCCAATGCCCTCCAACAACACCTATTGATCAAGTTTGAGCTTGGTGGTCCCCAACCAAGTTAGGTCCTAAGAGGTTAGTCACAATAGGCTTGGCTACCCAAATGGTTCTTTTCTTGAAACCACTTTGAGTACCAACAAACTTGGCAAACACATTGCCAACCTTATCCTTCCCAAGAGAATAGATATCATCAATAATAATTGGGTTGGATAAGTTACCACTAGTGCATGAAGAAGCGACATGACCTTTTTCACGACATAAGTAGCAACGTCTACTCTTCACTTTCTTCTCACTTGATTTCTCAACAAGAGAAGCATTAACTTGAGTCTTCTTGGGAAGTGGCCTTTCTTCAACTTGAGGTTGAGCATGAGATTGAACTTGTGGCCTCTTCCCTTGTTGCTTGACACTAATGGCCGCCTTCTTCAATGGGAAAGATCTAACATGATGCCCTTCAATTTTGCACTTGAAGCAAATAATCTTGGCCGAATTCTTGACTTGTTCTTGGCCCTTCTTCTCGATTCTCTTGGACTTCTTCTTCTTATTGGAGTTGAATCCAAGTCCACCTTTGTGATTGGGGGATTTTTGCACACTCAAGATATCGTTGAGTGTGGATTTCCCTTCATGACTCTTTTCCAAGTCTTTCGTCAAATAAGTGACTTGGGCCTTGAGCTCTTTGATTTCCTCTACATGGTTAGTCCCAACACAAGATTCTCAAAAAAAAGGTTAGTCTCAACACAAGTACTAGAGGAAGTATAAGATTCATCGTTAGAGGAACAAGGCAAGGAAAGCAAATCATCACAAAATGTACCAGCATTGTGAGTAGATGAATTACAAGGACTGGCACATGGCAATATACTATTTTGACTAGAAGTGGTGCTAGTATCCACATGAGGGTCACTGGATGTTACCTTAGGAATCATGGCCTCATGAGCTATCTTTAGCACATTATCGGATACTATAAGATCATCATGAGAGCTTGATAGCTTTTCATGACTTTCTTCCAATTTCCCATAATTGCTAGATAGCACCTCAAGTTGAGCCTGTAGCTCAACATTCTCCTTCAAAATGGATGCTTCACAAGTAATAGAGTTAGTAGCACAAGCATCATCATTTACAACAATAGGAGAGGTCAACTTGGCAAGCTCTTTTAAATAAGAAGCTTCAAGTTGGACATGAGACTTGGTGAGTTTGATGAGCTCACCCTTGATGACCCTTGAGCCATTTTCGAGGTGCTCAAAATCCTCAAGGAGTTTAGCATGAGAAACTTCAAGCTTAGCATTTTTAGTTTTGAAATAATTGGCCACCTCAAGAGCTCTATCATGAGACTCCCTCACTCTAGATAATTCTAGGGAAAAAGTCTCCTCAAGAGATTCAGAGGTGGTTTGTTCATGTTCAAGAGCTTGAGATAGGTCCGCGATCTCATTTGCGTAATCACGCTCGTGAGCTTCCATTTTCTCAATGGTGACCTCATGCTCCTCTAGATGAGATTCCAACTCCTCAATGTATTTCTTGCCATGAATGGCAATGGACATTATTTCCATGAAGTTGGAACAAGCAATTTTATTTGTATGAAGAGCTTTAAAAATCATTTCCCCCTTAGTTTTTAAGGAGGCAACATTATCATTCTCTTCATCATTATTGTCATCACCATTAGCATCAACATCATCATCAAGAGACATATTGGGGTACAAAGAAGGAGGTACCTTTGACGCCTTAGCCATAAGGCAAAAAGGAATAGATGATGATGTAGGATCCCTTGACGCACCATTAAACACCACATCTTGTTCCATGGAGTGTTCGGTTTCCTCTACATTGTTAGTACAACAATTCGAGGAAATAGATGCATTTTTATTATGGCCACAAGACATAGCAAGCATATCATCACGAGATTTATTCAAGCAATTCCTACATGATATGCTAGGACTACCAACACAAGCATGTGAAACATTTGGAGAGCTTGAAGTCTTAAAGCCCAAAGAAGGAGCATTGCAATAATATAGAGATGAAGGATCATCCACAATAAGCATACTATCATCATTGCAATGACCAACACTACTCACCATATCATTACCTTGTGGCAAACCACATGTAGGTGAACTAGAAGAAGTTGAGAAGGCAACACGGACGGAGGTGGAGGGAGAACCATCATCCCCACAAATCTTGGACACAGCATATTTATCTTGAAGCTTCGTCCACAACTCATGAGCATCCCGGAACGGCATGAGTTGAAATATAACTACATTGCTCAAAGCATCTAAAAGCACATTAGAAGCTTGAGCATTGAGATAAGAGTTTTTCTCATCCTCTAAAGATAATCTTTGGGGATCCTTTGGAGGAGAAAAAACCCATATCTACAATTCTCTCTAAATTTGGGTCCATGACCCTAAAGAGATTAAGCATGCGAATTAACCAAACATCAAAATTTGTGCCATCGAAACTAAGGGTGTCAGAGAATCCTAATCCCCTAGTCAACATCTTTACTCTCTAGGCGGTTAAGCCTAACAAGGAGATACGAGGCTCTGATACCAATTAAAAGATCGTGGATGTCGCCTAGAGTGGGGGTGAATAGGCGCTTTAAAATAATTACAGTTTAGGCTTGAACAAATGCGGAATAAACCTAGCGGTTAATTTGTCAACCACAAAACCTACAACAACTAGGCTCACTGATGTGCACCAACAACTTATGCTAAGCAAGATAAGGAACTATGTGATAGCAAGATATATGACAAAGAACAATATGTCTATCACAAAGTAAAGTGCATAAGTAAAGGGCTCGGGTAAGAGATAACCGAGGCATGCGGAGACGACGATGTACCCGAAGTTCACACCCTCGCGGATGCTAATCTCCATTTGGAGCGGTGTGGAGGCACAATGCTCCCCAAGAAGCCACTAGGGCCACCGTAATCTCCTCACGCCTTCGCACAATGCAAGATGTCGTGATTACAATAAGGGGCCCTTGAGGACGGTCACCAAACCCGTACACTTTGGCAACCCTTGGGGGCGGTCACCGGTACCCGTCAAATTGCTCGGGGCGATCTCCACAACCTAATTGGAGACCCCGACGCTTGCCCAGAGCTTTACACCACAATGATTGAGCTCTGAACAACTCCAACCGTCTAGGGCGCCAAGGCAACCATGTGACGCCCGGATAATTAAGCTACAGTAATCTCTGCTAACCATGACACGTCACCACGATTATTGTTGTTAATCTCGCGATGATTCAATCCCATTAGAAATTAAAATTCAAAATCAAGTAAAACCAAAAAAGTTTTCAAACATAAAAACTAAAATGTTCAAAGTGTGGCAAATAATCCCTAGATATTTGTCATGTTGAAAACCACATTTGGTAAAGAGTTTATATGCCCTTTGGTGAATAAAACAGTGGCTTAAGAAATAAATTAAATGCCTTTTATAATTTATAAAATACTAAACTATTTTAATTTGGTGTGAAACCTTTTGTGGCGGTGGTAAAACTAGTCACACTAATTTAGGTGCTCTCGTATGTATTTTGTAAAACAAAAACTAATGGGAATAAAGATAGAACAATATAGAAAAG